>NW_024080845.1:714443-1168745 GCF_003009895.1 Hyaena hyaena | reverse complement strand
AAAAAAAAAAAAAAAAAAAAAAAAAAAAAAAAAAAAAAAAAACTCTGGTCAACTCCTTCCTGACCAGGCGTTGGGCTGGAAGCCAGACAGGAGGATGACTTTGCCCACACGGCACTAGTGGGACTCACCCAGTGGCCATCCCGTGCCCAGCATCATGGGGATGCTATTGCTAACCTCTCAACTCCTCTGGTACCCCGATTCTACAGGTGAGGCACATGAGGTCAAAGACGTGAACTGAATTGCCTCAATTCAAATAGCAGGCCCGTATGATAATACTAATACAAGTAATAACAGTGGCGCATCTGAGTGGCTCAGCTGGTTAAGCATCTGACTGTTGATTTCAGCTCAGGTCATGATCTCACGGTTTGTGGGTTCAAGCCCTACATCGGGCTCTGGGCTGACAGTGCAAAGCCTGCTTGGGATTCTGTCTCCCTCTCTCTCTGCCCCTCCCCTGCTTGTGTTTTCTCTCTCGCTCTCTTTCTCAAAAATAAATTAACTTTAAAAAAGTAGTAATAGTAATAATAGCAATTATTAAAGCAATTAAAGTAGTACAGTAATAATAGCAATAATGATAGAGTACTATTGCGTCGTATTGAGCTCTTCTGGGTCCGCTCCTGCCTGTTTTATGTGTATTTGCTCATTTAATCCTCTTCACAGCCGCAGTGATCGCTTACAACAGCCGCAAACATTTATGAAGTGCTTTCTGTGGGTCTCAGGCTGGAGGCGCGCCTGCACTATCTCTTTGATTCCTCACCGCCATCCTGGGCAGTCACTGCCTCTCTATGCGGGTTTCCTCATCTAGGCAAAAAGGCTCATCACGAGGACTGAGTTATTTCTTACACCTCACATAGGACAGTGCCAGGCACGTACCAAGTGCTCAGTTAGGTATTATTGTCACTACCTGTATTATTAAGGATAATAGCCCCAGGGTGGCTCAGTCGGTTAAGCATCTGACTTTAGCTCAGGTCATGATCTCACAGTTTGTGAGTTCAAGTCCAGCTTTGGGTGAGCCCCGCTTCTCTCTGCCCGTCATAGGATTCTGTCCCTCCTTCTCTTCACACTCTCATTTGTGCCCTCTCTAATTAAAAAAACCAAAAAACAAAAAAAGCAGATAATAGCCTCAGACCTGTGTGGCTCATCAATGAAGCTTCTGTGCGGGGCGCGTCATGGTCTGGCGCAGGGCTCTGCCCAGAGACTCCGGGGGCGCGGGCTCCTGCCACCGTGCGGCTGCGTCTCTTGCAGGTCCCCTGGATGCTCTCAGCGAGCCAGCAGGAGAGAGAAGGTGATGCGGGTCGTGTGCGGGCTTAGCAGGGGCCAGGCCTGCATGGGGCACTTGGGCTCACTTTCCGGGGGCAGTGCCAGTCACAGGTCACACACCACAAGGGGACCGGGAAGCTCGTTCTGGCCAGTGCTCATGAGGCGTGGCCATGCAGGTGGGGGGTAGCCACACCGCTACCGCGTTAACCGTGTTTGCAGGTGAAGAACAGGGACCCGGGACCAGAGGGCAGAGGAGCCAGGTAGGGCCCGGGCCCGTGGGACCCAGGGCTGCCCCCTGACCTGCAGTGCTGGCCGCCCCACCCCTGGCCTCTCCCCTTTGCCGCCACCCACGGGCTCCTGCGGCTGCGTCCTTTGTCCAGCGCCCGTCCCCTCACCCCGGAGGCGGCCTGGGCCTAGCTCCCATCCAGCCTTTAAGAAGCCTCCGCACCTGGCGTGACATGGGCCGCGTCTAACGGATGCTCACGGCAAGGCGGTTCCGCGCAAGGAGCGCCTCGTGCGCAGGCCGTCCGGGGGCTGAGGAGAGCCCGAACGCCCTCAGGCCTGTCTCCTGGTGGAGGAGAGCAGCAAGCAGCCCCTGCCACTCTGGGGCCCGACGCAGGGCCCCCGGCAGACCCTGAGGGTCACCGGGAATCAGCCATGAGGCTGGATGCCCGTTGGCAGGATGGAGGCAGAAGAACCTGGAAGGGCGTGTGGAGAATAGACGTCAGCTGGGCCCGGTGGGGGAACCCAGGCCTGGGGCAGCTGAGATAGAAACGTACCCAAATAACGACGTACTGGTATTACCCTCGTTTCACAGGTAGGAAAGCTGAGGCACAAAGGGAGGCCGTGTCACCTGCTGGAAACAGGCAGATATGGGACTTGAGCCCTGATGTGTCTGAGGCTAAACCCCCGTGTTCTTCCATATTCCATAGACTGTGCTGCCTCCCCAGAGCTGGGGGGGCTGGGCACTGGCAGGGGGTAAGAGCCAGGAAGACACAGGCAGGCACCTGACTTGCCCGCCCCCGTGCACAGTGGAGAGACCTCCAGGCTGAGGGCAGGGGACCTGCTGGGTAACTTACCTAGTTCTGCCTCCCTGGCACCTAAGACACCAATGACTGGGACAGACTTGGTGTGGGGGTCCACATTCTGGACTCCCTCCCCTGTCCCATCCCCTCCCTGGGACTCCTGCTTTATGGCTCCTAGGTCTCCTGGGGGCAGAGTATGTGCTCAGCAAGCACTTTTTTTTTTTTAAATTTTTAATGTTTTATTTATTTCTGAGAGAGGGAGAGAGACAGCGTGAGCAGGGGAGGATCAGAGAGAGAACGAGACACAGACTCTGAAGCAGGCTCCAGGCTCTGAGCTGGCAGTCAGCACAGAGCCCGACGCGGGGCTTGAACCCACGAACCGCGAGATCATGACCTAAGCGAAAGCCGGACGCTCAGCTGACTGAGCCACTCAGATGCCCCAGCAAGCACTCTGTCAAATAGATGAGTGAGCAAACAAAAGAATGAAAATATATAGCCTTTTCTCTCAACATCACCTTGCTTTTTTTTCTCTCTTACTGTATTTCATATTTCGTCCATTACAGGAAGTACATTTTCCACATTTTACCACATGCAGTTGGGTCAATCAATCTCACGATTGCTGTCGGCAAGGTGACAGTCATGATAAAATTGTCATTGCCTGAAAAATATCTTCATCCGTTTATTTCAACTTACGCTTTTCTTTTTATCTGCACAGAGATGATAGGTTATGTGATAAAGGAACTTCACCAATGAGAAAAAGGATAGACATCCTAAGCAACAGTTTTCTGCCCGTTTAATTGGCAGCGCTGTTTTCTTAGCAACGTGGGAAATAAGGATGTGTCCTTATGATCCAAACATTTTGGAATCGATGACACACAGCATGTCAGGAGCATCAACATACCGAACGCTGAGGATAAAAACAGCCAACGAGCCCCGAGCTCTTTCCAGACTTTACATTCTCTCTCTGATTATAACCTAGATAATTACCACCTAGATGTTATTATGAGTCCCATTTTACCAGTGGGGAGACTGAGGCACAGAAGAGTCAAGTAATTTCCTCACAGTCACCCAGCCAGTGAGGCCAAAAGTTGGCCAATAGCAATTTCATACTAGAGCCTGGGTGCCGACCACTGGCATACCCTTCCTTCTGCTTAATGAGTGAAGAGAAGCATTGACATAGTCAACTCCCTTTGTACCACCTGTTGGGGGTAACACATTAATCTGCCAACATTTATGGAGCACTTGGTGTGTTTGGAATGAGCCCTGTGCGGGGGGCCATGGGGAATCCCAGTGAAAAGACCCTAGGCCTTCTAGATGTGCCAGATCATTCTAGGTATTCAGAATCTTCACGCACCATACCAACTTAAACATCTGTGTAATGGTCACAGACTATATCTGGGCAAGCTGGATATTTTAAGTACTATTAGGAGCAGAATGGAGGGGTTCAGCCAGTGGGACAATCCAGTAGGGCTTCATGGAGGTGGTAGCTTAGCTTAAATCCATAAACCTCGGGGCGCCTGGGTGGCTTAGTCGGTTAAGCGTCCGACTTTCGCTTAGGTCATGATCTCGCGGTTCGTGGGTTCGAGCCCCGCGTCGGGCTCTGTGCTGACTGCCAGCTCAGAGCCTGGAGCCTGTTTCAGTCTGTGACTCCCTCTCTCTCTGACCCTCCCCTGCTCACGCTATCTCTCTCTCTCTGCTAGAAATAAATAAAACATTTTAAAAAAAAAATCCATAAACCTCTTCCAGGGCTTCAACGAGGACTCACCAGTGCAGCCGCCTTCCCATGAGAACAGAAGGCAGATTTCACAGGGAGGTGGTGCCCTTGCTCACTGTCGGCTTTGCACCTTTGTGGCTGTCCTAGCTGGCACTTCAGCCCAGACTTTGGCTTTGGCCCCTCTCCTGAACCAAGCAGGCTATGAGTCAGGGGAACACAATGCCTGGGGACTCCTGAGGGGCAGAAACCCGGCCCAGCTGCCGTGTACTATCTGGGCTGGGATAGCCATCAAGTCCCAGATCCTGACGGAGAGGGTGTCTTCTCCATGCCGAGGCCACGGGCTGCTCCTTGACTGGGCTGCATCCAAAAGCAGTCAGTCCATGCTGTCTGATGACTGGTGTAGCGCTGGGTTCAAGTTCTAGATCAGTCATTTATAAGCATGACATTGGCTTGCCAGGCTGAGCCTCAGTTTCCTTCTTTTCTAGAAAGGATGTTAGTAGTACTGACTCGGCAGTGTTTCCGGGAGGATGTAGAGACGAGGTCCGCAGGCCCAGTGCTCAGCACAGTGCCTGGCAACTAGCAACTGGGGATGGGTGCTGGTTGGTGGGCGGGCACCGTGCTGCTGCTAGGCAGGGTGGGGGATGCCTGCAGGGGCCGGCGTCAGCTCTCTGCATCGGGCTCTGTGATGACAGCATGGAGCCTGCGAGGGATTCTCTCTCCCTTGCTCACTGCCCCTCTCCCATGGGCACACTCTATCTCAAAAATGAATAAATAAAACATTAAAAAAGGTTTTTTAATTCTTTAAATTTTTTTTAATGTTTTATTTATTTTTGAGAGAGTCAGAGACAGAGTATGAGTGGAGGAGGGACAGACAGAGAGAGAGAAACACACAGAATCCGAAGCAGGCTCCAGGCTCTGAGGGGTCAGCACAGAGCTGACACAGGGCTCAAACTCACGAAGCACCAGATCATGACTTGAGCTGAAGTTGGACAATGGACTGAGCCACCCAGGTGCCCGTAATTTCTTTCTTTTTCTCTCTTTCTCTCTTTCTTTTCTTTTCTTTCTTTCTTTCTTTCTTTCTTTCTTTCTTTCTTTCTTTCTTTCGTTCGTTCGTTCGTTCGTTCGTTCGTTCTTGTTTATGGTTTTGAGGGAGACAGCGAGCATGAGCAGGGGAGGAACAGAGAGACAGAGAGAGGGAGAGAGAGAGAACCCCAAGCAGGATGCACGCTGACAGCATGGAGCCCAGTGCAGGGCTGGATCCCACGAAACATGAGCTCATGCCCTGAGCCAAAACCAAGAGTCAGTCGCTTAAACGACTATGTCACCCAGGTGTTCCGTCTCCATTTTTCAGTAAGGAAAAAGTACACAGAGGTGGAGTACACCCCCCCAAGTCATGCCATGGAAAGGGGTGGCGTGAGCCTGGGTGAAGGTCCTCAGCCGCACCAGCAGTGCTCCCTGCCCCCAGCTCTGACGAAGAATCGGCGGTTGCAGATGACAGTCCTCGGGTTGGAACGATGGCCTCGGGTGCAGCAATTCACTAACGGGACCCAGGGCTTCTGCCCCTTGTCTCGCATGTCTGCTGACTCAGCCGTCCCCTGTGTGGGCCCCCTTCCTGAGCAGGAGGTGTTAGTGACACTTGCCCCCAAATTTCCCTCATTCACTACTGAGAGGAGGGACAGGGAAACTAGTGTGTGTCCACTACATTAGTTCTTCCGGCCTCATAACCCCCGGAAGCCCCACTTTATACAAGGAGCAGGAGAAATCCAAGCCCAGAGAAGTTAAGAAATCTGCCTGAGGTCACCCAGCTTAGACATAGGAGTTTCACGCTTCTAGCTGACTGAAGGGGGAGAAACAAGGGAAGAAGGAGCAGGAAACTCTGGGGTTACAGAGTGTGCCCCCCACCTCCCCACCCCTCTGCTTCAGTGCCTGTCGCCCCCCTGCCAGGGCCGGATGTGCCCTGGAATCAGCACCCCTCCATCCTGGTACCCTCAAGGGAGATGGAGCATAGAAAGTCCAGCTCCCAGGTCCCTTAGTCTGCCCATTCCATGCTGTCTCCAGGGCTCCCCTGCGGTACCACTTGGGTTCCGGGTGCCCCGGTGATAACCTGCTCACTCGTACACCTGGTGTCAGCGGCCCCTCTTCCCTGTCGCACTTCCTCACCTCTGCTTCTACCTCCTGAGAGCCTCACCTCAAGATCTGCTTCTGGGATCATCTAGACCAGGATGATCATCTTCTCAACCAGCGGTGATTTTGCCCCCAGGGCCATCTGGCAAGGTCTGGGGACGTTACTGATTGTCACATTGAAAGTGGGGCGGCGGGGGGAGATGCTACCAGCTTCTAGTGGGTAGAGGCCAGAGATGCTGCTACGTATCCTACAACGCACAGAACAGTCTCAACCGTGAGGAACGACCCAGTCCCAAACGTCAGTGGTGCTGAGGTTGAAACTCCCTGACTATAAACTAAGACACTGAGTGGCCCCTTCCGAGTGGTAACCCTCTAGCATCCTAGCCTGATGAGGATGGCCCACCAGAGCCTGAGTGTGCAAAGGCTACACGGGTGGGGACCTAGCCCTGGCGTCCCGGGGCTCTGGCCTGGCTTCACCTCTTCCCCCTCTACCCCGCACCCATTCCGTGTGGTTCCGAGGCTGTCCTGGCCCCACAAGATCCAATGCCAAGATGGGCAAGCAGGACAAGGCATGGCCAGTCAGAAAACCCCCTCCCCGGGCCACGCTGATTTGTTCAGGGAGCCATGTGACTCAAGGTGAGCCAATCAGAATATTCTCTGGGACGTTTCTGCCAGAGGCTCTCTTTGTACCAGGGCCAGGGCGCTGGCGGGACCTGGGCCCGGGGCATCCGCGGGTGTAAACAGCGGGCAGGCCTGACTGATAAATGCCGGTGAGGCAGAGTCTGACAACAAATGGATGGTTCCATGAATGAATCAGAACTTTCCTTTTTTGGAATTGCTTTCTGTCTTGACTAACAAGGCCCTGTCGCTCCCACTGGGTTGGGAATTTCCTGTTCTTTTATCTCCTCCCCTTCTCAGAGCCTGATGACACCACCACAGGGTCACCCAACCACTCATTTATGAACTCAGGTTACTCACCTACCGTCTGGCCAGTGGAGGACACCTGATGTAGTGTCTCATCCGGTCACACGGCTGACAGAACGGTGTCTGGGAAAGAACGGCGCCCACCTCGTCAAAGTCCCTGGGCCAGTGGTCTTTTCGGGTTCCCTTGGGGTGTCTGCCGCTCCCCATGCCCAGCCCCTGTCCTCACATCGCTCTGTTTTGTTTTTTCAAGGGAGCCGTGTGTGCATTTTGGGCTGGGCTGAAATCCTGAATCTGCTGCTTCCAGACTGAGTAAATCTGAGCAGTTCACTTCCTCCCTCTGAGCCTCGGTTTCCACATGTGCAAACTGTGGACGCTGAGAACGCTAACGCCCAGGGTTGCTACCGGGCAAAATTAAAGGAGATGGTGTAGGCAGAGCCCTTAGTGTCTGGCCCTTAGCGGACAGTCAACACTTTGGGGGAATAAGAATATTCTGGAAACATTTTCTGTTCGAAAAATAAAGAAGAGACGCCCTGGGCCACCCCTCCTGTCCTAAGCCAGCAGGGCGAGCCATCGTCCCTCCTCTCTGTGGCCGGCTGTCAGGAGGTGGGTGTGGAGGCCGGACGCACTCCCACCGGGGACCTCCCTGCCCTGGCCCGTTGGTGCTTGGCGGTGCAGCCTCGCCGGCACACCCAGCCCCCCACCCCGTGAGTCAGCCCCACTCCTTAAGGCACAGCAAAACCCGCAAGTCACTTCCTGGCGGCCCCAAACAAAAGCCTAGAACCCACAGTCCAGGAACTGGCCCCTTATCGCTTCTCAGGCCTGATAAGAAGGGCGACAGGGTCTGAGTCACCACCGGGTGGTAGCTGTTTCATGACTCCCCTGGCCTCAGGCCTGCCCCCGCCCAACCTGGCGGCCTCAGCCCTCCTTCTACCCTCTTCCTCGCAGCCATGCTGCCCTGCAATATCACTGCCAGAAGAAGCCGGCTGAACACTTCCTAGAAGCCGCAGCAGGCCACGCGGTGGGGCGCTCCTGGATTTTGTCAGATGGGCAGGCTCTCCCGGGCCCTGGGAGTGGGGCAGGGGGGGCCCTGGGAGTGGGGCAGGGGACAGGAACGGGGGGAGGGGGGAGGGGGGAGGAGAAGGTGAAGGAGGGGTGGGCCCACGCCCTGTTGCCGAGGCATTCCACAGGGAATAGCTCCAGCTGCAGTCTCCTGGGTGGGGGGGCAGCCTCCCACCCAGCCCCGCTCTGGTCCAACTGTCCTCCACCCAGCAGCTGGGATCACCCTGTTTTAAGGCACATTGGCTTGTCCCACTCCCGCTGAGAGCCCTGCTGTAGCTCCCCACTACCCCGGGAGGAGAGGCCAGGGTTTCTTCAGATTCCCAAAGCCTCACCCCTGCCATGCTCCAGATGGGGCTGCTCACAGTTCCTGGAAAGGAACTTCTCACACTTCTGGGTCTCTGCTGCCAAGACTCAGAGGTGGGGTCGCGGCAGGGGAGGGGTATCAGAACTTTCTGGGTAGGTAGGTGGAGGTTTGAGGAGAGACTTCCTGGAGGAGGTGGCATCTGAGTTGTCCTGGTATTCTGACAAGAAAGAGAGAGGCGGAAGGAGGGGAAGGCAGGTGATTCCCAAATAAGCCAGCTGCTCCTGTTCAGCCAGCTTCCACCTGAGCAAGGAACCTGGCTTCTTCCTAGGCAGCGGGGTTCTAGCGGAGAGAGTAGGCAGCTCAGCACTCATCACTGTGTGACCTTGGACAAGCATCTATCTCTCATCACCCCTGTAAACCAGGCTGAGGCCACCTGTCAAGGGCGGCCAGGGGAGAGGAAAGCCCACAGAGTGTATAAATGCCCAGTAGGCACTCTAGCCATTTGATGGGTGAGGGGGTTTTCTCTGGGGCAGTCTCTTGGCTGCTTCTCTGGTCTGGGTCAAGGGAAAGGGCCAGGGTCAGGTTGGGGGAGGGGTGGGGGAGGCGGGGAATGAGGCCAGGCCAACCCGAGTTTCCAATTGTTCTTGGCTGCATGTTTGCTCCTTGCTGGTGGGAGGAAATTCTCTGCACAAAGACAGGAAAGCAGAGGTGCTCTGTGGCAAAGGCAAATCTCCCAGCGGCAGCTGGGTGATCTGAGGGTGTGCAGTGCCCAGGGAGCCCAGGGAGGGTGTGAGAGCCAGGCGGGGCTCCCCTTGTTTAGGAGGCCACCACTTCCAATTCTGCTCCTCCCGACGTTTTTTTTCAAGTTCACAGCCATTGACTGAGGACCTTCTCCAGAGTACCCGGAAGACAGTACCCCCTCACCCATTGTGGTTTTAAATTGTGGTTTTAAGAGAATTCATTTTGTGTGTGTGTGTGTGTGTGTGTGTGTGTGTGTAGACAGAGCAATTTACATGCCACACCACTCCCCCACAGTAAGCATGCTGTATGATCAGGGAATTCACACAGCAGTTCAACCACCAGCACACACTGAGTTGCGAACACTTCCATCACCCTATTTGCCCATCTACAGTCAACTCCTCCTCCAGCCCTAGGCAACCACCGGTCAGCTATCTGTCTCCATACTTTTGCCTTCTCTATAAATCCCCACCCTGTTTTTTTTTAATTTTTTTTAAACTTTTATTTATTTCTAGGAGAGAGAGAGAGAGACAGTGTGAGCAGGGGAGGGTCAGAGAGAGAGGGAGACACAGACTCTGAAGCAGGCTCCAGGCTCTGAGCTGGCTGTCAGCACAGAGCCCGACGCGGGGCTTGAACCCACGAACCGCGAGATCATGACCTAAGCGAAAGTCGGACGCTTAACCGACTAAGCCACCCAGGCGCCCCAATCCCCACCCTCTTAAAAAAAAGAAAAGAAAAGAAAAGTAAAACCCCAGGAAGAATCTTGCTCTCTCCCAGGCCTGAAAAGGGGGAGGCTTTGAGGGCAAAACAGATTATGTCCATGCAGAGCCTGGCCCCTCTGGGCTAAAACTCAGAGAATTCTCAGAGAATAATGGGTCCTACTGGCCCATGCCGTCATTCCACAGATAGAAATCAAAGTGTCTGCAGCAACGGTCACTACTCAGGGCCTGGCCTGGCCGCGTGTCAGCTGCCCCTGGCCCCCACCCAAGAAGAAAGGACAGGTCTGGGTGCAGATGATCCCTGGGCCAGTGTGAGAGGCGCTCTCTAAGCGCAGACAAGTCTTGTCCCGCCCAGCTTGGACGGCAGAGGCTGAAGGGGGCTTCGGTGTCTGCCCAGGCCTCTAGCCTGACCCGCTGGGCCTGGGGTGCTGCTCTCTGGGCCTGGTCAGTTCTAGTTCTAGAGGCAAAGGCTCCTGTTCCCAACCTTAGCCTCTGGGCCCCCAACCACCCTGCCAAGTTCACTATGGGTTAGGAGCATTTAGAAAGGAACTCACTAGCTGCGCTGATTTATAAGTGACAGGAGACCCAGAGGAAGCAGCCGAAAGACAGCTCATTCTCAAAAGCAGGGCTAGTTTGGAAGCAAGGCTGGGTGGCGCCTGGACTGGTTTTTGCCTACAGATCACCTGGGTAGGTGAAAATTGGGGTAGCGGGATGGAGGAGTGTCTTTGTCCTAATCGGGGACCTAACATGCTTCACGGAGACTGGAGGCAGCCTATAAATGTCTGTTTCCCTGCAATGACGAGGCCCAGGAGGCAAACGGGACTTTCCTTTCTGACCTTTTCCAGTAGCGCAGCCTTTCTGACCCAAAGATGAGCAAGGCTGTGAGTCTGTGTGAGTGACTCAATAATAATTCAATAATAATGATGTAACAGTAAACACTGATTCACAGCGTCACAGAACTTGTCGCTCTAAATAGTATCTTATGGGGTATGTACCACTGTCACTCCCATTTCACAGATGAGGAAACTGAGGCTCAGGAGGTCAAGAAATGTCAGGAGGGCCCCGGAGCGGGAAGCTGGCTTTCTGTGTGCCCTGTGCTGTACCGACTTCTGCCACGGACACGCCTCGCCTTTCCCTGAGCCTTGTTAACAGGCCGACACTCAATCCTGGAGCATCAGAGAGCCAGCAGAGTGGACAGCAGCGCTGCCTGTGCCTTTGCTCTCTCTAGCGCCCCTTACTGCTCCTATGAAGCCAGGGCTCTGTGATGCCGGCTCATGAGAACTGAGTTTTGTCAAGTCATTGTTACAAGCTGAACTGTGTCCCACCCCCTCCACCATGTTCAAACCCTAAACCGCCTTCCGCCCCACCCCTCTTACCTGAGCGTGACCTTATTTGGAAACAGGTTCTTTGCAGATGTAATCAAGATGAGGTCATATAGGCTTAGGATGGCTCTGAATCCAATGACTGGTGTCCTTGTAAGGAGAGGGGGATTTGGAAACTGCAGATGCACATACAAGGAAAAGGCCATGTGAAGACAGAGGCAGAGACTGGAGGGATGTGTCTGCAAGCCAAGGAATGTCAGGATTGCCGGCAACTAGCAGCCCAGCAGCGAGGAGGCAGGCCTGCAACAGATCCTCCCTTGGAGCGTCCAGAAGAAACGAACCCTGCCCACACCTTGATTTCCGACTTTTGGCCTCGGGAACCGTGAGAGAACACATTTCTGTGGTTTTAGGCCCCCCACTTGGTGGTAATTTGCAATGGCCACCTGAACGAAGGAATATAGTTACTCTCTGAAACCTCTTCACCAGCTTTGACGTGTGGTCCCTCTCTAGCTGCTTCAGAGTCCTTTCAAAACTTCTCTTTTCCAGGCGCCTGGGTGGCTCAGTCGGTTAAGCGTCCGACTTTGGCTCAGGTCACGATCTCACGATTTGTGGGTTCGAGCCCCGCGTCAGGTTCTGTGCTGACTGCCAGCTCAGAGCCTGGAGCCTGTTTCAGATTCCATGTCTCTCTCTCTGACCCTCCCCTGCTCACACTGTCTCTCTCTCTCTCTCTCAGAAATAAATAAAACATTAAAAAAATAAATTAAAAAAAAAAAAGAAAAGAAACTTCTTTCCACAGCAGACCCAGAGCTGTTACTGCGGCTCACTCCACCCACTGGCCGGGATCCCCTGGCTGCACACCCCTCGGTCCCCAGCACTGGGCAGATCTGGGCTGAGCCCCCAGCTCCCCTTGGTCCCTAGCCTCGGTCATTTTTAGCAGCTGGAGGGCCGAGCCAGCCTGGCAACAGAAAGCTGGGTGGCAGAGGAGGGTTAGGGCAGGGGTAACCTCTCCAAATGTAGCCGCATCTGAGGAGTAAGGCAGAGGAAACACAAGCCCACGCCACCGGTGCTGGGGGCCGGTGCTCAGTGACACAAAACAGACAGCCAAGCGGCCCTCTGAGGACAGCGAGGTCATTTTGGAGCTGACTCACTCAGATTGGCAGAGAAGAGCGCACAAGGAGGAAGCCCGCTTCCCCCCGAACCAGAAACCAGTGAGGTGCACAGGGCGGGCCCGGGAGGCGCCGCTCGGCCCTTCATGGGTGCAGGCCGGTCTCCTTTCTCAGGGCACCTTCAGAGCGGAGGCATGGGGTGGGGTGCGGGCGGGCTGGCCACCGCAGGTCCCTCAGCTGCTCACTGCATGATCAGGAACAAGAGTCTGGCCATCAGTTGCTTTATTTGCAGGATGACCACCTTTGCCTCCAGTCCCCAGGAAGCTCCAAGGGCTCAGGGATGAGAAAGACCCGGCACAGGGCCTGGCATGAAACTTGCACATTAATGGGGAAAAAAAAGTTTTTTTAATGTTTATTTATTTTTGAGACAGAGAGAGAAAACACGAACAGGTGGGGAAGGGGCAGAGAGAGAGAGAGGGGGACAGAGGATCTGAAGTGGGCTCTGCACTGACAGCAGAGAGCCCGTATGGGGCTCAAACTCATCAACCTTGAGATCGTGACCTGAGCTGAAGTCGGACGCTTAACCGATTGAGCCACCCAGGCTCCCCAGTGCAAAAAAAAAAAAAAAATTAACATCAAGTCATTTTCAATTGCAATTCCTTTGGCTTTTGAGGATAAATCACTCTGAGCAGGAGGTTGGGAGGGGAAAGCAACTTAAGTATTTTTTTTCCAAAAAAGGAAAATACATTTTAGTTTTTAAAAACGACTGCATTCTGGGGCACCTGGGTGGCTCAGTCGGTTAAGCGTCCGACTTCGGCTCAGGTCATGATCTCACGGTTCATGGGTTCGAGTCCCTGCGTCGGGCTCTGTGCTGACAACTCAGAGCCCGGAGCCTGCTTCAGATTCTGTGTCTTCCTCTCTCTCTACCCCTCCCCCTCTCAAGAATAAGTAAATATTAAAAAATTAAAAAAACAACTGTGTTCCATTAATTCTAAGATGCACTTTTTTTTTTTTTACATTTTAACATCTCAAAAACCCAGATGTGTCTTACTAATTGGTGACAGGTTGTAGCTTAATTGGTAACAGTTTTCTTTTATGGTCCTATATAAAATAATGGTGCCTTTCAATCAGTGGCATCTTAGCTTTATGAAATGTGGTGCAAACTGGTCTGTGTATGAAGTTTAGACCCAGAGCAGTGTACATAACAACAGCTTCCCGAATGGTATGCTCCACCCGCACCCTAACACAGCAGTGTGAAAGTGCCTGCTTCTGGTTTTGTTCTCTTTAATTGCCAGCAAATCTCCCCCGACCAGTCACCCACACCTCCTCCAGTGCACCAGAGCCAAATTCATGCTCCCCTGAAGTCAGCAACACGTTACAAATTTCGTGATCAGTCACCTTCCCCTCCCCCTCCCCCAGTCGGTGTGCTGGTTCTCCACTGCTGCTCAGCCCCGTCTGGAGCCCAGTGCCCTGGGCCGACCAGAAAGCCAGGGGCTGAGGGAATCAATGACTTCAGCTTAACAAGCAAACAGAAAAAGGTATGTGCTGGGGCGCCTGGGTGGCTTAGTCGGTTAAATGTCCGACTGTCGCTTAGGTCGTGATCTCGCGGTTCGTGGGTTCGGGCCCCGCGTCGGGCTCTGTGCTGACTGCCAGCTCAGAGCCTGGAGCCTGTTTCAGAGTCTGTGTCTCCCTCTCTCTCTGACCCTCCCCTGCTCACGCTGTCTCTCTCTCTCCTAGAAATAAATAAAAATATTAAAAAAAAAAAAGGTATGTGCTGTGTGGCTTGCAAGTGACAAAAATCAGGGAGATGTGGGGCCTAAAGAGAGACAGCCATGGCAAATCAGAAACATGTGTCTTGCACAAGGGCAGGCTTTTCCGCCCACGATATGATTTAGCAGATCCATCGGGAGCCCTCACGCTCGGCTCCATGCCCACTTAACCAAACTGGGAAGAAGGAGGCACAGAGTTGCATGATAAGCCCGGGTGGGCTCTGGTGAAAAGGTGGCGGCTGTCAGGAGCCCCGGGCAGGGAAAGGTTCGGAGAAACACATTTTTCAAAGGAGAAGGGGAAGGTGACTGGTCCAAGGTCATTTGACTAATGATCAGCAGAACCAGTCAGGCATCCATCGGGTCTGGTCACTCGGTGAGCAAATCTAGGGCTCTGTCCGCTATGCCACGTGGCCTCCAAGGGCGATGCCCTCCTCCTCCCATCGGCAATGAACAAAATCTGCGGTGCCCTGAGCCTCGCTCCACGGCCTTCTGTAGATTACAAGCTCAGTACAAGACCACCAGGAGGAGGCGGGAAGCACACCAGCCTGGGGGCCCACTGGCCATGAATGAGACTTCTGTTTGCCTGCCCTGTGTGTCTGGAATTTTGTATGAAAACAATGAACTGGAAGGAGGCGAGAGCATGTTCTCCAAAGCAAGGCTGCCACGCACCCCTCCCTCGCTTTATAAAAGACCTGCTTTGTTTCGAGGAAAGCAAAGGAGAAGCTGGGGGATGTGCTTAGGTTTGGGGGAGTTCAGGCGTTTGGGGTTGACAAGCCAAGGCCTGGGAGGAGGCAGAAAAGTCAGGAGCCCAACCAGAACCTGGGATTTCAGGCTCTGACGATCTTTGTAACTGCTCTCGTATTTGTGCAATGCCTTGCACAAACTTGCAAATTGCTTTCTCAGACATTTTCTCAGTAGAGTGAGAGGCTGGGGGAAGGACAAAGAACACTTCATCCTTCTCCCCTGCTGTCTGGTGGTAGCAGTGTGCCACGCACCGTGGTTTTCTGCTTTGTCCATCACTGTCCCCGTGGCTGGGAGTCTGGCAGACTGAGCTGGGGTCCTGGCCTCCCTGCCTGCTAGCTTCAGGACCTTGTGTGAGATAAATGAATCGTGGTGCCAGCTGCAAAAGGGAGAATGGCCGTGGCTGTCCGGCAGGGTGGCTGTGAGACCGAGCGAGCCCCTGGGGTAGGGGAACTGGCATATGGTAAGAGCTCAAGTGACGGTGGGCCATTAGCTACATGGCTCGTGAGCGGTTGGCAGTAAGGCTGGGCACATGGCTTAGCCTGAAAGCCTCTGGGTATGTTGCCTGGATGGAAGTGCCATCCAGAAAAACAGGATGTGGGGTGTCAGGGGTGGGCAGCATCGCATCAGGCAGGCTGTGGATTGAGTGATGCTCCAGGTAGGGAGGGGACCACAGGGTAGGGCGGGGGTGGGGGTGGGGTGCTGGTTGACAGAGTCCAAGGAGGTGCGTGGCTGTTCACTTTAACTGTGACACACAAGCGCTGAGATCAACTGAGGCCCAGATTATATCACTCCTCTTCCTCAACGAGTCCCCATCTCACTCAGAGGAACAGCTACAATCCTTACAATGGCCTGTAGGGCCCAATACAGTTGGGTCCCCACTACCTTTCTGAACTCCCCTCTGGCCCGTCTCTACCTTATTCACTCTGCCCTGGCCACGCTGACCTCTGCTTGCCCTGAAACACGACAAGCATGCTCCTGCCACACGACTCTTGCACATGCTCTACCGTCTGCCAGATATTCACGCAGCTCCCTCCTTTCCTTCAGACTTCTGCTCAAATGCTGCCTTTTCAAAGAGCCTTCTCTGACCACTTGATAGAAAAGAGGAATCTGCCACTGGTGCCCCCATCTGCTGTACCCTGCTGAATTTTCCTCTAGATCATTCATCAGACCATGACATGCTTCATCATACATCCAAGTTTGTTATCTCTCTCTCCACATTAGAGTGTAAGTCCTGTGAGGGCAAGGATTTTGTTTGGTTAACTTGCTAGTACTTAGCACTATGCCTAGCATGCAATGGGTGCTCAATAAAGTATTTGTTGAGCGAATAAACCGCTGTTAAGAGAAAACAGCTGGCTGCCATACAGTGGTATGGCATGGGTCATTTTGGTTGTCTGCAACTACCATTTGTTGGCAACAGCTTTGTGCCAGGCATTGGATTAAGCCCTTGACATGCGTTAGCTTCTTTAACCAGGTACTATTACTATCTCATGTTCTGGATGAGGAAAGTGGGTCTCAAAGGTTGGTCCCCTTACTCAGGGAGTAATGGCAGAGCCAGAAATAGGTCTAGTTGTGACAACCCCGGGGTGCGGATTCCCAGCTACACGTGACACTTGTTCCTTGACACCAGGACTCCAGTAGGCTTACGAGTGATCTGTGTCCCTTCTTCACATTTTTTCACATTTATAAATTCTCTTTGGCAATAAGCAGGTATGAACTTTATAATCAGAAAGAGGAAAAGGTTGATCTGCCTGTCCCTCTGTCTCAGGGCATCACCAAAGCCTTGGGGATGCTAAAAAGGGCAGCTGCCCACGGCCCTCCAGGGAGCCTCTGAGTCCCAGAATCTCTGGGCACCTGGTTAGGAGCAGGGGGGATGTGGGAACCCCAGCTGCAGGTGATGACGGCAGGAAGACAGCTTCGGGGCCGGGGTGAAGGGAAGATGGAAGATGGAAGAGAAACCTTCCTCCATAGGGCAGTGTGCCTCCTGGCTTCTCCCGGCCTCTGGTACCACACCGACAGCAAACACGCGTCAAGGTCTCGGGCTGGCTTGCTTACCCGATGCCACTTCCCCAATCATGCCTGGCTTTGGTGCTGTGACGAGGCTCATATTTTCACCCAGAAAACAACAGGCAGACTCTTCTGAGAAGAGGATCCAGCCCCACCCCTTGGTGTGGGCTTCTGTCACTGCCAGGTCTAGTCAGGAGGAAAGGGCCGCTGTAACAGTGCCACTAAATCCTTCAGATCCACGAGAACCTCCTTTCCTCCTCAGTAAGCACCTGTCAGGGCCAAGAAACCGCATTCCCAGTAAGGAGTAAAAAAGCCAAATGAATGTCCTTGTTTCTAGAAAATACACACTAAAGCCTACTGGGGGATAGAAACATGATGGAGGAGTTGACTTTCTCAAACACTTCAGAAAGAAATGCGTGCGTGCACGCACACGCGCGTGTATGTGTACAAATACACAGAGTGAGAACGCAGATGGGGCAGAGTGTAAATAATTGGTAAATCCGGGTGAAGGGTGAATGTGAGTGGGTTCCTTGTGCCATTCTTGCAACATTTCTGTACGTCTGAAATCACAAAATAAAAAGTTACAAAGCAAAGGAACTACACCTGTGAGGTGTTCAGAGAAGGCAAGCAAAGGGTCCAACTCCTTTTCTTGTGCTCAACTGCCCGGGAACTGGAGAGACTGGTGATCACCTCATCCTTCTTCCCATGGGTCAGTCTGGACCCCCTGAAGCCTCCCGGAATGGAAAACATCCTGCTTGGACAAGAGTCTTGCTCACAAAGATGCAATAAATGCCCCGCCCGAAGCTGGGATCTTCGCAAGGGATCGGAGGAGATAACGGGAAGGGGAACTCGGGAAGCTCCCCGTGGGACGGCAAGGCCGGGCCAACATGGAGAAAGTCTGGAACTCTCCGGACAGGCTCCCCAGGGCAGCGAGGGCTGGAGGGCAGCAAGGGCGAGTGAGGCACAGCCCTGCCCTCGGAGCTCACGGCTTAATGCGGGGGAGAAGCTACACTCAGGTGACTCCCGGTGTAGGAAGAAGTCTCTCAGGGGCTGAGAGCGGGGATGCTGCCTAGGGAATTCTGGGAGGAGGCTGGCAGGGGCTGAACAGAAACAAGAATGCCCTGTGGCACGGCCTTGTGACAAACCCCCTTTCTGCTCGAGCCAGTTTGCGGGCTCCTCGCCACCAAAAGCGCGAATCCTCCCCCGCAGTGGGGGCAGCCTTTGCACGGTCAGGGGCACGCCCAGGTCCCTCTGCGTCAGCCAGTTCTCCCACCTGAAACCCCTCTTCCCGGTGTCCTCCCAAGCCCAGCTCTTCTGCCAGGGCAGCTCCAGCGTACACGAAAAACAATTAGACACTTTCCTGCCTCCCCCTTGCAATGCCTTGCTGTTATGGCCCCGATAAAATCTCTCCTGCCTGTCAAGTTCTGTTTGCAAGTCTTGCCCCCTTCCAATTTCTCAAGCTGCTCTCCAGAGAAGTCATTTGCTCCTGCAACACTGTGAGTCAACAACACGATTTGGCTGTTCAAACATTTAATGCTCCCACAGTATGGCATGGACAGGAAGCTATTTTGTTTTCAATGTTTATTTTGAGAGAGAGAGAGAGAGAAAGCGAAGAGCATGAGCAAGGAAGGGACAGAGAGAGAAAGGGAGAAAGAATCTCCAACAATTTCCATCCTCAGCACAGAGCCCAACGCAGGACTCAGCCTCGTGACTTCAAGATCAGGACCTGAGCCGATATCAAGAGTCAGATGTTTAACCCACTGAGCTGCCCAGGCACCTGGACAGGAAGCTGTTTTGAACTGACCAATCCCACCATGCTCTGTGGCTCAGATCTTTCTGGGGACCTTCTTGAGAACACGGACGCACTGAGCATGGAGGGCAACCTTGTCGCTTGAGAAGTGAGGGAGCCAAGCTCAGTCACCGGGCCTTCTGTTAGCTTGGAGAGGTGCACTTCCAGTAGTTGAAGAGCCCTCATGGAAGGAATGGAGTCCTGGCTAGATCAGAACAAGGACCAATGCAGTGAGAGATTCAAGGTCCTAGGCTGGAGTGGCAAGGAATACTTGTCATTACCAAAAGCTGCCACATGAGGGAGCTAGAGGAAGGTGGGGGAGCATGTAAAGCTCTGTCTTGGCCTCCATCAGAAACTCCCGTGTGCAGCCATTGGAACAGCCTCCAGTGGTCTAGGGAGACCTGAGAAAAATAGGGGCAACATGCTGAGGTTTTCATAAAGCTAGTCCATTTTCCTTTCTTGATACAGGTCCACAATCCAAAAGGCTCTGAAACCAAGTTTTCTGGTTTGGCACCAAAACTCATTTGGCAGTAGCCTTTACTTATTCCACTTTGTGGAATATTCACATGGTTCCCTGCAGAAATTTGACATCTTATTACAGATTGTTATATGTACCATATTACCTTTCAAAAATGTAAAAATCTTTCAATTCCCAAACAAATTTGGCTTCCAGGGTTTTTAAAATTTATTTTTGAGAGAGAGACAGAACATAAGCAGGAGAGGGGCAGAGAGAGAGGGAGACACAGAACCCGAAGCAGTCCCCAGGCTCTGAGCCTGTCAGCATAGAGGCCAACGTGGGGCTTGAACCTACGAACCATGAGATCATGACCTGAGCTGAAGTCGGATGCTTAACCGACTGAGCCACCCAGGCGCCCCTGGCTTCCAGTTTCATAAGGAATTATGGACCACTCTTAGGTAGGTGCATCCTACTATTTAAGTGTATTAAGGCCTTGTTTAATTAAATGATTCCAGTAAATAGCAGCTGGGGTTTTTTTTTTTGTAAAAAATAAAAACAAAAAATGTTATTGCTTGGTAAAATTAAAGGCTGGCAGCCTTCTGTCTTACTCCAAGATTTCTGAAACATTTTATTGTTCTGTGAAGTCCGACTCTGGCATAACGCACTTCTGGCTCTTTATAAATCTAGTCTTGATTAGAGCAGAGGTTGCCAGCTGGTAGCCCCGCCGGCCAAAGGGAGCCTGCAGACATGTTCTGTCTGCCTCACACAGGGCATTCTCCCCTCCCCTTAATCTGGAAAGTGAACACGAGGTCCAGTTTTCAGTTCTCTTGAAAATTCAGAAGATGCTGACAACGGTCCCGCCCGATAGAGCATCAGCTGGACCTAAGAGGCAGGCAGACCTCTCTGCTTTCCAGCCAAACCCTTTCTACAGACTGGAGTATCCAGTTTGCTTCGCTGTCACTGGACAGACAGGCGAGAAGAGACGGCCCTTTCTAGTTAGGAGGGCTGCTCACCAGTTCCGCAGAGGCCAGCGCCCAGCCAGTCCCCCACCCAAAACTAGAGGGCCGCTGCTCCAGGGAACGGACGGGCGGGGAGGAGAGGGGACCTCGTGCAACTTGCTCGGCTCGGTGCGCTCCTTCGCTGACCCGCTCCTTCCCACAAAGAAACTCCTGACAGAGCTGCAATGACCAGGGACACTGTCACAGCCTGCCGGGCCCAGCTGCTGAAAGCCTGTATGTGATAAGGTCCTTTGCCCAGAAGGACGGCAGAATTGTGAGGAGACAGTTTCAAAAGAAGGTATTAGTGCACTGAAAACACCTTTTTAAGAAGGGCACAATCTAAAGCAAAATAAATGTGGTGATTTTGGGTTATTCAACTTATACCTGTTCAACCAGAGCTAGTACTTTGGTCACTGTGGAATTTGTACAGCTAAAATATGCTTCTAAGTTTATTTACTTTGAGAGTGAGAAAGCATGCACCTGGATGTGTGAACCAGAAAAGGGCAGAGAGAGAGAGAGAGAGAGAGAGAGAGAGAGAGAGAATCCCAAGCAGGCTCCATGCTGTCAGCACAGAGACCGACATGGGGCTCGAACCCACAAACCATGAGATCATGAACTGGGCCAAAATCCAGAGTCGGATGCTTAACCAACTGAGCCACCCAGGTGCCCCCAAATATGCTACTAATATAGAGACAGTCTGCTTAGTGGAAACAGAAAGTAGAACTCTTTTCTTCAAATACAAAGCATGGAAGACAACATAAGAACCACCCATGGACCTGTCATCCAAAATGAACTTTTTTTTTTAAGGAATAAAACATTCATTTCAGTTAGAGCTGGTGTCCTGTCTCTGCCTCTCCTCCACTTCTCTAAATCTCATTTCCTTTCCAGCACCATCCAGAAGCAAATACACCTAGTTAGTATCTCTATTGTCACTAGTTACACCTTTCCTACATAGACAAGAGTGGTGGTTGTTTTTCATTCAATATTGTTTTAACTGTAGCAGAGTTGATACATACAAACCCATTCATTAAAATTAAGTTACTGTTGGATGGTGTTCCTTCACACAGCCACAAACCACAATGTATCTGTTTCCTTCCTGATGGACATGCAGGCTATTTCTCCGTTTTTGCTATTCTCTAGCATGCTTTCATGAATAAGGATCCTTGGACATATTTCCTTGCGCATACACATCTGAGTTTCTCCAATATAAATAATCAGAAGGGGGACTGTTGCTCAGGCTTATCCATTTTCAATATTAAGTAAATATTGTTCAATTCTCTCCCAAGAGGCCCTATCAGGTTACAGTCCTACCCACAATACTATTTTTCTACACCTTTGCTAACACTTAGCATTGTCAGACCTTCATTTTTTTCCACTGTGAAGATGCATGTAAAACATCTAAAAATTTTAAAAAGCACAATAACAAGCAAAATAAAGACAGTGACTTTTATGATACGCTACCTTATTAGAAATTCGCATTTCCTTGAATGGTCTTTCTGTATTTTATTAGTCATCTGGATTCTTTTTCTGAGACATGCCGGTTCACAGCCTTTGACCATTTTTCTTTTGAATTTTTCTTACCAGATTGTAGCTACATATAAATTTGGGATACTAATCGTTAATATATTTGTTAATTTTAATGTTTATTTTTGAGAGACAGAGTGTGAGTGGGAGAGGGACAGAGAGAGAGAGAGAGACAAAGAATGCAAAGAATGTGAAGCAGGCTCCAGGCTCTGAGCTGTCAGCAGAGAGCCCGACATTGGGCTCAAATCCACAAGCTGTGAGATCATGACCTGAGCCAAAGTCAGACGCTTAACCGACTGAGCCACCCAGTGCCCTCTGTGTTATATATTTATGTATATGTTACAAATATCCTCTCCCATTTTGTCTTTTATTAAATACTTTTCTTTGTATAAGTTTTTAATGTTAATATAGTTGAGTTTATTTTTACCTACGTTGACTCAACACCAAGGTCATAAATTACTTGTCCCACCCTCTTTTTTCACTAATAATTTGTCTTTAATTTGCTTGGCATTGTTTGTAATTTTTATTTTATTATTTTTTAATGTTTATTTTTGAGGGGGGAGGGGCAGAGAAAGAGAGGGACAGATGATCCAAAGCGGGCTCCGAGCTGTCAGCAGAGTCCAATGTGGGGCTCAAACTCATAAACTGTGAAATCATGACCCGAGCCGGTTGGACAGTTAGCAGACTGAGCCCCCCGAACCCCAGTGTATACTTTAAATAAGGCCAAAAGTCTGTAAAAAACAGTCTTCCTCTACAGTCAAATTTACATCCATGGAAACAGAATGTTTGCTGGGACTAATCGATTTTATTCCAGACTGGTGAGCACATCATCATACTATCCACCAGAGGCTACCACTAACATCTAGAAAGTAGAGCTTCAAGTCGACCTGAAAACAATTTCTACTTCCTTTATCTAACAAGTATTTGTTGAGTATCTAATATGTGCTAAGCACTGTACTAAGCTCTAAATGCACCAAAGTGAGTTAAGCCCCAGGAGTAGTCACTCCTCAGGGGCTCATGGTCTAGTGGGGAAGGCAGAGAAGGAATGAGCAATTACAGCGTAGGGAAGGAGGGGTAAGCTGTGAGAGGTGCACCTAGCCCAGAATGTCCATTAAAAACTATTCCCTCAGTTTCTCACATAATGGTTGAAGATGAAGGACATAGTTTTAAGAGATCTACTTTGAGAAATCTTGATAAAAGCTTCTGAACTTAGGTTGTAGGTATGACAGTTACCTTGAAGCACAAGCTTGAGAATTCATCACCCAAAAAACTCCATTTCCTAAGTGCTGTCTTGTTTCGGACTTTCTACAACTCATTTGGAATCAATAATATCAGTGACACAAGGGAAAGATGTAATTCCTATAAAAGCCTTCTTAATTTGTCCGGTTTGATACATTTCATACAGTCTGCCCATGATCTAGGTTTCCTAATGGGAAGTTAGGTGAGGAATCAGTCTCCAAACTGGCTCTCAGTGATCCCTGCTGCCTCTTAGTATCCATGCCCTTGGTTAACCCTCCCAAACTGTAACTGGGTCAGTCTATGTAACCAACCAAATATAGCAGAGTGATGTTAGGTCACTTTAGAGATTCAAAAGACTTCCCATCACTTGTCGTGGGGGAATGCCAGCTGCTGTGTCTGAGTGGCCCTATGGTGAGGCACTGAAGCCTTAGGCTAACAGCCATCTGAACGAAGGTCCTCCAGCCCCAGCTTGATTACAACTTCATGAGACCCTGATCCAGAACTCTCCAGCTCCTGGGTCCTCAGAAACTGATAATAAATGTTTGCTATTCTGGGGCACCTGGGTGGCTCAGTTGGTTGAGTGTCCGACTCTTGATTTCGGTTCAGGTCATGATCCCAGGGTCATGGGATCGAGGCCCGTATCATGCTCTTCACTGAGTGTGGAGGCTGCTTAAGATTTGCTCTCTCCCTCCCCCTGCCCTTCTCCCCCACTTGTGCACCCTCTCTCTCTAAAATTGGAAAAAAAATCTTTAAAAAATAAAAAACTAAATGTTTATTATTTAAGCTGATATTTAGGGCTAATATGTTATAGGACAATGAATAACAAACTAAAAAACAGGTTTTGAGACCAGAAAAACAAATAAGTATTCAAAGACCGGTAAACTAGAGCACGCAGAAGGTACTATTTTCTCCAGGTGCAATCACAGTACTTCATCATCTTCACCAAGAATAAGGGCTTTATGTGGACAAAACACATATGTAATTCACCATCTAATTTAAAATAGAAAGCTTTTGCAGGTGCCTGAGTGTCTCAGTCAGTTGAGCGTCCAACTTCAGCTCAGATCATGATATCATGAATGAGTTCCTGAGTGAGTTCGAGCCCTGCATTGGGTTCTGTGCTCTCATCGCCAAGCCTGCTTCGGATCTTGTCTCCCTCTCTGTCTGCCCCTCCCTCACTCGAGCTGTCTCTCTTAAAAATAAACATTTATACACACACACACACACACACACACACACACACACACGTATATATATATAAAGCTTTTTTTTCCTAAAGTTGCATGACTGAACAATAGATTCATGAATTCTCTAAGATATAATGGACCTGTTCATCATGTCATTTTCTCAGAGCAAATAGGTCCATTCCTTTGGTGACAGCTTGTACAATGTATCAGACAAGGTGGATCTGAAGAATCACCTCAGATATGCTGGCTATGAAGTATTTGGAGTGATCCTTTCGGTGTGAAAACTCTTACCTATCACCTTAGTTTATTTCTGCACTTAGAAATCCTACAAATGACCTTGTAAACCATTTTATATTTGCAGAGAGAGAAAGAAAAAGAAATGTTCTGAGAAAATGACAGGATAAACATCTCATGGTTTGTGTGTGTGTGTGTGTGTGTGTGTGTGTGTGTGTGTTTTGCCTCAAATGTTCACTGAACTCTCCTAAAGACCCAGACACGGCGCTAGACACCAAGGATTTACAAATAAATAAAACTTGGTCTCTGCGGTCAAAGAGGTTTAGACCCGGCAGGAAAGGCAGGCATGTAAACAGGTAAGAGTATGAAGCAAGCCATGGTACAAAGATGGGGTCTAGGAAGAAGTGCCCACTTCTGCCTGGGAGGGTCAGGGACGGGCTCCTAGCTTGGGCACACACGTTCAAATGGAGTGCAGCATTGAGCCACAGGGACAATTTGAACACCCATCTCAAACTGCTTGAAATTTAAGTAGGGCTTTGATGAAAATCAGACCAATATCCAACATCAGGGGTCAGATATTTAGCTGGCGTTGCATGGATTAAAACGTGTACATGCTGAAGCACTGACAAGAAAAAACATCTGGTGTGTTAGGATCAATTAAGAGGAAAATGGGGCTGTGGGGAGGTGCACAGGCCCCCCCCCCCCCCGCCCCAGCAGGTGCTGGCTCCCACAGCTCCAGTCATCGACATTTTTAAATGGGATTAACTCCATGAAGTGCAAAGTTAAAATGTCCAACTTCAAAACGATACCAAATTTAGTTTGTAGAAGCAAAGGTGATCAGCTTTATATATACTGACTTTATAAGGAGAATAAAAATTTGATTAAAAATACCCACGTTAACTCTTTACAGTTAGTTAAGGAGTACACGGAGGGGAGGGGTGGGGGGCACTGTGTGATGTGGGTGGTTAAAAAAGCATAGGCTAATTATCTCAGAGCAAGTTTTCAGCAAAAACCACAATGGCATAGCTATGCAAAGATTTGATAAAAAGTGAAGTCAAATCTAGTGGAAACCTGGGATTAAAGGAGTAGAAATGGCTGAGGTTTTTAATGCCTCTTTCCTTGGCTGCTTGAGGAGCCTGCCACCAGGAAGTGATCTTAGTCTGGCAGAAATGGATCCCTCCCGTTTAAGAGGGCACGTATGCTGTCTCAGCAGACGTGCCTGCTTCAAATTCCATGTGGAACGAGACGATAGGATGCACACACACATAAGAATTCAGGATAAAAAAACAACACAACGCTGCAGGCTGTGATTTCATAGAGTGGAGGTTTCAATCTCTCCTAAATGAAGTACTTGGGCCAGTTCAAGAGGCCAGAATTGGAAAAGATGAAGTGAACAGCATCTGTAGACAGTGGAAGCAGCATAACTAACTAGCAAAAGTTCTTTTATGCTCAACCCCCTCCCCAAGCCCCGATTCGTTTTGCTTTTTACTTATTTTCAATGTTCTTCTCTTTTCCAGAGGCTTGATCTCAATGTCCCTGCATGCCAGGAGTAGTAAATTATGTATTACAAGATCTGGGCTGAAACATGCTTCATCTTTAGGAAGAAATATAGAGCTGCTTACTCTCCCGAATGAGCAGTACTGTAAACACATGCAGTAAGATACGGCAAACATGTGCCACAATGTGCTAGGGGTTATTGATTACTGCTTCCATCCAATCCATGCCTCAGCCCATTAATGGAAGATCACTTTCAAAGAACTTGTCTGGTTAGGACACTTCGCTGCCTTAAAAAAGTGTGGCGGGTTGGGGAGCCTGGCTGGCTAAGTAAGTGAAGCATCCATCCAACTCTTGATTTAGGCTCAGGTTATGATCTCACGGTTTGTGGGTTCGAGCCTGCATCAGGCTCTGCGCTGACAGCAAAGAGCCTGCTTGGAATTCTCTCTGTTCCTCTCTCTCTCTGCTCCTCCCCTGCTCATGTGCTCCCTCCTCTCCGTCTCAAAATAAACACTTAAAAAAAAATTAAAAAACAAACAAACAAACAACACTTAACCCTAACCTGTTACTTGCAAAGTACAGTTCAGATCATTTAACAGGGCAAAATTCCAGGGAAGTAAAAATGCTTTTCAAGCACAATGTCTTTTCAAGGAAAATCAATCTTCAGGTCTTAATGGTTTTACAAAGCCAGGTACTTCGAGAAAAAACAGTCCTGTTACCCTGACTTCCTAGAAGGGAAACTCACCTTTGGCTCTGGCGTGGATGGCTGAGTGGCTGAAATTCAGTAAGAGGAAATGTGAGAGGACCTCTTCAATGGTACCACTGGCTCCTACATCTTCCTCTAGTGCATGGTATTGTAAATGCCGACTTCCTTGCCTGTATTTCCCCTCTACCTCAAAAGCTTTGTGATGAGAGGGACTGAGTAATGTCAGTACCTAGCACAGTGCCTCCTCGTGGTTGCTCAATAAATATTTGCTAAATGAATGGATATAAAACCATCAAAGCCTGCAGATACAAAGTGGAATAGCAAAAAAAGAAGTAATCCTCTTAATTCACAACTTCATAATAATTATTCTGACTTGGAGTAAAAAATTCTCTGGATTTCTTTCCCCAGAGAGGCAAAAAGGTGAAAATGGCTGGCTGGCTAAGGCCTCTTCCAGCATTCTATGTATGTGCATGCACGAAGCATGTTTAAAACTGTATGACTGAGTCCAAAACGAATACATCAGAATTCCTAAGTGCAAATGAACGTTAGTCCCTTTAAATGTAGGTACTTTGACAAGTTACTTATTCAGTATGAAAACAAATTTGGAATTCTGGAGAATTCTTTTTGTTTCCAATTTAAAGCAAAACCAGGGGCGCCTGGGTGGCTTAGTCGGTTGAGCGTCCGACTTTCGCTTGGGTCATGATCTCGCGGTTCGTGGGTTCGAGCCCCGCGTCGGGCTCTGTGCTGACTGCCAGCTCAGAGCCTGGAGCCTGTTTCAGTCTGTGACTCCCTCTCTCTCTGACCCTCCCCTGCTCACGCTGTCTCTCTCTCTCTCTCTCCTAGAAATAAATAAAACATTAAAAAAAAAAATAAAGCAAAACCAAAAAGCTTTTTAAAAATTCACAAAGGCAATATATATGTGCTACTAAAAACAAATCAGAAATCATAAAAGGAGAAGATAACCGACCCACAATCATACCAACAAAAGCACTACTTAGCTTGAGTAAATCTGAGTCCTCTTCCTATAAACATATCCTATATGTCTACATTGTTTCTTCATAAAACCAGAGTTATTCTATGCTGGCCAACTTCTCGCTTTACCTTAATATAGTATGAATATCCTCCCATATACTTTGCAAGCACAATAATCTGTAGTGTGGCAATGCCAATTTATTTAACCAATGACCCACTGCTAAATATTTAGGTTATTTACCCATCACTATTATATATAAAAAAAAAAAACCCACAACAAACCAAAAAAAACTACATTAAATGTCCTGGCAATCACAATTTAGTGCACACATATTATGTTCTCAGAACTTCCAGAAGCGAATTTTTTGAAACAAGGCTGTACATCTGTAACAAAGTTGATTTGTAGGTAGTTTGTATGTAGCAGATTACCATCTTTTGACAGTAGATATAACCACTGGAAGGAGCCAAGAGTCAGCTGGGATTGAATCTGGTGATTACAGTCAGACATCAAAGGAGGCGATACTATTTTTAGTTGCAAGCCTCTGACTGTTCAGCAGTGTGACCGGTTTTCACATGTGACTCAAAGTGGCTCTGAAGGCAGTTGCAGCAGGAATTCCGAACTGTTGTAAGCTTTGGCTCATTATCAAATTAAGCATATTACTTCCCAAAGACAAAACCATGAAGGGGACACACAGAGCTAGGCGATGCCACTTCCTCAGATTCCTAACACTGCAGCCACGTCTCGTTCACGTGAACAGAAAGTCTCAATTGTTGGGTCAATTCATTTTAAATAGCTGTACTCGTTCTCTGAAAACGTACATACTGGTGGCTTTCCAGGGTGACACTCTCACACAAACACTTATTTACCACTCAGAGAGCCGACACTTCACATGTATCATCTTTTTAATTTTCATACTACCACTAAACATATGGATGTTGTTCTCTCCATTTTACATACAAGGACCAGGAGACTCAGGGAAGAGAAGTGATTTTCCCAAGGCAACAGAGCTGATAGAGGGCAGAGGCAGATGCCAACATGACCTGTTTAGCCTCATGAGCCACATTCCTTCCCTTTTCTGAGCAGCCACGTAGCACCTCTGAGTAACTCTTCAACGTGCCATTACAGGGGTGTTCAATCTTAACTACTAGGATTAAAACTTCTTAATGACTATAACTACCAGTGAACAATCCTATTCTTTATTTAACCTGGAAGTGAACTGAACTGGAGGTATTGCTTATGAATAGGCTCATTCATATTCTTAAGAAAAACTGGCAGTGACTACAAAAACCCATTAATTCAATTTGAATGAAGTAAATATTGATACTAGACTTTACATTTAAAGAGACTTGTCTGGCAAGTGAGTCACGTTTTAACAATAACCATAGTAAAAGGGAAAAAATTAGAGGAGTAAGTTAAATAAAAGGCTAATAAAACTTGAAGGAAACAGCTCAGTGTTTTCTTTTAAACCCTGAAAAACACCATATATATATTTCGTTGCATAGAGTCATTTCAAGAAAAGACTATTAACAATCTAACAGTAAAGTCAACACTAAGAACTTCAATGATATCCAACTCAAAAATGCATAGGGAGAGTAAAGTTATTTTATTAAATCATGCACATCACGTGTGTTAGTGCAAATAGTTTAATCTGTACTCCAGAAATTCTATTGTACTTTATATCTTTACAAAATAGATTTAAAACAATTATTTACTTTAAAAAATGTAATTCTGAAGTTAAGCATTTCAGAACAATATTTGCAATAACCTATATACAAGAGGTACTGGGTACCACTGGCATATTAGCATTCTGTGGTGGAGTGGCTTCCTGCAACAGAAAAGGATGAAATGAACTATATGACAGCATTTTCTACAAGTCATTGGTGACTAATTCCTCCATAAATCTAGTGATCCTCCCAACAGCAAATCCCAAATAGCTTAAAATATAACCTTTAAAGTATAAACAACGACTGCCAAACATCACAAGGCAAATTATATCCTAAACTTCAATTTCAACACTTGGCTAGGCCTGTGGATGCCCACAGAACATTCGAGCCAATTCACTGACATTCCCTCCCAGTTGCACTGACTGAGAAATTTAACGAGGTGAAACTTTAGGATAGTCTACGACCTCAATAAATTTTATTGACATAACTGTGGTGCCGCACAAAACCATAGCTAAACTTTCACTTTTGTGTTTTAAATTTATAACATCAAGCAGTGTTTAGGTGCTTCACTGTGCATGGAACACTATTAATCTTGGGAATGATGCTTCTCATAAACAGAACGTCCCAATTAACAACAGTAAAAAGAAAATAACCATTTGCATACCTGACCAGGAAATCTGTTGGTAGGTAACAACAGCTCACCTTGAACATGAATTAGCTTTGAAGTATCATAACCAAATTAAGTCAGTAAAAGCTTATCTAAAGAGATATTAATTCTTTCTTCAATTAAACATGCTTGGAGGAAGAGATGATAGAAAAAAAAAATCATGCTTCCTAAAATGCCGTATATGAGAAAGTAACTTGGTTTTTAAAGAAAATATCTCTTTAAATACATGAGGTTTAATAAATTACATTCCAATTGACTCAACAGTTTGGTTTACTGCACTGAAATTGTAGAATTACTGTTTTTGCTCCCAGAAATACTTCAGTTTGCTCAAGAAAATACACACTCTCATGGAAAGGTTTTCAGAGTTGACGTCCTCCACATCGTCAAGTCACATTAAGGCTGAACAAGCGTGCACACAGTCCCCGAATTATCACTAGAACAGAATATTTTCCAAGTGTATTTCTCCTTAAAAAAAAAAAAAGAAAGAAAGAAAGAAAGAAAATCCACGCAAATAGTTGTCTCTAAGTCTTGTTCCCAATAGCTCAGTGGTTTTATAACAAGTAAAAATGGCGTAAATATGTAAAAAAAATATATATATGTGTATATATTTCAAACTGATAGGCACTGAGCACACAGGGCCTCTCTTCCCATGTATGTATTGGTTGTTTGGTTTGGGTAGTTATCGAATCAGAAAAATGAATCATCTGGCCATTAGAATTCAGAGTAAAATACCCATAAATTTAATGTTATAAATAATTTGGTGTACCAAGAAGCCTACTTTAGGCCACCATAATATTCAGAATCTCAACGTACTAATTTAAAAATTACATGAAAAATTGCAAGCAAATTATTGCTTACAGTAGAATAAAGTCACAATTTTATATCCTCTTTATAGATAGATACATTTTATATAAGTTAAAGCAATGACCCTACAGCTGTATTCTTGCACTTCTGCTGTCTTAAGAGGTAAAAAGGAAGAAAATGGTTCTGTTTGTCCCCAGCATGAGTGTGATGCCAGCTTCTAAAGGGAGGACGGTGTACGGACTCAAGAAACGCTCTCATGGAGAAGCTCTGGCCAGACCTGGCACGTACAGCACGATGGCTGTCACCGCAACCAGGGCAGCCAACATGGGCATCCAGGGCCAGGGTTTCTGTGTGGAAAGAAACCAAGAGTCAATATCACATTCTTCCCTCTCTTTTCATACCTATTAACCCTTTGGTTCCAGAGAGTCCTGAATACTTAACAGAATATTAGAAAAACCTTATCTTTGCATAAGAATAAATTTTAACAAGAAAAGAAAACAGATGAGGGAGTGCAGGTTAAATGGCATAAATACGTAAAAAAAATATATATGTGATGTATATATTTCAAACTGATAGGCACTGAGGAGAGTCATTAGAGCAGGAATGCTTTTAGAGGACGGTTGTATGGAAGTTACATTCAGTCTTGGGCAGTTTTCAATTTTGTTACAGTTGAAACCTAATAGTGACCTCTAAGAAACCCTATGGGCTGGGCTTGCTTTCTTTACTCCAGTGTCCAAATACTGCAACTATCTGATGTACACAGATGCCTGGAATACTGTCGGCTTAAAATGTTTATTTCTTCTTTTTTTAATGTTTATTTCTTGATAAAAACCAGATTTCTATGTGGGGGTGGTTTTACAGAAGGGGCTGGGGGGTAAGATGATAGAAAGAAAATGGTCTACACTTTGATCCTCTACTTGGAAACCACAGAAGACAAGATCAGATGGGGTTCAAGATGAGGAAGAGCTATTAGGACCCCTGCCTCTTTGATACTTTGGGTAAAAACCACGTCCAGTGCAGTAATGTCACATGATTATCTCATGTTCTACTAACACACATGCCTGTTGCAGGCAAGCATGGGTGGGCTATTCCCTGTTAACTTTTGGAGGGTTTACGTGCTCTGGTTGATAGCTTTATTTTCCACTCATGTTCTAAGAGGCTTACTGAGAAAATTGGCTTTTAGAGAAATATTCTCATGTTGCAGATCAGGGCTCAAAAAGATATGGGATAGGTTTATACTCGTATAAGTAAATGCATATTGGGGTTGAGATCATGAGCCAATGGTCCATTATGCTAATCGCATCCTTTTTCATCATCATAGTCACAGTATAAATATAGGCAAAGGTTGAAATGAAGAAATTCTACACTACAGAAAAGAAGAGGGAAAGGAGGAGGGGGAAGAAAGCTGGCTGAAAACTTCAAAGAGGCAAACGCTTCATTTCTCATTCAAATCTGATTAAACATGTAATTGGGAAGAGGGTACTAATAATATTGCAACAATTCACAGTCTATTCCGGTTTGCTAGAGACAAAGACTCAGTTAAAGGCAGCACATTAACAACTGGTTAGGTTGGAATTAATTCGTGGTTAGCATTACTACAAAGGAAACAAGACAAAATGTTATGCGATTAGTTGATTGTTCAGTTCATTTGTATGACACAATACATGGCATACTAAATGAAGGGTTTGCTTCAGGCAACAGAATACCTGTGTGATTCTGCCATGCACTATACTACAAATATGGCACAAACAGGTGACGGGGACGAACAGACAGGACTCAACAGTAGTGCTTGTACCTTTCTCTACCACAATGGACCGAAACACCAAAACAGGAAAGCCAGGAATAGGCCGATGAATACGGCTGGGACGGGTTGTAATATGGAAGGCTAAAGAAGGGAAGGGATATTAAAATCATTTTATGCTATAAAAAAATCAGATAAGATGATTTAGACCCCAGGGGGGTGGGAAGAAGGGTAGGAAGACTGAGGTAATAGAATAGCACTCAGGTTTTGAACTGATTTCAAACATTTTAAAGACATCTAATACAATTCAGAATAATGGACTGTGGTGTGTAACCAGCAGTTTAAAGGGACGGCTGGAAGCAACAGGCAATGTGGGTGCCCCTAGTGCGCTAATTAAATGCGGCACGTTAAGACAGAGCCATGGCAACATTTTAGTGACTGATGTTCTGCTGGACAGTACATTGTTTTTGCTCTGTACTTGGAATCCATTATTTGACAATGTAGTCCCTTAGAAATGGCTAAAGATTATTTGATCCTTCCATCAAAACCTTTTTTAAACCAAAACTTGTTTGTATGAGATGGTATTGCTTTCAAGCTTAAAAATGCCCTGTGATGTATGCTTCCTAAACCGAGCAAGAGATCTGACACAATGTGTGATAAACATATGATATATAAAGGTAGGCAGTTGAGTCTCAGGGCTTCCAGTTATGTTACTGGAATATAATTAATTTTTTAAAATGGATGGAGTTACTGCAATGAGTTTTACTACAGAGAAAAATTTAGTGCCATAAGTCTAATACAATAAAAAAAGGTAATTCACCTTTTAGGCAAATTACTGATACAACTATAAATAATAAAAGCCAGGTTACTTTTGAAAAGGCTCTAAAATAGTACAAGGGGATCCATTCTGATTATGCTAGATGTCTTCGCAGGTTAATTTAGTAGAAGGTGGACTGAAATTCCAAATTCAGAAAGATATGATTTAACACGAGAAATAATCAAACCATTATAATCTGATTTCAGAAGACTTCTGTAATCTACATTTTCAAAATAAATGCAATTTTGCTTAGCATGGAGCCTCATGCCCAATTTATCAACTTCTCAAAGGCTCCACCTAAGCAACAAGGCTTTATTTTCTAAAAAACTAATAGCGAAGGACAGCTGGACACAACTCATGAGCATTCTGGACGCAACTGTGTCACTGGATGCCATGCAACATCAGTCTCTTGTACTTGTGCGGCAAAACCAAGCAGAGTGTTTTCCTCTGCAGGAAGGATTTGGCTTACACCACTGCAGTGTCCAAGCCATGACACGGATTTGAAATAAGTCAGAGCACAACCAACTACACTGAACAGCCATCAGTTAGGTCCCACAAAGGCAATGGTCACCGAAACGTATAATAACACAACATTTATTTAGTACAACATCTTTTTAAAGACTATCTGCCTTCTTGGTAATGAAAAACAAATATTAAACTCAATTTATATGAAAATGTTCCAATTTCTCTCTCTCTCTCTCACACTCACACACACACACACACACACGCACACACACACATAGCTTTACAGAAACTCACCAAATATTCCCTAATAGTTATAGGAAGTCAAAAAGACACCAAGCTTTTTAGGAATATGTTGTAGTGAGAAAATTATTAGTATAAAATGAAAACTATAACGAAGTCTCCATTTTTTGATATACCCAAATGCTAAGGAGTTGACATGCACTACTCTTTCTTAGGTGGGTCTCTGGTGGTACAATGCTTCATTTCCCAGTAAGGGAAATGAAGTGCCAGATGATGGCTTGGTGACAGAACTTTAGATTCATCTGGGAAAATCTGACAGTTCTTAGGTAGATTATTTTCTTGCAAATAAGGCTCTTCTTCCAGGCAGTCCTCAGGTTCTTCTAGGGATACAGATTAAAGGGGCAGATTTTTACTCAAAAATTTGATAGCACAATGATTTCATCATGGAATTTTATAATGAAAAGCTCAGTTTATGTACTACAGGCCTCAGTTTCTCAAATCAGTATTAAGTCCTCTGAAGACACTTATTTCGGGGCTTTCACCTGATTCTCAGTCAAAGCTAAGGCAAGTTTGCAAAGACTTACATTATTTCCTTTCTCTCGGAGCAGCTTCAGGTTGTCTTTACATTGTTTGAGCTCATCTGTGATTGATTGTTTTTCCTGCTCAGTCATTTCAAACTTCAACTTCAGTTCTGAGAGTACAGTCTGTGTCTTTTCATACTAAAGGCAAAGAAAAAAGAGTGTGCAGACTCAACTTAAAATGGGTAGGAAGTTATGGTTCTCCTCAGGCTTAATACCAGACCCTATTTAGCCACCTGGAACACCAAAGTCAAGCCTTTTTGTTTCAAAGATGGTAAGAATCATTTGCACTAATAATAGGAAGTCTTTAATGGTAACTTTATTTTATGTAAGAACTTTCTGGCCCTGGAGTTAAAAAAAAAAAAAAGAGAGAGAGAGAGAGAGAGAGAAAGCACCGTTATGTCATCTGTTTCTAATATAAAGGGTCACTCTTTCCATTAAGTGAATTAGAGGAGGAAAGTAAAGTAATTTTCAAACTGAGCAAAAGAAAAGCAAGTGAAGAAAAACTCCAAAGGCTAATTAAATGGCAAGATTAGGAAGTCTGAGTTTATATCTTGGTAACCAATGTCAGCCAAGCTATTTTAGTCTTGAAGTAAAAAGTATTAACTCCCATCAGGCTTTCTTTTACCCAGGCATCACTAAAGTGTTCTGGATAAATGAATTTCTAGGCGAATGAAGTAAAGAAATAGATCCAAAGTACTGACTGACCACTGTGACTGGGGCATTTCTATCTTTCTACCTAAAACTTATAAACATCAATAAATAATTTTTAAGAAGCTGTTCCTGATAAACACTTCTCTATAGTGAAACATGCCACTTCCTGCTCTGAAAACCAGTTCACTGAATAACTTAATGTTCCGACAGATAAGCTATCCTTTGAACACAGGTGAGGCCAATGCAAGACACAGCATGGTTTGCCCCTACTTCAAATGCCCCAGGAGGTAGGAATTCTAGATTGGTTCTGCTTCTAGATACTGCATCTTATATGCAAGCTAGGCTCCCAATCACAGAGCAAAAACCATCCTGCTGCTGGTTATGCTTTTGTCTCAGCCTTTACTGCCCCACTCTCCCATCTCTGAAGGTTTTAGAAGGAAGAAAGGCAGACAGGGCTGAGTATAATATAAATATGTCATGGGTCCAGCATACCAGAGAGATTTCTCCTTTTCCCTCCTATATCCCAGATATTTCTCAATAAAGGAATGCCTTTATGTGGTGCTTCTGAATAAACCAAATACTTTGGAGTGATTAATTAGAAGCTCATCTTTATGCACTCCAAAGATAAATATTAAGCAGGATGCAAATGTATAAAATCATTAGTCAGAAAAGGTGGGGACAGGGGGATTAAGGTCAGCAGAGAGATCACCAGTAAATGGGAAGAAAGATATGGGTCTAGAGAGGGAGGTCAAATGTGAGAGGAACTCCTTGTTACCTAACAATGTTCCCCAGAAAAGGCCAGGTAGTATGCCAGACAATGAACTAAGGAGTAAGATTCATGGACTTAATGACAACTTTTTTTGTGGGGTCTGTGGACTTCCTTTCAGAAGGCAGAAGGCTGCTGGCGGGCTGCCAAAGCAAATTCAGTGTACCTAGACTAGTCTCTTAGAACATAATCAATTCTCAATGATCTGATTCTTAACAGTGAGTAATAAAGGATAAGTGAAAAGTGCTTTGCTGACCTAAATTTTCCCTTACATTGCTTCTCCACCATTTTTACATCCAGCTTTCCCTTTACACCAAAGCACTTAATCATTTCTCCATTCCATGGGGTGTGAAGCAGAGTGACAGGAAGGCAGCCAGTCAGGAAGTGCCTGCTGTTTACCTTCAGCCTGTGTGGAGGGTGGGAGGAGACTCGCCCTTGCTTCACCGCCAGCTGGTAAAGCCAAACAACTTTCTGGAGGTAGTCCTTGCACGACTGGCTTGTGTACACAACGTTTTATGAATTCTCAAATTATAGGTATCCCTACTAAATTCAAGTATCAAGATGCTTTTAGTCAAATATAAAGATGATATACCATTGTTTTTCTCTATTTTAATACCGAAGATTAAAAATTACTTCCTTAAGTACTTATGTTTCGTTAAATGTTCAAATAAAAGTTGCCATATATATAAAACTCAATTGTTGGAACAAAGGTCACTTTCTGCAGCCTTACTTTCACACCTGGCTTGGGTATCAGTTTTGCTCCATCTTGCTTTCTAACTCAAAGGTAAGAAACGAGCTCAGTACTGATTAAGAGGGAAATACCACACAATATTACCAACACCTTTGGTTCTTCTTCATAAAAATAATCATATGTGGCTTGCTTAGCTTGTAATGTTTTAGCCTGTTACAGTGCTGAAGATACATGATACTGTGCACATTAAGCATGATTCTATGAGAGAAAGGAGAACAAAGGGGAAATGTTGAAAGAGAATATATATGCATTAGTAAAAGGTAGTAATTCATTTGCAGTGGATTACACAGATAAAAGAACCTCATTAAAGAACATCTCAGTTACAGACTAGTATCCAGTAGTTGACATCAGGACAAACAGAAAAAGAAGCAATTTTACATTACAAAGGAGTGTGATGACCATATCATTTCACAATGGAAAACACTGAACAAGAAAATAGAAAAGAAACATACTGACAAGTTCAGACATATTTTTAAATGTGCTGCATTTAATGCAATCCAGAGCTATCAACAGTTGAGATGCTGTGACAACATGCCACTGCCATTTGAGGAAGCAGTTAAAGCATTTCTCACTGATTGCTCAGTGACCAGAAACAGGCAAACAGATAATGCAACGCAACGGCCAGTGCATTCACAGTAACATACAACAGAGTCGTCTTGCAACCACAGCATTCTCCCCAGATTCTGAAAGGACTATGGCATATGGACTGGAAGGGCACAAAGTGCTTACAGTATTAAATACTAGGATATTTACTTTGGCACAAAATTTGTGTTCCAACTAAATAAAATGAGGTTTCTCCCAGAATGCATATCCTTAGCAAGAAGATAAAAACGAACATGTTACAAAATCAGTATGGCCACATGTAAATAATATGTTACAGTTTTTTTTTTCTTTAAGAACAAACATGAAGACAGAGGAACAACAATCATGTCCACGTTCAGGATACTACAAGGAAAGGGAAGTGCAAAGAAAAACTGCATTGGTTAAACAGATCTTCTAAAAACAACTTTGGGCAAGTTTGTTATTAAAGACAAAGAGTTGTCTTCAATTTCCTTTTATGTATAATGAATCCTTCATTTAAGAGAGTCTACAGCTGGGGCACCTGGGTGGCTCGGTCAGTTAAGTGTCTGACTTTGGCTCAGGTCATGATCTTAAGGCTCGTGAGTTCGAGCCCTGCACCTGGCTCTGTGCTGACAGCTCAGAGCCTGGATCCTGGTTCAGATTCTGTGTCTCCCTCTCTCTCGGCCCCTCCCCACCTTGTGTGCACTTGCTCACTCTCTCTCTCAAAAATAAATAAATAAACATTAAAAGAGAAAGAGAGAGAGAATCTGTAACTGGGGTGGGCCCCGACCAGTAGGTCAAGATGCACCAGCCTTCTCTGTCCCCGGGGTTGGCCAGGACTCAATGTAGGGAGAATAAGGCAGCAGGACTGAATGCAGTTCTTTGCCTCATTGTCACCTTCAAGGCTTTGCTCAGAAAGAGGCTGGGTGGGGTCTCTACTCCAAAATCAAGTCAAGGTTTTACGCCAAATGATATGAAAAGTGAGCATACATATTTGTGAAGAAGGGAAGAAGAAGGGGGAAAAGGGGTGGCGGTGGGGGAGAAGAAAGTAAAAGGTCACAGAATCTGTGTTTGGCTGGCTGGCTATGAGGTGAATTTTAAGTAACTTTCAGGCTATCTAAACTGCGGGGTTTAGATAGCATTATGGTACAGCCCCACTTTGCTTTCCAAAAGTATTCCAAGTTAAATCTGATATTGTCTTTGAAAGATAAACAATGAATTGAGTAATCTGGTACAAAGGGCTTCTCATACAGGTCAGCTACCTGGTAGAGAAAAAATTTTAATGTAATTTTGCATATTTATATTTTTGAGAGCGAACTCTCTACTAATGAATTCTCTCTATATGGACCATGATACGCAGCTAGAAATCACCAAGCAGAGATGCTCCAATTATCAACTTTGTGACAGGTAATGGGACTTCTGCTTCTCTTTATTTCTAACTAGCATGAATATCTGATTTGCTTTTGCCTTTAAGTCCAACCATAATTGGGCTCATAATGTCTTTTCGCTTTACCTCTTTCTGTACATCCTTTGCTTGGTTTTCAGCCTTACTGAGAAGAGTTTTTAAATCAGCTGAATCCCGAAGATGCTGTTCTTTCAAGGATCCCACTTGACTCTCAAGCTCTTTCCTAGTCATCTGAAGGATGCTGAGATCACTGGTAAGCTCTAAACTCTGCTTCTGAGAACTGCAACATAAATATTAACAGTTATTCAATTCATGTAGAAACTAGACATAGCAGGAAGTCCAATTGCTTATACATTTCACTAGGAGGGATGGAGTAAATTTCAGAGGAGGAAAAAGTACATTAAAAAAAAGGTATGTTCAATAAATAAAAAGCATTAAAACACTAAAAAATTGCATGTTTAAAGCTGTGTTCTATTTTCAGATTATCAAATATACAGAGAGGCTAAAATCTTGAAAGCAGAAGTAGGAGGTGACTAATTGCATTATTTTGTTACATCACATTATATTATTTGTATTATAAAAAGATAAGTGTGGGGCTTCCCCAGGAAAATAGCAAACTTTTCAACTATCTTCTTATTTAAGTACTTGACAAATAGAAACTTACAGCTTAGGAGCCACTGTCAATTCAAGTAAAGATAAAGCTCCTCAAGTGAAAAGACACACCAAATTGGGGTGAAAGCCTGAAATGAAGAACCAGGAGGCTGGGTTCTAGACTCTAGCTCTGCCACTATTAAGTTGTGAGATGTTGAGCAAGTCACTTAACTGATGCAGTTTACTTCTCTGAGCAAGCATTTCCTGAGCTCTTAGGTCTGTGCCAGGCACCACGTTGCACAGACATAAATAACACAAGGAGCATCTCAGTGCCTGCCACCGTCAAATAAGATTGAACTCAATAATTTCAGAGGCTGTTTTCTGGCTTAAATTCTATAATCACTTTTACAACTTGATGTAAAAAAAAAATCCAATTTACACACGAGGAAAACAGCTTGATAGGCATGAATAGAAATTCTTTGTTCAATTCCTTGTGCATCACAAACAACAAAAAACAAAAGACCTTCACAGTGTAGCTGTTTGAAAGAATGTGGCTCCCATCTACAACAGAAATAGCTAAAGAGGAATAAAGTTTTCAAGATGACAGTTTTATGCTCCTCAGAAAGGATCATAAGATTCAGGCTCGATATTATTAACCAAGGCACTATGGAGTGTAAATTTCATTCTGATCGTATGCCAGGCAAATTCTTAGGGGTGAGTGTGATGTCAGCCCAGTATAGCTAGGAACTAAATGGCACAGAAGACTCTGTAAAGGAAGATTAACTTCTAAATGCTACTTAAATGTTGAGGAGGCTTACCAAATAAACTTAGAGGGCCACTAAACTAGAAAAGTTTAAGAAACAGAATTAATTTGTCTTAAATAGTTTGTGACTTTAGGCAGACAACCTTGACTAATGATATAATATATTCCACCCTTCTGGGACCTAATATTTTTATAAAATGTATGTCTTTACCTTATAAGGAGCTTGTTGCTCTTCAACGTTTCAACAAAATTTGAATTAAAAAAATAGCACTTAAAAATCTGCCAGATTCCAGTTAACTACATTTCAAGAATGAAGGATCAAGTTTAAATCTTTAAAATATCAATAATCCCAAAGCAGGAATGATTTTAGATAATCAATATTAGTAATCAAAGATCAGTATTCCTCTTCTTTTATTTTCTTTTTTTGAGTAGTCTCCACACCTAATGTAGAGCCCAACATGGGGGGCAGGGCCTGAGTTGAGATCGAGAGTTGGATGCTTAACCAACTGAGCCACCCAGGTGCCCCAAAGATCAGTATTTCTCACTTATGATAGAATACCAAACTACATGGATTCACTAAGATTCCAAATATAAGGAATTTGAGAGTGTCTAAATCCCTTATAATCCCTTTATACCAAACAATTTGCCCAAATGTGCTGTCAACACAGACATCAGTTGGTACATACATATATATTCACATGCATATAGTTGTGTCTGGGCCTTTATTTTGTCCTCTTCAGATTTTGGAATTGTTTTAATAAAATTTTACATGTTATAAACATATTTCCTCTTTGTTGTTAATTACCTCTAAACATTTAAAAAGTATAACACATAAATGTGTATTACATTACATAGATATACAAAAGACTAGAAAGATAGGACACTGAAAGAGAAAGAAGTTTTATAGATATTGATAACACATGGTATTGTAAGAAGGCATCTTAGGGGCGCCTGGGTGGCTCAGTCTGTTAAGTGTCTGACTTCGGCTCAGGTCATGATCTCATGGTTCGTGGGTTTGAGCCCCGTGTCGAGCTCTGTACTGACAGCTCAGAGCCTGCAGCCTGCTTCAGATTCTGTGTCTCCCTCCCTCTCTGACTCTCCCCTGCTCATGCTGTCTCTCTCAGAAATAAATAAAACATTAAAAAAATTTTTTTAAAAAGACATCTTAGAGAATAAATGAACACTCCTTGTTCCTTCAACCAGTTTTTGATTTTTAAAAATGTATAATCTATTGTAATTGTTTATAAGCAGATGAGGCTTACCATTTCCTGATATATCTAGTCCTTTCTTTTTTTTTTTTTTTAAATATTTTTATTTATTTCTAGGAGAGAGAGAGAGAGAGAGAGACAGCATGAGCAGGGGAGGGTCAGAGAGAGAGGGAGACACAGACTCTGAAACAGGCTCCAGGCTCTGAGCTGGCAGTCGGCACAGAGCCCGACGCGGGGCTCGAACCCACGAACCGCGAGATCATGACCTAAGCGAAAGTCGGACGCTCAACCGACTAAGCCACCCAGGCGCCCCTATCTAGTCCTTTCTTTATTGTTTTCCCCTAAAGCGTGTTTTCCTAGGAACGACCTTGATCACAGAGTTTTTGCTAACCTTGATGCTCTTGAGGAGTAAAAACACAAGGCTAACTAACGAGAGTAAGGACTCCCATTTCTGGTGTACTGTGGGGAGGGAGATGGATTCATTAAGATTAATTAAGAGTAACTTCAATAATAAACATGTATGAGGGCGCCTGGGTGGCTCAGTCAGTTAAGTGTCCAACTTTAGCTCAGGTCATGATCTTATGGTTCATGGGTTCAAGTCCTACTTTGGGCTCTGTGCTGACAGCTCAGAGCCTGGAGCCTGCTTCGGATTCTGTGTCTCCCTCTCCCTCTGTCCCTCTCTCACTTACACTCTGTGACTCTTTCTGTCTCAAAAAATAAACATTAAAAAAATGAAGAAAAAAATCCACGTACTATTTTCACATTCTGAATTATAACATAAACATTGTTTAAATAAAAATATGGAATGGATCAAATTTTTAAGGAAGAAATTGATTTTAATTTTTTTTAATGTTTATTCATTTTTGAGAGACAGAGCACAAGTGGTGGAGGGGAAGAGAGAGAGGGAGATACAGATTCCTAAGCAGGCTCCAGGCTCTGAGTTGTCAGCACAGAGTCCGACACAGGGCTTGAACCCACGAACCATGAGATCATGACCTGCGCCAAAGATGGATGTTCAACTGACTGAGCCACCCAGGCACGCCAGGGAAAAATTGATTTTAAACTATACATCAAATGTTGATGGGGAAGCAGGAGTCCACTAAATCTGCTGGAGTAAATATATTGTCTTCGTTGGTTTGTATGTAAAGTATTGGATATTAGAAAGACATAACTGATCATATAATATTATTACTCTTTATATAACTGTGAAATTCGAAAGCTGAATTTGTATCTTTCAATCTTATAAATTCTTTATTATAGTCATCTCCTGATCACCCTTACTAACAGAAGGGATCATTGGTGTGAAAGAAAAATAATTTGTATTTGAAATTTTTATCACTTAATCTATAGGAAAAATTCAATCACTGATTTTAGATCTTTGCCATTTGTTCAGCGCTTTGGTGAGAAGTTGTATTCCATGAATATACCCTGAGTACACCAAAAGGAAAGGACATGTAGAATGAAGGTGGAAGTAAAAAAAAATACTGCTGAAGTATTACTGCTGAAGTATTCCGCTATTGTGCTTAACTTGTCAAATAGCCAAAAAGAGCCTGGCTGATCATTTTGCTGCAAGAAGGTAATTAAGTATCAAATTTAAATTCAATTAGATGAAAATTTAAGATAAAGAAATATTTTGAAGCTAAAAAAGAGTTCTTGCATACTTGTGTAATTCTTTTTCTTGCCGCTGCAGTTCTGATGATAACAAAACATTTTCCTTTTTTAGAGAATGGCATTCGGTTTCCAATACATTCCATTCCTTTCTCAACTTCTCTAGTTCACCTAAAATAGTCCCAAAATATATTCATTAATATAGGAACATAACTTCCATAGTAATTCAGAGGATAAGGGAAATATTTCAGAGAAAAACATACCTTTCCCCCCAACCAAAAACTATATATTTTACATGGCTATTCTTTGATTCCTGTTTATTTTGCATCTCTACCTCAGGTAAGTCCCACCACCTTGAACTTCATATGACAAATCATTCTTTTATATGACGAATAATTCTAGTAGTATTTAAAATATTGTAAAAAATGTCAATTTAATTTATTGTAGAACTTGCAGACCTGAAGAATTTTTACAGCCCCAACATAAAAACATTACTTTATACAATCAACTGTGATCAAAGAGAAAAATAGTCCAAATGGTTATTCTGTGCAAATTATAAAGTTATCACTGTCAAGAATTAAGAGTTTTACATAAAATACGTGTACTCACCTTGTAGCCTTGTTGCTTCCTCTCTCTGCTGGTCCTCACACTGCTGACACCGAAGCTGAAAACTGTTTTGCAGACTTGTGATTTCTTTCTCATATTCAGACGCTGCTTTCCGCCACCGCTCAAGCTCAGCTCGCACCTTCTTAAGCTCGTCTTGTAATGAAGCAATGTCAGTGTCCCGCTCAGAGGCAGCCTTTTCTGCTGCCTGACGAAGGAGCAAAATTTCATCTCGGGCACTAAGCAGTTCATCTCGAGTGCTTGTGATTTCACTGTCCTTCTCCTCCCGGAGATTCTCAATATTGATGTGTAACCTCTGCAGTTGGGCTACAAAAGGAGATTTATCTGTCATTTTCTTTGTCCAAAGCAATTACAAATCAATGAACTGCCCAATTGGGTCTATAGTTACTACAAACTGTACAAACAATCTGTGTTTAATGCAGAAATGTCAAAATACAGAAACACAGAGAGTAAAAACCAGAGTGATCTTTTTATTTCTCCCACACAGAAAGTTCCTTCTAACATTTGGTATTTATATCTAGATTTATTCTAGATTTTTATACACGTATAAAAGCAAAAACAAAGAGGGACTCTAACATATATGGTGTTCTCTTTCCTGTTGGTAATGAATATCTTTTACTAACAAAAAAGTTACACTGTGATTTCTTTGACTAATCCTTTATTTTAGATATTTTAGGCGTTCAGTTTTTAATTACTATATATAATACTGCAAGCCTGATTTTTTTTCTTAGAGTGAATTCCTAGACATAGAATTGCTTGGTCAGATGGTATGCATTAGTTTCCTGTTCTTGATTCAATTTTCTGTTCAAATATCAATTCCTTTAAGAAGCTTTCTCTGATGACTTATCTAAAAATAGCCCTTTCATTCTCTAGCCCATTACTCTGCCTTTATTGGATGCCACATTATATATTTGCTTACTGTTTATCTTTTCCACTGGACTGTAAATCTCTTGCATATTCTATCTTCAATATTAGCAAATAACCAGGAATTATTGGTTGAATTAATGAACTGACAACATTAATGAATACTGCCCAATCAAGGAGGTGTATTTTTAAGATTTATTCTTATGCCCTCAAGACTTGAACTGGAAAGAATCTGTATAATATACTTGGTTCAGAACTAGAAAACTAGTGCTAGTTACTATAACACTAGAAAATTACAGGTGGAAAAATTCCTTAGGGTAGAAAAGAATAATAATTAAAATAATTAAGAAGAAAGGCTGAGAAAGGGGGAGGCTACTCGATAAATAAGCATTAAAAAATTAGGCCTCTTAGAAAGTTTGCAGGAAGCACTGAGAGGTTAACAGGTTCAAAACCTGAAAAGACATAATGGCCAGAGATGAACAGGACCATATGCTTGTGAATAAAGTCATGAAATACACATGCTGGCACAGGGGGAGCTCAATGATGCCTAGGTAAGACAGCTTTAAGAACAAACGCAGCTCTAGTTATAGAATCTTTAGGGAAAATTGACCAAACGCAGTACAGAACGGAAATATAGATTGAAATCAGATTTATATAAGCTAATCGATAAAGGCTTAAATTATAATAAGAGTTTAAAGAATTTCCTATCAAAAAGGCAATCTACCTCAAAATTCTAACTTGACCATAATAAAATTTAAATTTTTAAGAAAACCCAGAAGACTGCTTTTTCTCAGGGATATTTTAGGGTAAATATTATAGGCCTCAGACGGTGATTTCCTATTTTTTCTGTACTGAGATTACTTGACTACTTTCTTCTCACCCTACATCTCAAACTAAAACTTTCAAATAACATTAGTTCTTTCTTTCAATAGCAATTTTGTGTTATAGGAATTTTACAATCGCATGGGAAAGAAAGGTCTCTCCTAGGGCTCTCACATTTAGAGCCTAACAGTGCCAGGAACTCTGGCTCGAAGAAAACCCTTGGCAGGCAGGGATCTTTCTGGTCATTTCTGGAATGAACCTGTGACAGCCCACACAAAGAGACAGCAAAACGGTGGGTATGAAGAGCAGCCTCTACCAATGAAGGCAGTGCAGGGATCATTGTGCTCTTCCATGTGATATATAATTTTTGTTGTAATGGAAGTATGTTATGAGCATTAGAAATGATATCATCAAGCTAAAAGTGCTAATGCACAGAGCAGCTCAAATTGATGTCCTGTCCAAAGACCCCCTGTGTAGTAACTCACTACATAACCCAGAAAGTGACAGTCTTACCAAACCCATGTCTTCACCCATGTTCTTCCCACTCCAAGTGTCTACTATTGGAGTATTAGGGAATCTTCTCTTGTATCTTCTTAAAACAAACAAACCAACACACCAAAAAAAAAAGCCTACCAAGAGGTCTAGTTATAGTCTCAGATTCTAGGGACAAACGAAAGCCGTGAAAAATGGGAACCCACCCCACTCTTACTTTCCATTCCTTTTGAATCACAACAAGCAAACAATAATAATCCCACATAGCCCTGAGGTGTTTCATACCTTGAAGAACCTGTATTTGTTTACTGGATTCCTCAACTTGATTTCGATAGGCTTTTCTTTCTTCTTCCAAAAGAGCTAAAAATAAAATACAATATATCTAATTTTGTGAGTTAATCGAAGTATTCAGAATTGAGCAGCTGGAAATTTCTAAGAAATTAAATTTTATTTCTAAGAAGGAAACAAGCTATGGAGTAAGTATTATCAGTATTAGCTGTTAGATAGTTTAAAGATTTTAGGAGCACAAAAGAGTAGTAATAAATACATTCAATTGAGTAACAGTTTTTTAGACCTTGTATCACCAAGATAATATGTGCTATTCTTTACATGAGAAGCATTCTTGATAGTTGTTAATCAGCATTTTTGAGCTTAAGTTTTAAAAATAGACTTAACATCCTCATGTTTACCATCAAGGACATGGTAAGTACCGACTAACAGAAAGTTCTGAGTTCCTCTTAGGATGCGAATCTTCCTCCTGATCAGGAAGGCCATCTTAGAGAACATGAGGACTCCACTGGCCACTTACTTTCTCTTTGTTTTTCTAAGACTTTCTAAGATACCAGTGACTGCAACTAGGTAGTTATTGTTAAAGATATGGAAATGTCAGCTCTGGAGAAAGAACAGTCCAGACTCCACTGGCCTGTGACACTATGGATGAGTAAACTACTAGAGAAGAAAGTGGCTGGGACACCGTGAAATCCTTTTATCTTGCCTGGTTCCTCCCATTTCCTGAAGAATATGCTATAAAATCACAGGGAAGGTAAGTTTCCCTCATCTTCTACTGAAGAGCCAACATTAGGTGTAACTAAAACTTTGGAACTGAAATACATCATTTTTTTCCTTTTGTTGTACTTTATAATTAACTGTTAAGACCTTTTATTGGTACAAATCCTTCTTGATTTTCACAATGGAATGTGACCAATAATGGAAGAAAGTAGAGCAACTGGGGCTCTCCCCACTTTATTAACCCGAAACATAAGTTCAGGGAGGGTAAGTGAATGTCCCAAGATCCCATATCCAATAATGTTGTGGATCTGGAACAAGATACCATACCTCTGGACTCAGTTATATCACAATGCTTCCACATCCCCTAAAGAATCAAAGTAATCTTGATCTCACCTTGAAGTTCAAAGCATTTTTGTTTACTTGCTCTAGCTAGTTCCTGGGCTTCAATCAATTCCTTGCGAAGATGCTGAATTTCTTGTTTTGCCTCAATTTCTGACTGTGCACCCTGCAAGTCATCTGACAAAAATATGTTTATTTTAAAAGCAAGAGTTAGTATCACACTATAACCTCTACAATCAAGTATTAGCCCTCTCTATCATGTTTAGACATGCATAGTTAAAGAACATAGCACAATGAGTTAAATAAAATTTAGAAGCAAATTATATTAAGGATTTTAGTCATTTTACCCTGGTCAAAGAACAAAAGTACAGTTAAATATATATTAGTAATTCATAGCAATGGTATTATAAATGTGTATTAATATATACTAAGTTATACATTTCACTCATGTAGAGCTCATGTAAGGCTTGACATTCAGTAAGATGGGCATAATGCCATTCTTCTTTATTTTGAAATTGCTTGATAACAAGTCAGTAAAATTTCACTTGGAACTGGAAATGGAAAACAAAAACAAACTTTTCTTCAAGAAAAAGTATTTTAGCATTATTTCCCTAGTTGTGGGAAACATAATAAGAAATCTCCACCATTCTCACTTTGTCATCAGTATCTCCCCAACACTACACATACAACAAATGTCTGCTGAATAATTAAACGATGTAATCTCAATGATTTTATCAAAATAAATTAGATCCAGCATTACATCTCAAATATGCTCCGTCCTTTAATGTCTTTTCTCTAGTCACTCTGCTCATCTTTCACCATATTAAAATTTTCTGCAATTTTTTAAAAGTTTATTTATTTAGTGTGTGTGTGTGTGTGTGTGTGTGAGAGAGAGAGAGATAGAGAGAGAGCATGAGCAAGAAGGAGAGAGAGAGAGAGAGAGAGTGAGCATGAGTGGGGAGGAGCAGAGAGAGAGAGAGAATCTCAAGCAGGCTCTGTGCTGTCAGAGTAGAACCCAACATGGGGCTCAATTTCACAATCTTGGGATCATGACCTTGAGCTGAAATCAAGAGTTGGATGCTTAACTGACTGAGCCACCCAGGCACCTCCAAATTTTCTGCTATTGAACACTGACTTAAATAAGTATATCATCAGTTAGGCCATATTCTTCTAGTGCATTCTATTTGACTATTACTTTGACTTACAAGTAGCTCAGGCATAATAACTTTATTAAAAAAGAGCTAGGAGGGGCACCTGGCTGGCTCAGTTGGTAAAGCATGTGATTCTTGATTTTGGGGTTGTAAGTTAGAGCCCCAGGTTGGATAGAGAGATTACTTAAAAATAAAAGTCTTAAAAAAAAAAGCTAAGAATAAAAGTTTACAATATGATTACAGCTGGTCTTAGATGTTACATACCCATATTTTCACACTCCTAGACTATATCCTACTTTCTCTTGCACAGAAAAGTAATTTTGAGCCTAATTTCATTTATTCTAGTCAACCTATCAATTTTTCCTTCAAATGGTCTCTTGGTAAAGAGGGGGTCATGTAAAGAGAGAGAGACAGACTTTCCAGTTGGCAGGAGCATTGTCACAGCAACTACAAAATTTCTCTTCTAATGCCACACACTAAGTTTGCAGAAATCTTGGGGTGCCTGGGTGGCTCAGTCAGTTAAGTCTCTGACTTTAGCTCAGGTCATGATCTCTCAGTCTGTGGGTTCAAGGCCCAAGTCAGGCTCTGTGCTGACAGCTCAGAGCCTGGAGCCTGCAGCCTGCTTCGAATTCTGTGTCTCCCTCCTTCTGCCCCTCCCCCAGTCTGTCTGTCTCTCTCTCAAAAATGAATAAATGTTAAAAAAAAATTTAGAGTCTGCAAACGTCCTAGCTGACCACCTCTGGATTTATCATTATGTAGGACAATGTCCTTATTGTCAGGAGTTTTTAGGAGGGATGTGTCACAATGCCTAAGCCTTATTTTCAAGTGGGTTAGCAAAAAAAAAAAACCAAACAAACCTCCAAAACCAACCAAAACTGACATAAACGCCTTAGTTCTATGTTTGTGTGTGTTTTATTTTTTTAATCTTTTAAAAAATTTTTAATATTTATTTTTGAGAGTGTGTGCACGCACACACACAAGAGGGTAAGGGGCAGAGAGTGAAGGGGACAGAGAATCGAAGGCAGGCTCCAGGCTCCAAGCTGTCAGCACAGAGCCCAATGTGGGGCTCAAATCCATGAACTGTGAGATCATGACCTGAGCTGAAGCTGGACGTCTACCTGACTTAGCCACTCAGGTGTCCCAGTTTATTTATTTTTTTTTAATGTTTATTTATTTTTCAGAGAGACAGAGCACATGAGAGTGGGGGAGGGGCAGAGGGAGAAGGAGATAGAGGATCCGAAATGAGTTCTGCAATGAGCCCGACATGGGGCTTGAACTCAGGAACTGTGAGTCATGACCTGAGCTGCAATCAAGAGCCAGATGCTCAACCAACTGAGTCAATCAGGAGCCTCTGTTTGTGTGTTTCTGTTTTTTGTTTTTGTTTTTTAATGTTTATCCTTGAGAGAGTGAGAGAGACAGAGAATGAGCAGAGCAAGAGAGGGACACAGAATCTGAAACAGGCTCCAGGCTCTGAGCTGGCAGTCAGCACAGAGCCCGACGCAGGGCTCGAACCCACGAACCGTGAGATCATGACCTGAGCTGAAGTCGGACGCTTAACCGACTGAGCCACGCAGGTGCCCCTGTTTTTTTTAAACTAAGCACTTCTGACATTTGGGGCTGAATAATTCTTTGTGCAGGGGGCTGTCCTGTGGATTGTGGCATGGTTTGTTTTGTTTTGTTTGGTGCAAAAAGGTGATTTTATTAACGCACAGGGGCAGGACCCATGGGCAGAAAGAGCTGCCAATTGTGGTATGTTTAGTAGTTTCCCTGGTCTCCACTCACTAGATGCCAGTAGTATCCCCTCTGAGCTGTAATAACCAAAATGTTTCCAAATATTGGCAAATGTCCCTTTGGGGATAAAACCACTCCATGTTCAGAACTACTGTTTCATCTTACTAATTTGATAACCAAGAAAAAACAAATCTTTATGTAGATTTCTCTTCCACAGAAGCACTGGTTAGCACCTCTGAAACTGCTTTTTGTATATTCTAAAAGTGATCAAATAAATACTGTAGATAAAGAGAGCCAGTTTCTCACTGCTGGAGAACAGAATTAAAGCTATGGAAACAAGGAAGACGAAATTAATCCTATGGTGTAGGGTATGAGTTAGAGTATGAACTCAAATAGACCTGAATGTGTAGACAAATGCAGATGTAGAAATAAATACAGGTATGTGAGGCTGTATATATACATATACACATATGTGTGGGCATAAGTATGCGCGTATATCTATTTCTTAACTGTCTGTTGAGTGGGCCTAGATGCAATGAACACACCAAATACTCAGATCTCGGTTTCTAAATACTATTCTCCAATGAAAGAGCTCTTTGGAGAAATTGCTGACTTCATTGCTAAGGGTAGGAAAGTACAAGATGAATGTAGAACATCTTTTGTGTCAGAAAGTAAGAAAGGGCTCAAAGAATGGTTGGTTCGTGTTGAAAAGATACAAGGGGCTCCCACTGACCAAACATGGGACAATGTGAGCAACAAAATAGGGGCACCTGGGTGGCTCAGTCGGTTAAGCATCCGACTTCGGCTCAGGTCATGATCTCACGGTTCGTGGGTTCGAGCCCCGCGTCGGGCTCTGTGCTGACAGCTAGCTCAGAGCCTGGAGTCTGCTTCAGATTCTGTGTCTCCCTCTCTCTCTGACCCTCCCCCACTTGCACTCTATCTCTCTCTCTCTCAAAAATGATAAATGTTAAAAAATCTAAAAACAAAAAAACAAAATAAATAATGACAATGAAAGGTTATAGGCCACTGAATAACACATTAGTCCATGAATTCACAATAATATAGATAAACGAGAGGGAGGGAAGGAAGAGAAAAAAAACAAAACAAAATAAAAAAAAAACCCTCTTCCTTGTATTAGAAAACCAGCTGACAAATGTAAAAGTAATGACAGAATTAGGAAATTACTATTTGGCAACTATTCAGGCAAGAATCCTCAGCAGATGCTAACACTAAGTAGATAAAAGTTGAGAAGTAACAGGATATGTATACAAAGTTAACATCACCAGTGACAAAACAATTCAATATCAGTTGTCACTTGATATGACGTCCAATATTATTATTGAGACACATTTCACAAATAACTGTGGTTTTCAAAAATGTCAATGTCACGAAACGCAAAGACAGACTGAGGCATTGTTCCAGTTAATTAAAGGAGACCAAAGACATATGACAACTGAATACACTGTATGACTCAAGATATTCTTTTATAATGACATTATTTTTCTTTTATAAAAGACATAATTGGGACAACTGACAAGATGTGAATAAAGTCTGTGGATGTGATAATGTAATATATCAATGTTACTTTCCTAACTGTGAAACTTATATGGTGGCTATGGAAAAGAAACAGAAAATAAACACTGGAGTGTTTATTCGGGAGTAAACGCTATCAGGTCTGCAATCTACTCTCAATGGCTCAGGGAGAGAGAGGAAGGTGGATGGAGGGAGGGAGACAGATAAATCAAATCCTGTAAAGTGGTCACAACAAATGGAGTGAAAGGTTAATATCTGGAGAAATCTGAATGAAGACTACATGGAATTCTCTGTTCTATTCTTACAACTTTAAGTCTGAAATTGTTATTAAAATAAAAAGTCAGTTAAGCATTCAACTCTTGATTTCAGCTCAGGTCATGATCTCAGTTTTGTGAGATGGAGCTCCATGTCGAGCTCCATGCTGACAGCATGGAGCCTGCTTGGGATTTTCTTTTCCCTCCTCTCTCTGCCCCTCCCCTGCTTGTTCTCTCTCTCTTTCTCAAAATAAATAAATGAATATAAAATTTAAAAGATATTAAAATAAACAGTTAAAAGAAACATTTCTAAAAAAAGCATTTCTACAAAAATACACATACAAATAAAAAACTGAAACAAAGAAAATATGGCAAAACCCTAACAATTGTTGAATCTAATTGTTGGAACAATTCAACAACTGTTGAATCATAAATATATGAGTGTTTTTGGTACACTCCAACTTTTCTTGTGTTTGAAATTTTTCATAATTAAAAAAGATAAATTTCAATCCTAATGCCACAATCGTAGAATAAACCCCAATCTTTTCTGTCTAAATACTTACCCTTAATCTATTCTGCCCTTCTGCATTCTACCCTACACTGGGATACTAAAGCAATTTTCTTACTTAGATCAAGAACCTATATTGACTTTCTTTTGTATTAAGTGCAGACATCTTTATCTGACTTCTAAATTTCTCCATAATCCAGTCATTACTTATTTTCCATTACTCAATTCCTACTAGTCTCCTTAGTAGTTCTGCCTCATGACTACTTTCCTCACACACCTTTGTTCATGCCATTCTCTTTTACTCCTCCAAGCCTGCCCATCCTTTAAAGCCCAGGCTGAAGCCTCTGCATCCAAAGCCCTGACATCTAACACCTAGTGCACAGGGGCCTCTTGCCTGATTTCTAAAGCTTGACAGTAAAACCTAAGCAAACCAGTACGCTCTTTACAAGTTCTCTTAACTGTTCAATAGCATTTTGTTTTATTAAAAATTTTTTTTTTAATTTGAGAGAGAGAGTGGGGAACGGGAGTGGGGAAGGGGCAGAGGGAGACAGAGAAAGAATTCCAAGCAAGCTCTACAATCTGCGGAGTCCAATGTGGGGCTCAGTCCTACGACTATGGGATCATGATTTGAGCCAAAATCAAGAGTTAAATGCTCAACCAACTGAGCCACCCAGGCATCCCTAGTTTGACTTAAAAACATTTTTTTAATGTTTATTTATTCTTGAGAGAGAGAGAAAGAAAATGCAAGTGGGAGAGGGACAGAGAGGGGGAGACACAGAATTCAAAGTAGGCTCCAGGCTCTAAGCTGTCAGCACAGAGCCTGATGTGGGGCTCAAATCCAAGAACCGTGAGATCATGACCTGAGCTGAAACCAGACACTCAGGCACTCACCCTTAAATTCATTTTTTATAGTTTTTTAAAATGTTTTTATTTAGTTTTGAGAGAGAGACACAGAGTGTGAGTGGGAGAGGGTCAGAGGGAGAGGGAGACACAGAATCGGAAGCAGGCTCCAGGCTCTGAGCTGTCAGCACAGAGCCTGACACGGGGCTCGAATCTAAGGACTGTGAGATCATGACCTGAGCTGAAGTCGGACACTTAACCGACTAAGCCACCCAGGCACCCCTAGTTTCATTTTTTAAAGGAGAATGAGCCCCTGTGATACTTAGAATTTTGGAAGAGACCTACTCATTTCATTTTACAAATGAGGAAATAAAAGTCCAGAGATCTGAAATGGCTTAGCATCTGGGAAGTGGTAGAGATAGGACTAGAATTCTCACTCTAGCCCAGTTGTCTTTCCATGGTAACTTCTTAGTTATATCATAGAAATTACCTTTAATTCGCATGCATTCCTCACAACTAACTCTTATTTCTTCTTCAGAAATAATAGGGTTCCTATCATGGATTTCCTTTTAGTAACACATGTTAAATGCATATATGTTTCACGCTTATGTTCCATACTCTATACTCCATCTAATACAATGCTAGACATATAATAAGCTCTTAATTATCTGATTAATATACAAGGTAACCAAAGGTTTGCATCTAAAATGTGTAGATTTAAAAAATAAACCTAATAATCATATGTGAATTGATATAATAACTAGAGAACTATTTCATTTTGAGGAAGGGTATCATTCTGTAAATGAAGAACTGTATATAATCCATCTTTAAAGTCTATTAAAGGAGACAGCTCTTGTCTGCAGCAGAACAATTCCCTTGATCAGTGATGCTGTGAAACAAAACTAATACCTCCTTTTTAAACTAAAAATAATGGGGGTTGCCTGGGTGGCTCAGTTGGTTAAGTGTCCGACTTCGGCTCAGGTCATGATCTCATGGTTCATGGGTTTGAGCCCCACATGGGGCTCTGTGCTGACAGCCAGCTCAGAGCCTGGAGCCTGTTTCAGATTCTGTGTCTCCCTCTCTCTCTGACTCTCCCCTGCTCAGGTTGTCTCTCTCTCTCTCTCAGAAATAAATTTAAAAAACCATTAAAAAAACCCTAAAAACAATGGACAGGACTTTATGTTAAGTAATTATGTTTCAGAAAACTATAATCTAGGCATTAATAAATTGTGTTAACAAGGAATTTACTATTTGCAAATTATTTCTTTGTACCACATAGTAAAAAGGATCGGCATTTTAATTAGAGCAAATAAGATGCCATGATCAAATAATGGACACATACAAATTCTACATAGTGTTTGATCACAGAAGTTGAAGATACCAAAAATCTTTACAAATTAAATTTAATAAACACAATGGCTATATTCAAACTAATAAAGTAGTTAGTGTACAGATCCTGTTTTCAGAAAACCAAGTGCCATTTTTTTTTTTTTTTAAATCAAAGACCAATAAGCAAATCATTTTCTGCTAAGGTCGATAAGGGCACACTGTATTTCATATGGTTGTTGGAAAAATGCATTATTCGTTTACTATGGCTTGGATCACTCTCAAAGCGTCTCACTTTTGTCACAGGAAGGGACTTTTTGTATCAAGCTACTTCACAATCTTGGGAAAAGTGTTGTGATGATGACTAGTGGAAAGTGTTTACATGAAAATAAGTGAAAGCCTTTCCAAGCCAAACCCATTTTATATAGATGTGCAAGTCAAACAGAAATAAATCATTTTGAGGAACAATGATGAGGTGGAAAGATGAACAGAATCTGTTTTCACTTTCACGTAAATGGTGTATCCTTAGAACTGCCTGGTGTATACAGTCTGGGCTAGGGGCCAGCTTTTCTTAGACTAAGGCTGGCTAAATTCTGTAAAGTGATCCACACCATATAAGAACTCACAAAACGAACCAGCTCTGGCACACAGAATACTAAACTGAATTTGGTGTTTTAACTTTGAGGTTTTAACTTAAATTCTGAAGTTTTAATTTAAAGTCTGACCTTTGCTTTAAACATGGTTGAGATACTCTGGATCACTTGGAAAAGGGCCAAATCAAAGCACTTCTTCCCAAGTTTATTTTGCACACGTGTGTGTGTTGAAGGCTGATGTAGCCACCACATCATGATAGTTACCTCATCAACTAACAGAAGTGATCTGGCCAAGGCAGCTGGCCAGGCGGGTGCACCCTCTTTTAACTGACTGCCCTTCCCTTTGCAAGGTCTGGTAGATAGCTGCAGGCTGGGCTGATGAGAATAACTAACACAGTGGAGAAAGACCACTTTTCTGTCACGGGTATGTGCAGCCATGTGAGACAGTCCTGGGTGGCACCCTGATTACGAATGCAAGTTTGGCCGCAGCCTTTTCCTGTCAGTTCTCGCCCGTTTGCCATTCCTTCTGACCAGCCGGGTTCTTGAAAACTGGTTCTTTTGTTGGCTCCTCCGTCCTCCCCATCATCCTTTTTTTTCTCCATAAACTCCCCTGCTATCATGGTCCAATTCTCTTATGCGGAGAATTCCCAAACATGTTACTGCCTTCTTTCTGACCAAGTCTTTCATCACATTTGTGCCACATGGCCTGTGCTCCATCACACTTGTGTTCTTGTACACTTCCCCCCCTCTGACAGATGTTATTCAGACTTTAAACATTGTTTCTACTTGTAAATGTAGGTAGTATTTTAAAGGAATGCACGGCCCTCTTTTCCTTCCTGGCATACTCTCACTTATCTTTAACCACCTCATTTGGGAAGCCTATCCTGACTACTGCTCAACCGGAACCCTGCCCTAGCCAGGAAGTTAGCTGTGCTGTCCAAAGTTTCTACCACACCCATTAAAACATTTTCTAAACTATCAACATATCTCTTTTCTTCAGGCTGCAGCCTCATGTGTCTTATCTCTCTATCTCCTGGGTCAATAAATATCTCAGAAATAAATGTAAATGACTTTCTAGTCTTTGTGTCTTGTACTTTCAACTCCATTTCTGGTTCCTAGGTTGACAATACAAAAACTGGGATACCTTTGAATGTGAAAGGAAGCACTTTTAATAATTGTGCTGGGCAGAAATGGTTCCATGCAAACCAGAATCTACATTCAGGTCACCCTTTCTGTTCAACAGTGTGCCAAACTTAAACCATCACTTTCCCCAGAGGACATCTCTTCTTCCAGAAATAATATTCTTGTTAATAACACTACCATCCTTTGAGTAACTCGGGGGTCAAATGCTGGAATTATATCTAACTTTCATTTATCTCTCATATTCAGTTATTTAGGACTACCGATTCAAGAGAAGATTACTGAAAAGAAGATGATAAGACCAGAACAACAGGGACCCAAACTGGATTTTGTTCTTTTGTTTAAATTTCCACAGCAGGCATCCTAGTTCAAACTCTCAGTGATTACCTAAGCCTCCCAACTGGCTGCCTTACCTCCGGCCTCTACCTATTCCAGTTCATCCAACAAACTGCCCCAAAATATAGGCCTAATCAGATCATTTGTGCACTCAGAAGCTATAGAATTCTGTCAAAAAGAATCACCGCAATCTACAAAATACTCAAATGATTATGTGAACAAACTTTAATTGTACTTGTCAAACTCAACCAATATTATCTGGCTTGTAGTTTTTAATATTCCCTTTGTCTAAGAAGGTATCTCGATCTTTACTTCTTATAATCAAACCCACTTAAAAAAATCTATCTATATCTAGATAGATAAGAAAAACAAAAAAGATCTCTAAAAGAAAAACAAAAAAATAAATAACTGTGATGCTATTATCACGCTGCAAATAACGAGGAATTCCTTAATATCAAGTATCGAGTCAGTATTAAAGTTTTACCACTGTCTCAAATTCTTTTTGAGTTGGACTGTATGAAGTTCTAAACAAGGCTCATACACTGCATTTAGTTGACATATCTCTTAAATCTCTTTTAACTTATAGGCTTCCCCATCCTCCTTTCCTCTTTTCCCACAAACCCTGCAATTTACTTTTTTGTGCACCCTAGAAAATTCTCCACATTCTGAAGTTCACTGTTGTATCCCCACAACATCATTTAGATATGTCCCTAGTTTTTTACACATCCTGCAAGTTGGCAGTTGGATCTAGAATCCCAACGAGGTTCAGGATTGAGTTTTTGTCACTGAATAGGCCATACATGGAATGACACACTTTCAGGGTCATCTCAAATGATACATCTTTCATGAGGCTCAAATTGCCTTTCCTGCCCATCTTCCCAGATAAACGAAAAGAAACAAAAATCCTGCCCAGTCTTTCTCTGTTCTTGAACTGCTAATGACTACAACCACCAGGAAGCAGCTTATTATCTATACCTCGCCTACCACCAATCGGACTAGAAATTCCTCTAACCCCAAGGACAGTCTTATCAGAGCTCAAAACCACTGAAGTCCCTGGCATAGTTCCTTAAATAGAACAAACTTGCTTTAGATACTAGTTACATTGAATTCTGGTTTTCTTCTACCTTCTTGGGGGAAATGATTAAATACACAGGAGCTTGTGGTTCAAGCCACATCTTTATTTGTCCTTCAGAAATGGCATAAATTGGTTGAAAATAATATTTCAGGAAAAAGGCACTACTGCTATCATCATTTTATTTATATCTCATGGTGAATATTCAATCTATTTCAGATTCTCTTCCTAATCCTAGGTGATGAACATGAAAGGTAGCACAATATAATTCTAAATCAAGATTGCCCCCCCCCTTTTTTTTTTAGAAGGGAAAGAATAAAATTTAAAAACAGTGGTTCAAGAAGTTAGGCACAGGGTTTCAATGAGGAGAATAAAGGGGCTACTTTGTACAACTCTCAATGTTAATCCTGTGGCCTAATAATTGATATTCTTCATTTAAGAGAAAAGTTCTATCAGTCTACTGAACCTAATTATAGAGATTACAAAGCATCACCACACACAATCAACCATAATCTAAGTGTTTCTAATAGGTGCCAGTGAATATATTATTTTCAAGACATTATACAATTCTTACAAAAGAAAAACAATGGAAAAACAACCATTTAGGCTTTTCTACCAACTGCTTTCCCCTAAAAGATATAGTAAGAAGTATAGTTTTTAAACCCCATAATCTTATTCAATTAATGAAAAGTTACTCTTTAACACATAGGTCTGCTTTTATCAATCACCAACATGATTTTTTTTTAAATTTTTTATTTATTTCTAGGAGAGAGAGAGACAGCATGAGCAGGGGAGGATCAGAGAGAGAGGGAGACACAGACTCCGAAATAGGCTCCAGGCTCTGAGCTGGCAGTCAGCACAGAGCCCGAAGCGGGCTCGAACCCACGAATTGCGAGATCATGACCTAAGCGAAAGTCGGACGCTCAACCGACTGAGCCACCCAGGGGCCCCACCAACATCATTTTTAACAGTGTCTCCATTATGATGCTTAACAGGTTATGTTCCCAGCACCATGGTGAGTGATCTACCTGCATTATATCATTTAATTCTCACAATAAGTCTCACTGACAAATGAAAAAATAAAAAAACAAACAAAAAACGGAGGCACAGAGGGGTTAAACAATTTGCCTAAGGACAGGTTACAAATAAATGGCAGAGCTAGGATTGAACCCACAGCTCTCTGACTCAACTTCTTGGGTAGAGTGTGTTACTTTCCTAATGCTCTTATGGTTTTATAACTTTGATGTAAGAGGTCTATTATCAATTCATTCAACAAATAACTGAACATCTGGCATTGCGGTATGCAATGGGATAAAAATAAAATCTAAAACAGACAGACACATAAAATCACAAGAGCACTTGTAACCACTGAATATAATTAACACAAGCATAAATGTTACTTATAAATCAATCTGCACTCGGCTGCTGAAAAGATTTCTGGCAGATTTCTATAGTAAAAAAGACCATAAAATAGCTACTTTTGTATGACAGGTGCTCATTACTCTTGTTTCTCTATGTTCCCACAAAGACCCAGGGGTTCTGACAGTTTTTGAGCATCAGTAACAGTTTATACAGCAACAGTACTACATCTCTGAGAAGAATTAGAAATGCTCCAAGATGAGATTTTTAGACTAGGCAAACATTAACTGAGACTTACTACTACAACACTAGGGTGGGTAAAAATCATGCCTCATCAACACCAAAGGTCACCTGGGAAGAGTGCAGACCAGTAAGAGGGCTAGGAAAGTACTGGAAACTATGACTGTACTAAAAGGCAGGCTGACAACTGTGCTGTAATTGGTCCAGTGATCCTCAGAGCTTCCCTTAGTAATGGAATTCAGTCAGAGGTAACTCAGCCATGCAAGCTTCAGTATCCAGGATGAAGAAGAAAGGCCAGGATGCCCAGATTAAGGACCTCTAAGAGAATCTGGGTAATAATCTCTTGCTAATTCCCATCACTGACAAGTAGGTCAACAGCATGGTCATGCAGGGTGAAACTAAGTCTTCCTCATATAATCCAAAACCCAGGTTCTAGACTGAGATTCCTTAAAAGCCCAGCCAGAAGCATAGGCATCTATCTCTACACAGAGAAACTTCCACAGGCTGTTTTTGCTAATTCCAGACAGTTGCCCAGTGTTATTCCATTGCTACCAGCATGTTTAACCCACTGGGCTGAACTTCTATATTAACTTGTCCTGTGTACAAAAGGCAATATAAAAGAGACTCAATGGTGACAATCACAAATTTATCAGTAGGCCACCCAAGGCACTTTATTTTAAAAACACTTCTATAAATATTGACTTATTTACTATTATTATCAGTCTAAATAAGTAAATATCAAGAAACAAATGTAGCTCTCATTTAGAAGTGATTACAAGTGAAAGTTTATTACATGCACTGCTTATCTTAGCCCTACCTAAAATTTCTAGAAGAGGGCCCTAAGAACCTAGGGATGTTTACTGGAGGATAAGGAAGACCAGAAAATGAGGAAATTTACAACTGCTACCATATGACGATAGAGCAAACAGGTAATTATTTCAAGAACATTATTATTGTCTTTTTCTAATTTATGTTAAAAGTGGTAATGAGCTTCTATGAGCGATATCAAGGTAAACACAAAAAACCTACAGCTGCATTTCATATTCTACCACTTACTACTCTGCCCTTCATAACCTTGATTGATCTAAATTATTTTACAATAGAAATATTTTATTTGAAGCATTGGCATGAACACCAACATTTTAAATTTTAGTTCCTGCTACCTTAAAGACCCTATCTTAATCTTTTAACTAAACTTAAAACTTCACATAATACATACGATTTTGTGGTGAATCTGATGCCCTGATTTAAAGTGTTGTAAAAACATGTTGAAGTACCTTTTAATAGGGACACTTTAGCAAGAGGTTCATTTAGGTCTTGCTCATCCATTTGGGCGTCTGCAGGGGAAAAAGATAATTACAAACAGCAATCAGCTCTATCATTAAGCTATCATTATCAAAATAAACAAGTGAAATTTATACAGGTATTATATTTGGATAGGTGAAAGTAATTTTAACAACATATCCAAGATTCAAAGGATTATCTCCATAAATGGAAGGAGGCTGCTTTTTCCCCCAAACACAAACTTTGAAATATACACTCACATTAACCTGCATACCTACACTGCTCAGCCAGTAACAATAACATCTGTAGATTTGCAAATACTAGGTTACAACTCACCTGTAGTGTCGTCACTACTCTTTTCCTTGCTTGGACTCAGAGTATCCGACAAATCAGATTCCTTTGCTCTTGCCTGGTTTTCTACCAAGAAAAAAAATAAAAGTAGAATCTCATTACAACTGTATCAGTAAAACCACCTTAGGTTTTGAGTGCTCTAAATCTACTGATAGTGCAAAATACTTTTAAAATTAACTGAGGTCACTAAATCTCTTACTTCTTTACCACTCTACTCCAAAATGGAATGCTGGTTATTACATGTGGCTCATATTAAATTATATTGTGGATCATGTCTGCTGTGCAGAGGGCTGCGGCTTTTGTCAAGGCTGTCCACTGGCCAACTAGAAACAAAAATGAAGCAAGCTTTGCTAAAGTATTTAGAGAACTGCAACAAATATAGCAAAATTCCAGGACAATGTGGACATTGTTTGAAGATGATGAAAGGAAATGGCTCTCTTATATAAAAACACTAGTTAGGTTGCCTTAGCAATAGTTATACTAAGCTTTGGGATTATTTGCAAGTGGTGTGCTGCCTGATCCAATGAAGACATCCAGGCCCCGATTCCAATAAGTTGCTCTCAAAAATCCTAACTATAAGCCCAACAATTTTGTTAAAGATGGTCAGCAATTAATTACACTATAGATCCTTACCTATAATGGCACTTCTGCATGTTCTATGGCATGCATTATAATAGAATTTATAGAGATGGTCATTTCCCCATTCTCCACAAGGCCTCGGCCAAGCTTTATATTCCAGGACTTAGCTATAATTTGGTCCCTGCATTAATCCACACATGAGCTCTGTTTCAGTCAGGCTAGCTTCTTTACAGGGCTGAGACATGCAAGTTCACTATGATCTCCAACTCTGCTTGAGTTGATATTTTGCTAAACTCAATGACCATTCTACTTGGCCTATTCATTAAGATGCAGCTTAAGCCCCAACACCTCTAAGAAAGTCTTCATTTCTCCATCATGCTGCTCTTTTTTACTGCATCTTCTCTGTGTCCTACAATTTTGTAATTAATCATGTTCTATTTTATATCATTCTCTGTGTATATATGTATCTTATTTCTTTAGTTAGATTATAAATTCCCTGGGCATATGATTATTTTTTATAATGTTATATGATTGGCTATACTGTTTGTGGTAATACATACCAAATATCTAAATGTGCATATCTACTTCTAGTATTTTTCCTTAGGAAAAAAGACTCCATATAGTATTATAAGGATGTTTACTGCAGCAGTGTTCATCATTGAATGGAAAACATTCAAGATATATTCCTATTAAGTAAAACTAAAGGTTGCTAGAGAACAATATGCATAATACGACCGCATTTAGACAGAAAATAGCTATACATTTAGCTATGAATTTTCAGTTGTACATATTTATTGAAGTCTAGAAGGATCTACAACAGAGATACCTATGATCATATCTGAAGGTAGGGACATGGCAGATATTTACTTTCTAGCTTCATATTGTCATACATTGTTTGAAAAATTTATTTTTCAAATAAATAAAAAATTTATAATTTAATTTATAAATTTTTAACAAAAATTTTTTATAATCAACTAAATCAAGATATTTTCCATTTTTAAAGTAATCAGAAACATATCTAAAACTATTAATATTAAAATATATTTAATAAATATTAGAATATAAGTTATTATGTGTATTCCATTAAGAACATCCCTAGAATTTGTAGCTTAATTTGTGAAATAGGCAATAGATTGCAAGAAGCCTCTTGCTTCTTTTCTCACCACCATTTCTAGTCCAAGGCCAATTGCTGAGAGACACAGAGCTTAGATTAGAAGTGAAGTCACTTACAACAGAGGCCCATGGGAATCCAATCCATGACCTCTGGTGCATTCAGTGTGCTATAATCAGACATTTCTGAATATTCCCTGTTTTAATGACCAAGTTACAATCTCAAACAAGGCAGGCTAATACATCTAATCTATACACAGAACAGGAACCACTGTCATAGAATAGAAAAGTGACTCTCTTCTGATTTTAAAATTCTTGGCAACTTTGTGATCAAGATATTGAGGAAAACCACAAAGAACATATTTTCAAAAGTATTCTTTTGGCTTAGAAGGAACTTTATTTTATATTAAAGTATTAGCCAGGAAGGTAAAATTAAAGGTGGGACCAAATCTTCCATTAAGATCTTAGTAGAATATTAAGTTCCATGAGGGCAGAGATTTTGGTCTGTTTTGTTAAGTGCTATCTCCCCAGTGCAGAAAACGGTACACGGTGCATAGTAGGTACTCCAAAAAGAGGCTGTCTGAAGGCACAAATCTACTTTGAATAAGAAGACAAAGTTGTGAGCAAGTCAAATCATGGTCCATCACTGTTATGTCCTGATATTACATTATTATATGGAAGCAAACCAAATCTATTTACGAATCAAACACAGGACACAACAAAAGAGAAGTAGAGTATCTCCTTCTTTTTAAAACATCCATTCTTGGGGCACCTGGGTGGCTAAGTTGGTTAAGTGTCCAACTTCAGCTTAGGTCATGATCTCACAGTCTGTGAGTTCAAGCCCCGTGTAGGGCTCTGGGCTGACAGCTCAAGCCTGGAGCCTGCTTTGGATTCTGTGTCTCCCTTTCTCTCTGCTCTTCCCCTGCTCATGCTCTTTCTCTCCTTCAAATAAATAAATAAACAAATAAATATCTTAAAACATATTAAAAAAATAAAATACATTCCTTAGCTATGAAGCAGTACCCAACTTTCTAGTATTAAAAAGTCCTGGGGCACCTGAGAGTCTCAGTTGGTTGCCTCTTGGCTTCAGCTCAGGTCATGATATTATGTCTTTCTGTCCCTCCCTCACTCTCTCAAGATAAATAAACTTTAAAAAAGAAAGAAAAACCTCCTTACTGGTTGATTTTCTGTGCAGTACTTAATCATTAAGATACACACCAATAATATATAAAAGAAAATAGAAGAATAGCTACCAACATCATTATCAAAACTGTTTCCAAACTGGAAAGCCTACAAGGTGACTATTTTCACTGTATCTCTGAGAAGACATATGATGGATGGGTGAAACAAATATACTGGCCACAGACCACTTCCTACACCAACAGAACCATTAGTTGGAAACAAAGCAAGAAGGGAAATGAGAACTAAACATTTGTTGAATACCAGAACAATGTCCCTAGCTTTGTTAGCAATATTTCATTAAATTCCCACAGTTAAATACTGTCAATTCTATTCTACAAATGAGGAAACTGAAGTTTAATACGTTGCATATAGCTAGTTAGTGGCAGAACCTAGGGTTGAAGCCACCTGTTTCATCTACTAGTATTTTTCTACCTCCACCCTCAGGCCACAGTAAACATACAATGACTATACATTGAGTTAGGGTTTAAATAGAAAGCACATGTAACCTATGATTATATTTTGTATTAGATGAAATATCTGAAGGAAACACTAAGACTTGTAACTGCTGGTAATTAGCAATTTCTAACAATTGATATTTTCCTTTTTTTAACGTTTTTATTTGAGAGACAGACAGAAAGAGACAGATCACAAGCAGGTGAGGAGCACAGAGAGAGGAGACACCGAATCCGAAGCAGGCTCCAGACTGAGCTGTCAGCCCAGAGCCAGATGCAGGGCTTGACCCATGAATCGTGAGATCAAGACCTGAGCTGAAGTCAGACGCTTAACCGCTTAACTGACAAGCTATCCAGGTGCCCGACAACCAATATTTTCAATGAAGAAAAATCCTATAAAAAATGTCACTGATGAGAGCATTTTAAAATAAAACAATTTAGAGGGCACCTGGGTGGCTCAGTCGGTTAAGCATCCAACTTCGGCTCGGGTCATGATCTCACGGTTCGTGGTTTCGAGTCCCACGTTGGGCTCTGTGCTGACAGCCAGCTCAGAGCCTGGAGACTGTTTCAGATTCTTTGTCTCCCTCTCTCTCTGACCCTCCTCTGCTCACGCTGTCTTTCTCTCTCTCTCAGAAATAAATAAAAAAAAAAACATTAAAAAATTTTTAAATAAAACAATTTAGCCAAATCCAAAAGAAATATTTTATAGCCAGATATGAAACGTTTAATTTGTAACTTATTTTATCTAGTTTGTTACAAGAATTAGTGTTCCTCTGCACAGAGAAATGCTTGTAACATGTTGGCTGCTGACAAAAAAAAAATCTCTGGGTATGTAAAACTTGTATCTGTATTATTAATTTTAATGGATGTATTTTATTCACTTGTGTGGACTTACTTGCTATAATTAATAAATGTCCTTATTATTGGACACTTACGTTTTCCTCTTTTCGCTTTTAAAACATTGATATAAATACCCTTGCATATTTGTCCAATTTGTTCCTTAACATAATAACTCAGGAGTGGGATTGCTGGATCAAAATGCATGCTCTTTAAAGCCTTTAACACATATTTTATGGCCAGGTTTCAAAACCAAATTAGTAAGGTGGCACAATCTTTTTCAACAATTACATCGCATAATTTCAAGCAAATATATTCTAACTCAAAATGCATTAAATAGAAGCACTATAGCAAGATACTTTTCTTTAATTAAGAGCACTGAGCTTTGTTTCTCCCTAAGGCTCTCCTTCCACTTCAGAGTGCTGGCTCTTCAGCTCATTTGATTAGGTGCTTCGGTGGTGAAGTAAAAGCTATGTTGAAGTCTGTTCTCATCTCACTTTAATAAGATGAAATAAATTGCCACATGTACTAAAAATAGTCCATTGCTCTGAAACCCAATGCCTGTTTGCCAGAACAATATTAGTGATGCATATTCTATGCATTCTTTCCCCAAATATGGCATCTGCCGTGCACGAAATTCAGAATGGAAGCCACCGGATACTTGAAATAACATTCTTTTTTTAAATATTTTTAAAAGCTGAAATGAATCCAGTTGCTCTCATGAAACAAAATGTACTGAAATAGAGTATTTCAAACTTTTATCACTCATTGTTTTAACTGACCAAAAAGATTGTGACTCTAGTTATAAATTTTATACTGGTACCTTCTGATGAAAATCCTAAAATGATAATGAGCATATCATACCAAATTTATTTGACCAATTTCCCTAATGCATGAAAGTGACTTGACAATACTTTAAAACTCACTTTTCTTCTCTGACAACTGTAACAGAAGAGAATTAATAGAATAAACTATTTCAATTTATAAGACTCTCATCATAAAATACAAGGCGATGCTACATAACCACTTTTGCTTAAATCAAATTGAGTTGCCAGAAATTAACAAAATATTAAATTTCATAAGGAATGTTAAAGGTATAATAATTACAGAAAGAGAACTGCAAGCATTTTTCACCTGTTTTACATTTTGTTTAATTAAAAGATTTACATTGTGTTTAATTAAAATTTTATATCAAATGTAACAAATATCAAACACAAAACCTGAAAATAATGCTAGAAGAGAGACAGATCAGAACAAATCTTTTAATACCTAAAGAATCTATTTCAAATGTTTAAAAAACCCACACATATATGCCCATTTAAAAATTAAAAAGAAACTTTCCCATTAAGATATCCTTCTTACAACAGAACTCCAACTATTTTATATTTTATGATACCATTACTGGATTGTCATTTGGTGAGCTATAAGAAATAAGTTGATGGTTAAAATACTATGACCTTGGAAATGTACACCAACCTCCATTACCCAAAAGAATTGTTAAAACCCACAGAGAACTCACAGAAAACGAACCTTTTGAAAGCTTTGTTTCTTCTACCACTTTGGTTAGATGCCCCTCGACGATCAGCTTCTCTGCCAAAGAAAATAAACGTTACTATCCAAGCCCAAACTGAGTAGCCTTTCCCTGAGCGGGGCAGGGTAACACATTCCATGACCAAATTTAAAGATGATAATATTACTCCCATGACTAGGCTTATACAAAAACCTGAAGCTGGTAGGAGAACTAAGAAAACTCAAACTATAATTATAATAGTGCAGTCAGATTAATACGGAAATCTAGGGGCAGGGGGGCAATTTGTCTTTTATTTTCATTAGTTTTTACCTTAGCTAAAAAGCCTAGGCCTTTTTAAAAAGGACTCATAACAAATAAATCCTCTTTAAATCAAGGATATAAAGTTGAAATAAAGGAATTCTGAGAAAGTAATAGTTAAATAAAGAAGTAGTATGAATTATGTTATGTGAATAGTGTCCCCATTGATACAATTCAGCTTAGATGCATATAGGACATGCTTCAGTAAAACAAAGACGAGCCAATTATTTAAAGATTTTACTGTTTTGTTTTGTTTTATAGGTGATTCTCTGTAAATGTATGAAACGTAGCTTCTTCATAATTTATTTAAATTCAGATTTTCATATTCTCTGTTTCACTGAGAATGATATCTATTCTACACCCCCCATTATTGAATCCTGTATGTCAGCTGCTCTCCTTGAATTTACACATTTGCAGTATGTGAAGTCATTTCTCTATTCTTTCACTCTTCAAATCCAATGTGGCTTGGTCTCTACACCCACCATTCAACTGCTAAAACTGTTCCAAGGTTACTATAACCTCCAAAGCCCACAGCTCCTTTTAATAATTTTGCACAGGCTTCTTGCCATACATGGCAGTGTTTGCCCCTGCATCCTTAAAAAAAAATTTTTTTTTAAGTCAAAGTAACAGATTTGGATCCTACAAGATGTATAATGTAAGCTGTCCTACCCATCTTCTTTCCTCTTGTACTCCATTCTTGAAATTCACTTCCTAGAAGCAACATTTTTTTTTTTTTTTGAAGAAGGAACAACTTTTTGGGGGCCTTGATGGCTCAGTCCAGTCCACTGAGCATTGAATTCTTGATCTGGGCTTAGGTCACGATCCCTTGGTCGTGGGCTTGAGCCCCACGTTGGGCTCTGTGCTGAGTACAGGGCCTGCTTGAGAGTCTCCCATTCTCCCTTTCTCCCTCTCCCCAGCTCATGCTTCCCTGTCTCTCAAAGGGGAGAAAAAAAAAAAAAAAGGCAACAACTTAACTTAGATTCCTGAGTAACAATACAGAACAGTGTTCTACTTCACCATATACATGTAGCATGAGTGGAAAAAAAATACTTGTTGAATTAAGCCATTTAGATTACAGAAGTGTATTTATTGCCATATTATAATTTACTTTATGTTATGACTAACAGAGTATGAGGTCCTTTGTTTCTCTCTGCCAATTTTCAGAATCTTCTCTTTATCCCCGGTGTTCTTATATTTCATATACTCAGAACATGATCTCTTTTTTTTTGAGGTGAAATTCACATAACATAAAGTAATCATTTTATGATTATTCAGGGGCATATAGTACATTCACAAAGTTATGCAACCACTACCTCCATCTAGTTACAAAACATTTTCACTGCCCCAAAAGGAAACCTCATACTCGCTAAAAGTTTACTTCCCATCCTCCCTTCCCTGTCTCAGCCATCACTGAATTGCTTTCTGTCTCTATGAATTCCTATTCTGGATACTTCATTTAATACTATCATAAAGTATGTGAATTTCTGTGTCTGGCTTAGAGTGTGTGCTCTTTTAAAGTATACTGGAATAATGGGGTGCATGGGTGGCTCAGTTGGTTATGTGTCTGACTTTGGCTCAGGTCCATGATCTTGCAAGTCTGTGTTTGAGCCCCACATCAGGCTCTGTGCTTACAGCTCAGAGCCTAGAGGCTGGTTTGGATTTTGTGTCTCCCTCTCTCTCTGCCCCTCCCTTACTCACTGCCTCTCTCTCTCTCTCTTTCTCTCTCAAAAATGAATAAACATGAAAAGAGAAGAAAAGAAAAGAAAAGAAAAGAAAAGAAAAGAAAAGAAAAGAAAAGAAAAAAGAGAGGAGAGGAGGGGAGGGGAGGGGAGGGGAGGAGAGAAAAGAATATTGTGTTAGGGTGCATGGGTGGCTCAGTCGGTTAAGTGTCTGACTCTTGATAATCGGCTCAGGTCATGATCTCACCATTCATGAGATTGAGCCACATGTGCGCTGTCAGCACAGAGACTGCTTGGGATTCTTTCTCTCCTCTCTCTCTCAGACTCTCTCTCTCTCTCTCTCAATAAATATTAAAAAAAATCTAGTGTTGAGCATTCAGTGCATCCTTTCAGTTTAGCAGCTCATATCTTCAATTCCAGGGAATTACCATCTATTCTATTTCACTGACAAATTCTCTTTTTCATTCTTCTTCTCCCACTCTCTCCCTTACTCTACTCTAGAAATCTTGTTATTCAGATGTTAGATCTTCCCCCTTTTTTATTATATATTCTGGAATATTTCCTCTACTTTCTCTTCCAACACTAACTCAAAAAGATATATGCACCTCCATGTTCATTGCAGCATTATTTATAACAGCCAAGATATGGAAGCAACCTAAGCATCCACTGATGCATGAATGGATAAAGAAAATGTCAGGGCGCCTGTGTGGCTCAGTTGGTTAAGCATCCGACTTTGGCTCAGGTCATGATCTCACGGTTCGTGGGTTCGAGCCCTGCATCGGGCTCCGTGCTAACAGCGAGCTCAGAGCCTGGAGGCTGTTTCAGATTCTGTGCCTCCCTCTCTCTGACCCTCTCCTGCTCACGCTGTCTCTCTCTCTCCCTCTCTCTCTCTCAGAAATAAAGCATTGAAAAAAATTAAAAAAAAAAAAAAGAAAATGTGGTGTGTGTGTGTGTGTGTGCACAAATACACACAAAGGAATATTACTCAGCCATTAAAAAGTAATGAAATCTTGCCTTTTAGGATAACATGGATGGACCTTGAGGGTATTATACTAAGTAACATAAAGTCAGACAGAGAAAGATAAATACCATATGATCCCATTTACATGTGGAAATTAAAGAAAAACACAAGTTCACAGATAAGCGAACAGATTGGTTGTTGCAAGGCAGGAGGGATGGGGGTGAGAGGAATGGGTGAATGGGTTCAAAGGTTAAAAAAAAAAAAGCCTTAAGCATAATAATGCAGAGCACAAAAGCCATATGTGAAAGCACAGACAGATTTGCCTTCATAAAGATTAAAATTTTCTGTATGACCACTCACTAAAACACAGGTAATGGGCTGATGACAGACACGGAGAAGATATGTGAAAAATTAACAGATAAAAGGTTATTATTTATTATTATAATAAATAATAGGCTATTATTAAATAAATAATAACCTATTAAATATAATAAAAGGTTATTATTATTATTATGTATTATTCATACATTCTAATGGGGTGAAGAGGGAGAGATGATAAAGAAATAAACAAGTAGTATGTCAGATGGAGGCAATGTATAAAAATAAAGCATGGAAGAAAGAAAGGGAGTATGGGGATGGCAAGCAAAAATGTGAGGCACTTTGGAAATGAGTAAGAAAAGTCAAACACCACAATAGAAAAGGGGCAAAGAATAACAATATGTAATTCACAGGCCCAGAAAAACAAATGCCCAGCAAACATGTGGAATTCATGGTCTATCCACTGAAACAATACTATGGCATTATGCACTTATCAGTTCAGCAAACATTCAGTACCAGGAGGGGTGTGTAAAACAATAACCTTGTGTCTTTCTGGTGGGAGTGTAAATTGGTATCATTTTATTTTTAGAGGGCAGTTTTGACAGCACCTATGCAGATGCTGAAAGCATATGTCCTTTGATCCCACAGCCCCTATTTTATGTATTACTCTGGAAAACGACAATTGTACAGATTTTCAACAATGCAGCACTGTCTATATTTATAAAGGTGGTGGAAAATTTTTTACTTCTACCAAAAAAAAAGTGTTAATCTTCAAGATCTCTGTCAACAACAAATTCATTTTAAATAGCATGAACTACCTGCAGTATTTGCATAACTTCTAAATGTTGATGCCTAGTCTAACTCTCTCGTAGGACCCAGAACACGAATGATTGTCTAACTACTTCCCAAACATCTTCACCCAGTAATCCCATGAGAACGTAATCTCACCATGTCTAAACTAGAATTTATTTTCTCTTCCTTTCTCTTGGACGGATTTGGCATCTCACTCCTCATCTGTAGCCCATGCTTCACGTCTCTAATAAGCTATACTGATGTCTACCTTTCCCAACAGACTATGAACTCTTTGAGGAATACACTCATTACTTCAAATATTTACCATGTGCCAGGTACAAGACTAAGTACTCCTCATGGATTACCAAGGTAAATGTGATCAATATAGGAAATGAGAGTCTAGTGAAAACAGGAGGGTATCTCATCAGTAAATTAATTCCCAACACAATTCTGACATATAAAACAGGTTCCACAAATGCGGCCACATGAATATAGCAAAATAATAAAATAATATAAATGCAGACTTTGAAAGTCATTTCAATCTGTCTCTAGTATGTTGAAGATCTAGGTAGAACCTTGTTTAAAAAATCATAAACATACATTAAGAGTAATTTGTTGCTAAAAATGCTCACCCTTAGAACAAAATCTGAAGTCCCTACCATGACTTACAAAGTCTATATTATCTAGCCCAGGGGTCAGCCAACTAAAGCTCCACAGGGCCCAATGCAGTCTGCTGCCTGTTGGGTAAATAAGGTTTTAGAGGAACAAAGACAGGTGCATTCATGTACATACTGTCCTTAGCTGCTTTCCACTAAAATGGCAGAGTTTAGTAGTTGCAAAAGAGAATTTATAGCCTGCAAAGCCTAAAATATTTACTACCTGGCCCTTTACAAGAAAGAAAGGAAAGAAAGGAAGCAAGCAAGCAAGCAAGCAACCAAGCAAATATTTTCATTGTTCTAAAACCCCAAATTCAGACCAGTTCTAGTTTTCACACAGTTTCTCTCTCACACACTCTTTCCCCAGATACATGTACACCTCACTTGGCTTAGTCCCAAATCTGTTCAAATTCCACATGCTACCTTTGTTACTACCTACTGTCTTATATTCTTTCATTTTTCTTCAGTGGACCCATCACTACTTGACATGTTATTAGTTTATTAGTTTTTGTCTCCTCCAGAGAATGTAAACTCCTTGAAGGCAAATCTTTCTTTGTCTTGTTCATTTTTGTACCCCCAACAGCTAAAATAATGCCTGGTATATACATAATAGATGCTTAATAAATATTTGCTGAATGAATGATTTGAATATCTATTTTTAAAGGGATCAAACTTAGAAAAGTTATTTGGATGTTTTTATCATTCTAAAAAACTAAGAATTAAATATGCAAAAAGTTTTGCACAGTACTAGTATTAAAGTGCTAAATAATAATCTGCTGCTATTGTCACTATTGAAATATTTAAGGGTAGATGATCAAATCTGGTGAGTCATTAATGGCTTATAATCAAATAATTGAGGAAAGGGATACTGTTTTGTTTTAATGCTTATTTATTTATTCTGAGAGAGAGAGAGAGTGTGTGTGAGTAGGGAAGGGGCAGAGAGGGAGAGAGAATCCCAAGCCAGCTCTGCACTCAGCAATGCGCGGCTCAATCCCACGATCTGTGAGATCGTGATCTGAGCTGAAATCAAGGGTACAACGCTCAACCAACTAGTCACTCAGGCACCCTGAAAAGAACACTGTTTAAAAAAAAAAGTTTCTAGCCCCTGGTTCTCAAACTTGGAGTGAACACTTCAATTCTTTGGGAACACTAAAAGTTGGAGGCTACCAGAGACTCAGAAGAGAACCCCGTATAATGATAAATGCAGGCCTTGAAAGAACTATTTGGCCTGGCACAACTGAAAGATAAAATAGAGGATTTACTTACTTTTAAAGAACTCCCTCTTTTAAGGGATACTCTATGGAGATAATTATTCATTTTCCCTATTTTAAAGCCATACTTATTTACTGTGAGAAATAACATACAGAGAGGAACACAAAACACAAAAGTACAGGTTAATAAATTTTTTATTTTAAAGCAAATGTCTGTATGACCACAGCTCAAATCAAGAAACAGAACCTAACCACAAGGGCGTCTGGAGTCTCTGACTCCTGGTTTCGGCTACAGTCAGGATCCCAGGGTTGTGGGATTGTGCTGAGCATGGAGCCTGCTTCAGATTCTCTCTCTCTTTCCCTCTGCCCAGCCCCTGCTGACTTTCTCTCTCTCTCTCTCATAAAGAAAAAAATAAAACAAAAGAAAGAAAGAACCCAAACACAACACCCTAAAGCTTCCCATGTTTCCCTTTCCAATTAAAATCCCATTAAGGTAACCACTATCCTGACTTTGTGGTATTTAATTTCTCGCATTTCTTTATAGTCACACTATCCAAATGTGCATGACTAAACAATATACTATAATTTTAGTGTTTTGAGCTTCACATAAATGTAATACTATAGTATGTATTCTTTTGTGTCTAATAACATCTAGTTTAAATTAAGAATTTTCCTATAATGGGGACATAAACTACTATGAGCAGGGAACCATACCACATATATTCTACTCTGTCATAAATAACTTGCTTTGGCTTAGAGAAATAAAAGTTTAAAAAATGAAAATTAAAAAATATTTCAAGTGGAATATGTAATCAGAATAAGCCTGAGATTGTTCAGAGGCGCTGATCTCACAGAGTGATGAAAAGTAAACAGTCACCGAGCAACACTGATTCAACGCATTACTCCAAATAAGGTAATTTTTATGTGAGAGCAAAGCCCTAAAAGGAAGGAGGGAATGAGACAAACATATACAGACAGTGACTGTAATTTCAAAAGGGAGGTGGGAAGCAGGAAGAGACTTTTTCTTAAATCAGGCAAAAAACTTACATAAAACATGAAATATTAAGAGAATTAGACTTCTGCTTCTAATAATAAAAACCATGAAGTCTCATAGTAACCATGGATTAAGAATACAAAGACATGAAATTTATTTCAAGGCATTTGTTAACTCAATCATCAAAAGGAAGATGCCGTTTAGGGAGAGGGCAGTTTGCATGTACAAAGTGGACCTCAAAAGAAAGTTTCTCTGGTACACAGCTGTGATGCCTCTGCCCTCACCCAGACAAACAGTAGCAGAAGTAAAGTGCAGGCAGTAGCCTGGAGAAAGCTGCTTTTTACTCTATGCCCATAAAGTGAGTCTCCATGTCCTGAGATTCTCCACCTTTTACCTTTTATTTTTGTGCTCAGCATACAAGTCAAATGACAGAGTTCACGGGATATATATAAAACAGATTTAGAGATGCACAATTTAACTCAGAAAGCACACTTAGCAAACACAACAGTCTCAATGTATTAGTCTTCTTTTCTTTTTAAGTTTATTCATTTATTTTTGAGAGAGACAGTGTGAATAGGGGAGGAGCAGAAAGAGAGGGACAGAGAGAATCCCAGGCAGGCCCCTTGCTGTCAGCACAGAGCCTGAGGTGGGGCTTGAAGTCACAAAACCAGGAGATCATGACCTGAGTTGAAACCAAGAGTCAGACACCTACTCAAATGAGCCATCCAGGTGCCCCTTAACATATTTATTAAGTTTACGTGGTAAACCTTGAGTAACTAAAATTTGCAGGGAACATGGAATGTGGAATTCTACTTAAATCAAACTTCATGCCTGAATCCCTAAAGAAGAAAATATTGCTGGAGTTTTTTAGCAAGTTTTATTAAAGTTACTTGTTAGTTCTAGATTTTACATGGTAATTTTTACAGAGAAAATTACTTCACAGTCCTGGAATTATGCAAAAGGTTATATTTAAATCTGTTCAAAATCCAATCTCTTTGCCTGGGATTAAAAGCTTTTCTCCTAAAAGAGAATTAAAAGAAACACAGTTTCTTTTACCATAAAAGGAAAACAAACCGAAATGTGTTCCAACTCATTTAATTTCATCAAAATCACCTTGTAAATGGAGACAGCCAACAACTAAACCATTCTCTTATGGGTTCATATACATAAACTGAAAACCTCGGTAAATATATTAAAAAGACATGAGGAATCCTACAGAAGTGAATTATTTGCTTTCTAATTTTAAAGCACAAGGTGAATTTGGACTATACAACAAGTACCGTAAACAATGAAATCTAAGTACTTAACATCTGCTTTTTAAAAGACTGGTAATAGGGGTGCCTGGCTGGCTCAGTCAGTAGAGCATGTGAGTCTTGATCTCGGGGTTATAAATTTGAGCCCTACTTTGGGTGTAGAGGTTACTTAAAAATAAAAAATCTTTTAAAAAATCAATAAAAGACAGGAAAATAAGACTATAGGGTGTCACTGCTCACAAAATATAAACTTCATGTTCAAGATCATAAATCAGTTCAAGATGTCTATCAGTGAAAACAATGGCAAAAAAGTTTGTGTGAGATTATAAAAAAATAAACCAAAATTATTTTGAAAGTTCACCTGAGTAAGATTTTATTCAAATTTGCTTTGCTTGTCATAATACTTATTAAACACCACAATTTCTGTACCAGTAGCTTGTCATAAAATGATGAAAACACCCCTTCTGACAACAAATCAAATCAGAGTTAACTCTTACTATGCCACCTCTGGCTATCCAAATTTAAGGAGCCAACATATTTGAAAATTTCTGAGATCCAACTGGTATCCTCATTAACCAAACTCTTGCTACTTGCTACCAAATCTCAGGAACAGGGAAGATTCAGATAATGGACTATATCCCTAGTTATATCCCTAGGTATATACATGAATTTACAGTCCAAACTTCCGTTTGCACTTAGGGACCCAATGGATTCAGATGTCTATTAAGACTCATATTTTATTTTTTGTTCTTTGGTTCATTCATTCTTTGTCCACAAGGAAAGCATTTTGTATTCTCATTTCTCCCTCTTTATACCACAATTAACATTTTCCCATGCCACTGTATAGTCTTTGTAAACATAATTTTATTGGCTAATATCCTTGTTGAGCAGATTGCGGTAACTTATATAACTTCTGCTGTATCTCTGAATATTTACTGGCCCATTTTCCCCCCATAACTACGACAAAACAAATATCGCCATATTTTTCGTAATGTAAAACAAACATTGTTCTGTGTTACAACTACAGCTAAATATTTTACATACACATTTTGTGATAATATCTTAAATGATTTTTGCAAATTGTAACTTAGTAAGCTTTCCTTTTGGATAGTTCTCTGTTCTTGTTTCTTTGGGCTCAAAATAGAAGCCCCAAAAGTTTAAAATAAAATTAACTTATTAAACAATGGTCACATGTAATGAAACTATAAAATCCTTCCCCTAAAGATTTATATTTTAAATTCTATATTCTGCTTTTAGTCGGTTTCAGTGGATGCCAATTATTTTGCCCCAAATTCCTGTGCCAATTTCCTGTAAAAGTATAATTTAGTAATCAGAAGATAACAAAAACATAAACTAATCTTTGCTTTATGAAAAAAATGTAAAGGACAAACGAATGTGCCATATTTATTCATTGATTTTCTTCAAAATATTAAACTTACATACAACATAAAATGGACAAAAATAGAAGCTCTTCTAGAACTATTAAATGAAATCCCAGGTTTCCTTAAGGCATCTCTAAGGAGTATATAACATTGGATCTACTGAGTTTCTGTCTGCTATCATTACCAGGTGTGACCCTGTCAACCTCCCAACCTGAGACTGGGGGGCGGGAAGAGAGCAAACAGGCAGAGAAAAATGTTCAACAAAGTTGTGTGTCTGGTAGGAAAAGTATAGATAGCATCAGTAAATCTTTGTTACACATGACCTTTAATTGTCACTAAGAGGACCAAGAGAATATCACAACCTACTGATTTAAGCAGCTATGTGATTTTCAAGTATGAGAAAATTCATGATACTTTGGCTTAGAATTCAGCAGAGGTCTAAATCACCTCAAAAGCTAACCTCTCTATCTTTAATGTATTATTAAAGATAGACTTCCCAAGGGTAGGTGGCTGATGTCAGAATGTGGGACAATCTATCCCTATTCCTTCCCTAGAAAGTTCCTGCTGCCCTAAGGGTCATCTTCAGATCTGAGTGCCCAAACTAAATCATGTTTTCATGGCTTCATTTAAGAACTTACTTAAGAAATTCAATTCCAAATCTGTGATAGAACTAGAGAGCAAATCAAACAGGTTAACGTTATTACTCTTTCTTAAGTGTACACACAGAAAGTTCAGGTGCTTGACATTCAATTTCATTCCCTGCTCAACTACAATTTTTTATTTAAAAGCTTGAAACTTCCTCCTTTTTGTGTGCAATATGAAATTCATATTTGAAGGCAAATGCCACAAGAATATTTTTCTCAAAAGAGAGAAGCCAAACTGGTATGAGAAGAATCGATGCTGTCTGAAGATGGCCCTCTGTGTACTTCTACCATAACAAACACAGTGAGATCTTTATTTTTCCTCTCATTTTTCAATGTTAGCCCCTGACTTCATTAAAATCAATGTGAAAAATACTCTGTACTCACTCTGGCATTCTATGAATTGATGAATAAAAGTGCAGTCCCCGCCACTCTTTGAAAGCAAGTGCTCTAATAAAGAAAGAAACACCTTTAAGGATATCGTTTGTTGCTGTTTTTGAATACCAACAGCAAAGGTAGGAAAACTGAAATGTATTAACATGAGTAACTCTGAATAAGATTCATAAAAGTTTAAGATATTTTTAATATTAATAGCAGACATATTTTAGAGTTAATAAAGCTAAATGACTCAGAATTATATAATCATTCATTTGTACACTGACTGGTTAGCTTTTAAAGGTGCAGTTTCTATCCAAAGAGCTCAAGAAAACCACAGACATATATTGCTAAAAAGCTTCTTTTCTTTTAAAATATACCTTTCTCCATGACAGTTTATTAAATACATGTAAATAATTTTTAAATTTTATCATATGCTTTTACTGAATTGTCAAATAACAATTCTCTAACAGTCCCTCTTCAAAGCTATTCTTAAGAGGCAAAAAATAAATATTTTAAGAATACCATAAAATAACACCTTAAAATTTAACAAACTGATGCAATATTTTCATTTTTATGCTTTCACTTCACAAATAACCTTTCCTTTGAGTCATTTAATCTGTACTTTCCATACTCTCAAAATATTACCCAAATGATTAAAATCAATGCCAGGCATATTTTAAAATAAGAGCTCAGAGAATGGTTTTGTTCACGTCAAAAAGAATTTGTTTTGTTTTGTTTTAATGAATGAGAAGAATCAAAACCTAACAGTAGAGCTCTTTTCAGCTATTATAATAATCTTTATTTACTTTGATTCAAAGGGTTAACTTCTAAATCTGGATAACATCTTTCAATTATATCTCTGGATTTTTCAAAACTACTAGAAAGACTTTGGAAGTTCAAGTGTTAAAAATATATCACAATAGGGATGACTACCTGGAAGGTGGGAAAGCACTAAAACCTGTGAGAGAGGACATGGGTTAGTAGCACTCTGACTGTGAAAGTCTCTTTTCCTTCTCTTTTCAACCCACCTTACCCCTTATCATCTCAACTTTGAGGGGCAGGCATCTCCTACTCTAATCATTGGTTAGCTTCTCTTGACATCTTTACTAATAGACACCTTCTTTACCTTCATACTCGAATCTATCATTATTTTTTATCTATTTACATGGTACACAGAGCCTCCAGTCAACAATTATATATATGTAATATATGTGTGTATATAGTTGTACATAATTGCATAGTTATATAGTTATACTATATAGAGATATGATATAGCCCCAAAAGGAAGAAAAATGGCTAACTACAACAGAAATTTAAAAAAAATCTAGGGGCGCCTGTGTGGCTCAGTTGGTTGAGCATCTAATTCTTGATTTTGGGTCAGGTCATGATATCATGGTCTTGGGATCAAGCCCCACATCGGGCTCCACACTGAGTGTAGGACCTGCTTATGATTCTCTTTCTCTCCTTCTGTCCCTCTCCTCCTGCTCTCTCTCTCTCTATATATATATAATAAAAATAATAAAATACAAAAGATAAAAATTATACAAGTCTAATAAATAGCATTTGCTGATTGGCGCCAAGAAATCCTAAACAGGAGCCCTCAGCTGAATAGTAATTACCAAGATCAAAAGTTGTTTTACGTAAATCCTATCTAAGCTGTGATAACATTTTCAGAACTTCAACTACACAACATCATGGTTAAATATGAAAACTCATTTGAAGCCAAATTTTAACCTAAAGGACTTTATGGAACTTATTTGAAACAGAATTTCAGACTATCATCACAGGACTTTAGATGACATTTATTGATGTAGTACATCCCACCATTACTGATCAAGCCTCAAATCAACCTTTTATCTACTCTGATTTTGCTATCTGGACTCTACATTAAAGTGTTTATTATACTAGTTTAGATAAAATGCAAGATTAATATATTATTATATATATATTATATATATGATTTCTACAAAGGCATTTTCTAAGACACCTGAGAGGAAAAATATTTCAGATAGTACATGTAAAGGATTTGGATGATGATACTTTAAGTACTTCATTACTTGAATTCAGTTCCTTGGGAATTCATTTTGCCAAAACTATAAAAGATGTCACTGAGATACAAAAAGAATGAGCTACTTAGCGCAGGGAAGGCAGGGACAGGGAGGCATGTGTAAGATTCCAAACAGGGCTGTGGAAATGCAAAGAAAAAACAGATACAGAAACATAATAGAGAACTGTGCTACTTAAAATGTGTTTTATTTATACACATGTGGGTACTGAGCCCTGAAAAAATGGCTAGTTTGAATTGAGATGTGCTGTAGGTATAAAATAAATATCTACTGGTTTCAAAGGCTTACTAAGGAAAAAAGAAGGTGAAATACTTCACTTATAGTATTTTAATATTGATTATATTGTTGAAATAATATTTTGGATGTAGTAGGTCAAAGTAATTAACATTATCAAAACACATTATTAACACTTTACCTGCTTTTTATATTTTTAATGTGGTTTCCATAAATTTTTAAATTATATATGTGGTTCTCATAATATTTCTATTAGACAGTGCTTTTCTATATTAAGGTATATTCAAATATGCCTATTAGAGAAGATACAGAAAATTTTATAGTATAAAACCTATGCTTATAGCAGGTAGTTTAAAGTAATTTCAAAAATAAAGTTTATTAGATAAATAGTATTGATCTTAACATCTTCAGACATTTTAAAAATATTCTCTTATAACTATAATTGGTTCTCTACTATTTAAAGACTAATTTTAGTTAAAGTCATATCTGCTGGCATATTATGGTTATGGATTTTTGGTAATATTAGAATGCTTGATAACTAGCTTGCTATTCTTTAACAAATGATTCAGAGCAGACCCATCTTACTCCAAAATCCACTGTACACTAAATCTGGTGTAATGAAGCTTTTGTGCATATCAAGATATTTACTATTCTGTCTCATTAAAGATATACTATTTGTCACCCCCACACCAATTTATCACCACTAAAAAACCAAACATACTAGCAAGTGAAAAATTATAGAAGAACAGAAGAAGTACCTTATTTAGTACCTTATAATCAGTAAATTATATCCAAAATAACTTATTCAGTCTTAAATCAAGTTGTCTCTAGCTATTCTCATCTAAATCAATTGGAATTGACAAAAAAAAAAAAACCATTTAGCAGTAATCTTATAACCCTAAATCTGATAACATCTAAAGATGATTTAGTGTACATTAAAGGATTCTCTTAACTGAAGGAATAACGTGTTTCCAGCTTGAATTAACACTAACATTATTAATAAATACATGCTCCAATCAAAATGGTGATTGGAAGGTGTTCATGTCAGAAAGAGGAAAAAAAGGCAAATAATGACAACAAAAAATAAAAACTCATTTAATGATAACAACCTTTTAGAAAATGAGGATTAAGTCATTTTATATGCTCACTAAATATAGGTAATAAACAAATTAATAATATTAGTAATATTAATAAAATTAGTAATACTGGGATGAATATAAACTACACCTTTAAAAATTCTCAAATTGAAACTCAAACTGGAATTCTAAAATGTTGACGTATTTTATAAAATATATACAGAATAGTCAAATAACAATGATTAATGACAATAATTTCTAATTTAGAGTTTTGAGATTTTTATAGAACATATGTAATATTATTAGGTCTTGAACTTGCAAGCTCATACCTAGATAATTACCTAAGCCTATTTTGCCAATTCCTAACTAAAAACCAACCAAACAAAAACAAGAGCAAAAAAAGCACCCCTAACTTTATCAGAGTTGGTTGCTGCCCAAGAACGATAAAGATATCCCCTGATACATGAAAAAAAAAATTTAATAAGAAGTTCTGAGTACTGACCTTGATGTCTTCCACTTACTTCTATATAAAAACTAAGATCAGAGGTACACAGATTTGTAAATACAGAAAATAATTTTAGTCATTCTGAGCTTCAAGCGTCTAATGCAGAATCTGGCACATAGTTGGTGCTCAATTAATGTTGGATGGATGGAAAGGGGAGGGCGAAGGGGGATCTTCATGACTGAAGGAATGTACAAGTCAATGGGTAAAAAGTACCCCATGCAGTAACAGGAAAACCAATAGTGGCTATACATTTTTGGCAAGAGATAAGGCAAGCTATCCAGAAAGAAGGGTCACAGTATCAAGAACTAATAAAGGATTTTTCAGATAGTAGAAATGACTGACCCTGTTTTCTCTGATTAAAGAAAGAGATGTACAGTATAAAGAAAGCAGCTTCAATGACACATCCAAGAGCTCAATGCACTGTTAAGTAAACTCATGGCCAGGGATGGGGCAGGACACAAACATTAAAAACAGAGGCCCCATATTCCAAGGAAGCAGTACTCAATGGAAGAAAATGATAGTGGAGTTCTTTGAAAAATATATTGGGGGAGAAGTTAATTTTATGCTATATAAATCAATGCTAAAGTTGCACTTGAGCATTTTCCTGTTAGTTAGATCATTAAAATTTCCATATAACAAGGGATATCTAACCAAAAATCAGAGCTTTAAGAATTACAAAATAAAGGGAAGCTTTTTATAAAAGCTGGGATTCAATGGTCCATGAACAGCATGCTTTTTATTCCAAACAATGAAAACCTTAAAATGCTGATCTCTCTATCCTGCTTAAGTAGTAAAAGGATATCATGAAAGGAAAACATTTAAGGTTTTTACACTACCTTTTTCTGTGCTCCCATTTATTTTAGGTAAGAAGTCATCAACTTGTATCCCTAGGATTAAGACAGTGTATCATTGCCTGATCAAAGAAAGGGTTACTTTAAAACTGGTCTCATGGCATTTTGTATTCCTACTTGCATTAAGACAGTATAGAACACTTTGAATTTATTTTTCCAAGAAGGGTTCAAGGGATCATTTTCTATAAACTCAGAGAAAAAGCTACAACTGCCTAGGAACCTTCCAGTGAACCTCAAATGAAAAAGAATCCTGCTGTGTTTGTACTTTTCTTACTTAAGTATCTCTAAGTAGAGCTTCTCAGATGCACAAATTTCATCTCAAGGCCTAAACAACAGTGCCCACTAGTGGCAATGAAGCATACTTTTGTAGAAAATTTTCTGAAAGAGTGTGGATATATTCTACCTAATACATAAAAAATAAGTACCCAATGAGACAGTAAATATCAGAAATTCAATGATAAAAATTCAGCTTTAGATAAGAAATGTGGTGACACACCTACCTAAGCTGCTGCACTCTTTAAGAGTTTTCTCCTGAAGATGTTCTAACCGTACTGCAAATAAAAGTCCAAGAAAAAGGTATTTCACAGATAAAAGGAAAAAAAATCAAATCAAATCAATTTCTGGATTAGCTAACTTACCTTGTAAAGCCGTTAGCCTTTCATTGGTAAAGTCATTATCAGCTTGCAAAGCTTCTATTTTTGCCTGGAGCTCCTGTTCTTTTTCTTCCATTTCATCTATTTTATGTTGTAATTCTTTTTTCTCAGCTTGTCCCTTCTGTTGGATTTCTTCTTGTTTTCCTTCTGCTACCTGTTTAGAGAGAAAAAAAAAAATCAGTTATTTTATAGTCTGAACTTGCTTTTAGAGGCCTTAAGGAGGACTGCTTTAATTCACATAAATTTCTAAGAAAAATATTCAACATTATAGGACATATTTGTAAATGTTAAAATGATGTCACAAGTGTTGTGCGTTGGGGTCATACTTCCATGACATCTAGGAAAGAAAAACTTGTAGCAGGCAAGCAGGCCTAATCCATATAGATAACAGTGTCAAAATTAAAAACTCCACAGTTTTCAAGAGGGAAATATATACAGTTTTTCCCTGAAATTACTATTGTTTAAATCAGTTTGTAAGTTCTAAAATGTAACTTACTCTGAAATTGTAAACTAAATTGTGTTTAGTTGAAGGAATGATAATTATAAGCACTTTTCAAGATGACCTCCTTTTAACAAGACCAATCTTTACAACTATTAGTGGTTCTCACCCACCACATAGAGGAGATGTTGCCCGGGTCTTCTCTAACAAATACGTATCTTCTAGCCACTGAATCATGCTTTGAATGATATAAAGATGGGACTTCACAAACTCAGTTATAACATTTTAAAGGACATTTATGGTCTGGTCTTGTCCTTATCCTAAGAATCCTACACCCAAGCTACAGGGAGCTGCAGTTGAAGCAGTTAACAGCATCCCTAGAGGCTACAAGGGTCCATTGCAAATCACTCCAAGGTCCCCTGGGCTTGCTCCAGCACTAATATCTGCTTTTGGGGCTGCCCAAGGATAAGCACATTCAAGTTTATAGAAAGTCTAGGGGCGCCTGGATGGCTCAGTTGGTTAAGTGTCTGACTTCGGCTCTGGTCATGATCTCACAGTTCATGGGTTCAAGCCCTATGTTGGACTCTGTGCTGAACACTTGCTCAGAGCCTGGAGCCTGCTTCAGATTCAGGAGCGTGCTTCAGATTCTGTGTCTCCTCTCTGCCCATTCCCACTCACGCTCTGTCTCTATCTCTCAAAAATAAATAAATGTAAAAAAAATTTTTTTTGAAGTCTAAATATCTTGAGGCTCGCAGATTTGCATCTACTTCCTATTATATATTTAAAAATGCCTGTTGTGAAGTACTATTTATTTCCTTCCAAATGAAATATGTCAGCTTTTACAGAGTTTCAATTGTCTCTGGCAATGGGGCTAAATGGAACCTTATTATTTTTTTTTAATTTCTGAGAGAGAGAGACCACGTGAGCAGGGGATGGTCAGAGAGAGAGGGAGACACAGAATCTGAAACAGGCTCCAGGCTCTGAGCTAGCTGTCAGCACAGAGCCCGACGTGGGGCTCGAACCCACGAACTGTGAGATCATGACCTGAGCCGAAGTCGGATGCTCAACCGACTGAGCCACCCAGGCGCCCCAATGGAATCTTATTTTTACAACAAATTTTAACTATTACCAAATTTAAATCAACAACTATTCAGCAATGCCTAACCTCTTAATCTATCCAGTTTGTTAGGGACAATTAACACATTTTCAGGTTGAGTAAATACATACCTTTAATTTATCAGATAAATCTTTAATCTCATTAACTGCTCCATTATATTTATTGGCTAATTCTCTTAATTCTTCCTGAGTCCGTTCATTCATTTCTTTCAGATGGGTACATTCATCTTCAGTATTACTCAGACTTCGCTGTAATTCAAGTTTACAGATTACTGATTTAAAATAAATGTATGTTATAACTTCAATTTATAGAAAGTATAATTCTATGGGCTGTTCTAAATTAACATCTGCCCTGGCTTTATATAAGACTGAGTTAAATAATATAAGAATTTTAATTTATTTTAGGTACATACTAAAACAGAAAATACAACAAAAAATTTGAAAAATGAAACAATAGAAAGGGGACAGGGAGGAAAGGATGTTACTTTTATATAACTACTCCTTTAAAGAGCCACTGGGTATAACTTGGTCTTGAAAATATTTTAAGCTTATCAATTCTTGAAACCAAGTTTAATAATTGCACAATCAATAAGAAAACAGAAGACAGCTAGCAACTTTCTTGTATGTCAAATTAATGACACAACAGTGAATTAGTTATTATGGGATGAGGCTATTACAGAAACTATTACTATCCTGTATACCACAGTATGTACTATACACTATATATAATATTTTTATTATTTCATTTATAATGGACATTTTAGCTAAATCCAGTAACAAATAACTTCTGTAGTAATTCTGCAGTGGTTCAAAGGAATGACCTCCATTTTCAACTAGGTCATTTTTAAAGTGACGAGAATCACATTTTGATTGTTTCTAAAAGACTTAGAAAGGGCCTTAGAGATATTTTCCCCTTTGACCTCCAAAGTTAGACACAGTTTTATTCTCTAGAGGATGGGTAAATAAGAATACTGATGAGGTTCTCCACCTTTCAATGACTATCCTCAACTTGAAGAAAAGCAAAACCAGGTAACCCTGGCACATATTATGGTCCACTGTGTGAAGGCTGAATCCTAAGCAGAGTGCAAATTGTAAGACTCCTTGATTAGATTTTCATTTGCCCAGTCACTAACTAGGGACCACAAGCACCAAAACTCACATGGTTATGTTGAAAATTCCCAACAATGAAAACAGCATACTACCCCTTCCTACTTGATAGAAGGAAATAATACCCAAGTTTAAAATGTTCTAGAATATTAGCAATTTTAGGCTAAAAATTTTAAATCATATTACCATAGTGTATTTGTTAAATTAAAATACCTCAACTTCTGAAAGTTTTCTAACCACTTCAATTTTCTCCTGAAGAACCCGCCTCAGGGACTCTTTGGCTGTTGTCTCATAGTTGTGTTTATCCTCTTGTAATGCTATAAGTTCCTTCCGTAAACTATCTTCGGTTTGATTCTAAGATTAAAAGATATTTGTAATTATAACCAAGTTATTTTTTTAATTATTTACCATTTGAAAAAACAACACATTATGATGCTCTTTGAATTTTATATTACCACAAATCCAAATGATGTTGCCCCTATATTAACTGAAGCTTGAAGCTCTATTTAAAAGTTCCATTAGTAATTTATGCCTTCACAAATATACTAATTCACATTTCCAATAAAAAAAAGTCAAACAATTTCTCAAATGTACAAAATGAATTAAGTCTCCTATCTGTCATATTCTCTGTAAGCTACAGTATTTCCATTTGTGTGCAAAAATAATCTCTTACTTTCAAAGGGGCCTAGCATTTTAACACAATGGTTAAAAACAAAAGCAATAACAGTACCTAGAAGAAAAAGCTGATTCCAGCTCTGAGGCAGGAAATGTACAATATGAATCTGGAACATCTTGTCTAAAATGACAGCAGGAAGCTATGAAAACCTGCTGAGATTGTACCAAAAGGACTCAGACACCAAACTGAAAAAGCTACAGTTGATCAAAGGTGAAATAATTTGAACATCAATAAGAACAACAAAATGGAACAGGTTGAAACACCTGAAATATATTTAAATCTAGTTTGGAGGGGAAAAAACCACTTCATGGTCATTCTTTGGTGGATGAGAAAGAACTAATTCATTATTTTGGAATATAGTAAATAAAAAAAGAAAATCACGTATCTGCCTTTCCTAAAGAAAATGACTTCAGGTAACAAAATAGTTTATGAGAGGGACATAACAGAAGTATTTATAGAAGTAACCCAGCTACAAATAAAGGAATGATAGAATTACAACATCACCATTTTTGCAACCCTTAATAATGGATCAGGCAAGGATCATCAAAGGCTGCTAATATGTCAAAAAGAAAGACAACTAGATTATGGTGCCTTTTGGTGAAAGTACACAATACTATTCACGAAGTACTGTTGGCAAAAAAGAGTTGAGCCTAAATCAGGTAAAATCTCTAGATCAAATTACCAATTTACAGTGTGGGTGGGGAGTTAGAAGAATGGTTAAGTAACAGTCCAGATTGAGGCAAACTATAGAGGACAAATGATTCAGTTTCTCCAGCAAATGTCAAATGATAGAAAAAAGAGAGTTATACATGGATATTCAATATACAATTCTTTGTCCTTACATGTATATTTGAAATTTCCTATAATGACAAAAGATTTAAAAGAATGGAGAAAACATATAAATGCTTTAGAATGTACTCAAAATGACAGGCAAAGAAATGAAGCTATACAAAAAAATTTTACAAATTTTTCTTTATGAACCCTTACTTGAGATTAATACTTACTTTAGAGCATGCCTGTAATTGGTTTCCCATAACTTCTAACCGTGATAAGAGTCTATCTTCATCTATTAAAGCCTGTTGAAGAAAAATTAAATATAAATAAAATCCCAGGGTAATTAAAAAATAACACATATCAAAATGGTTGCTACTGCCAAAAAAAAAGATGTAAAATCATAACACTGACCAACACCCACTGTAAAATGCTAAATGTTTGATATTTGGTCATTAGGAAATAACTGCCTTTGCCTGCTAAAAAATTTCAGTTTTAGTTTAATCAACATTTAAGAAATATTAAACTATGAATACAAAAGCAACTGGAATACCTGCCAACTGGTATCTGAGGCCTCCTGGGTGATGGCAAGTAGCCGCTGAAGTGTGGCTAGCTTCTGTTCCAACATCTGTTCCCGGTGTAAGGCCTCCTAATATTACAAATCATAAAAGAGATTCTAATGAACTCAGTATAATCCCTTGAAGAGTAATCAATTTTTAGCACATTCTGAAAATATTCTCCTATCCCACTTTGTATTTTACTTTCAAACCTGACAAATCCAGCTTGTAAAAAATATATAAGCCACATCATTTTAGCCTTATTTCCTGGTCTGTTAGGGGTACTCTAGCTGCACCTACCACTGTTAACAGAAAACAAGTTCTCTTGTTTTTGTTTTCTTTTTACTCATAATTCACAAGAGTGACTTTAAAAGAGAAGCATGGCTGGTTCAGTCAGTCGAGCATGACTCTTGATCCTGGGGTTGTAGGTTCAAGCCCCACGTTGGGCATAGAGCTTACTTACTTCCTTACCTCCACACCTCCATACCCCCATACATACATTCATACATAGGAAGAGTTAAGGGGGGAAAAAAAGGAAACCCAGAATAGAAGAATACAACAAATGGTTAGCCCTGCATTTTATATATACATACTTTCAAAAATATATACATATCTTTCAGAACAAACTCATTCCAACCTAAGCCAAACAATGTGGTCAGTAAAAAAGATACTTCTTAATGGCTTAGCTGCATGGATGACATCTAAATTAGAAATGTCTTTTAATTTTTCCTTTTAAGAATGTGATATATATAGGGGCGCCTGGGTGGCTTAGTCGGTTAAGCGTCTGACTTTCGCTTAGGTCATGATCTCGCAGTTTGTGGGTTTGAGCCCCACATCGGGCTCTGTGCTGACTGCCAGCTCAGAGCCTGGAGCCTGTTTCAGTCTGTGACTCCCTCTCTCTCTGACCCTCCCCTGCTCACGCTGTCTCTCTCTCTCTCCTAGAAATAAATAAAACATTTTAAAAAAAAGAATGTTTTATATATATATATAAATATATATATATATATGTTTTATATATATATGTTTTATATATATATATATGTTTTATATATATATATAAGGGGAGAGAAAGACTGTTTCACTTTCACAATCTATTGCATTGTCAGGTGTTCTGATTCTTTGAGACTGTATATTACTTAGGAGAAATCGAATATGCCAAAAATAAGAGTCCACTAATGTAATTAAGGAGTCAAGGAGTTATATAACTATCTGGCAACTCCAAAGGAATATTTTTCCAGAGAAGGACATTAACAAGCAAACCTTCTCTCTAGATCACTTAACATTTGATAGCTGTTAAGAGGGTCTCCTTCACTAGAAGTCAAGGTGGAAATGTTCACACAGCATTCAACAGTGGTTATGGCACAATTTTAAATTTCACTTTCTTCAATTCCTGTCATTAGCCAAAGAAGAACACTTACTACCCTAATACCTGTGGAGCCACCTCAACAAAGAAGGGTATGCTTCAAACACAATTCTTGAGGTTTAAAGCATGCATTTATTGTTGTCCACATCCGTGATAAATAATGATCAGAGAAAATCTGATCTAATTAGAGTTAGAGGTAGTTTTTTTATGTAACTCTGTAAGTATAGATTAAGGAATCTAACAAAGGCCATAAAACAGCCTATACTTAAAAGAGACTAGTTGTCAAGTTTATTTTAAGCTCTTAACACATTCCTAATATTCAGAAAATTACACTAATGCTGCAAAAAATTTTACTTAAAAACAAAGCCACCAAATAATCACTACTTCCACTAGGTGGTGTAATTTCACCTTTTTAAACTCAATTCCATTTAGAGTTTCATAATTCCACGAACCACATCCTAACAGAAATCTAATACTTCCAGTTCTTTACTTTTAGTTCTAAGGCATGACATGTATCTATACCAGCTCTTATTCAAAAGTTTTACAATTTACATTAGAACTTCAGCAATTCACACAGAGGTATACAGAAAAAAAAGCACAGTATAATATTCTCTCAAAAATCAGAAAAGAATAGGGGCGCCTGGGTGGCTTAGTCGGTTAAGCGTCCGACTTTCGCTTAGGTCATGATCTCGCGGTTCGTGGGTTCGAGCCCCGCGTCAGGCTCTGTGCTGATTGCCAGCTCATAGCCTGGAGCCTGTTTCAGAGTCTGTGACTCCCTCTCTCTCTGACCCTCCCCTGCTCACGCTCTCTCTCTCTCTCCTAGAAATAAATAAAACATTAAAAAAAAATTAAAAAATCAGAAAAGAACAATGAAAGATTATGCCCACCTACAAATATGCAAAAAACAGACAAAGTTGGAAAGAGTATTGAGTGAGTCAGGACATTAGATTCACAATCCGTGATGACTGATAAGTATACAGTGTATATAGCCTTGGGAATCATTTTTATCTAGATGAGCCCCATATTTCTCATGTGAAAAATGGAAGGTTGGACCAGATTAATCTCAAAGTTTTCTTCTACTTCTAAAAATAAGAGAGATCTAGGTCAATTAACGTACCTTCTTTTGAGTGGTACACAACTGCTAACACGTATGGCATATATTTTATGTGCCAGGCACTGTTCTAAGTGCTTCACATATATATATATTGATTCATTTATTCCTAACAATTCTGTGAGATAAGTGCTATTATTATACTCATATCACACATTAAGAAAATGAGGCACACAAAAGGGTTAAACAACTTTCCCAAAAGGTAGGAGGTTAAAGCCTCAGATTGAGTACAGGGAACTCTGGCTACAGTCTGTGCTATTAGACATTCTACTTAAACTGCAAATGTGCAACTCTGCTTTTCTATGCACCATTATATAACACCCAGCAGAAGGTAAGATGTGATTATTACTCTGACAATTTTCACAGATTTGTACATTCTTAACCAAGAGAGAACTGCTTTTAGTGATTGATTCCTTTAAAGGAATGTAGGAACCAGGATCACCAGTTTGGTCTTATCATTTTAAAAAGCAATGGAAGACCTACAAATGTGATATGAGTCACTCAAAGTCATAGAACTCAGCAACAGAGCCAAGATAAAAAGTCCAATTTCTAAATTCCTTATCTAGGATTTTTCTTCATTATGCTCCCTCACCAGAATAATAAGAACATAATCCAGCCCAAATCTCCCAAAATCAAGAGAAAACACACACACACACACACACACACACACACACACACACACCACTTGTTTCCTTTTTAAAGATTTATATAGCTCTTTCTCTTCAGGAGCCCACTCCATGTATCTGCCTCATCAAGATGTCTTTCTACAGACTCAGCAGCATAGCACAGTGGTTAAGGACAGAGACTCTGAGGTCTGACTGTCTGGGTTCAAATCCCAGCTCTACTACAGAGTAGGTATGTAATACTGTGTAAATTATTTAACCTTCCAGGCCATCAGTTCCTCTGTCTATAAAAATGGGAATAAAGTATGTACTTTACAGGATTGTTCTGAAGATTAAATAAATGGAAGCAAAGAGGTAGACCAAAGTCTGGCATACAGTAAGTGCTATATAATTATTTGCTATTATACTATGCAACCAAAATCTCTCCAGATTTAATTTTCTTTAAAAGTCATCTATGGATAAAGAATTATTTTGAAACTGTATCATATTTAAATGACAAAAACTTCTCTTGTACAGAACCTTATCTTTTCTAGATTTAATAATCCTGATTCTATCTTTCTTCACAAGACCTAATTTTAATCCTTTTTTTTTACTTTGAAAAGATATTCTTTTGTACTTATAGCCAGCCAGTATTTCTTTACCTTGTATTTGTGAACTAGCAAAATTAAACCTAAGTTCTTTAATTCTCCTTTTAAAAACTAAGAATTTTCAAGATTTACTTTTACCTGTAGATACTGAGAAAGCTGGAATAGTTCCTGAGAGTACATACTTGGAGTGTTAGCAGCAACCTAGAAACAAAATGACACAAATACCAATAGTCACACAAAACATTTATAACAGACTTTAAAGCAAACCAAGTCCTTGAAATGTCTATTTACTGAAATATGCAAAATAAAAATTATTTTTTAGCTTAACCAGTTCCTTTCATTTTCAAAATATTTCTGTCCCATGTGTAGAATTTGTAAATGGTATTTTGTTGACTAGTCTGAGATTTATAAGCAGGGTGGTGAAACAAGTACTACTCATGAAAAAACTCCTTGATAAACCAAATCACAAGCACAGCCAAAAGCAACAAAGCCCTTTCTTAATCCAGAAATAACTCCTAAATCAATAGATCTGTATTTTCCCCCTTTAAAATTCATTGTTAAATACTTCTCCAATATGTCAACAAATCACAATTCATTTACAGGTAGCCATCTTCAAAATGGGATTTGTATGTGAGGGTATGGGGAGAGACAGGACATGAAATACAATGCTTTGTCCACTAACCAGAAGCAATGAAAATAGGTCTCTAAAAAACAAAAAAAAGAGGGGCGTCTGGGTGGCTCAGTTGATTAAGCGTCCGATTTTGGCTCAGGTCATGATCTCACTGTTTGTGGGTTTTAAGCCTCACATCAGGCTCTGTGCTGACAGCTCAGAGCTTGGAGCCTGCTTCGGATTCTGTGTTGCCCTCTCTCTCTGTTCCTCCCCCATTCATGCTCCCCTTGTCTCTCAAAAAATTAATAAATGTTAAAAAAAAATTTAAAAAGAAAGAAAGAGGGGATCCTGGGTGGCTCAGTTAAGTCTCTGACTTCGGCTCAGGTCATGATCTCATGGTTCATGGGTTTGAGTCCCGTGTCGGGCTCTGTGCTGACAGCTAGCTCAGAAATTGGAGCCTGCTTCAGATTCTTTGTCTCCTCTCTCTGACCCTCCCCTGTTCACTCTCACTCTCTCTCTCTCTCAGAAATAAATAAAAATTAAAATTAAAAAAAAAAAAGAAAGAAAAAAGAAAAGAGCTTTGTCTGTTTTTTCTTCTTTAAACTAAAGTAGGTTTAAGAAGAAAAAGATAGGAAATAATGGTGTTTTAACTACAAATTGCAGAAAAAAAATACTTAGAATTCAAGAGTATTATGAAACATTACCTTCTATAAGGGTTTCTCCCAAGTGTGGAACATAGAACCGTGCCATTATTTCTGCACCCCCCAACACCACCACCACCAAAGAAGGTACTGATAGGTTGCTGTAACATCTGTCCATATCCTTAATACCACCATGCCTTTTATATAACATCATTACTAATGATGTTAATAGCATCATTCCTGATTAAGCTCAGAAAGCATATTTTTTAAAAAATATGCTAACTAGAATTCAGAGAAGCGGCATTATTTTTAAAAGTTAGTCCTAAATTGGCAAGGTCATTATTTACTACTGAAATAATTCTTGGGATCGCTGAACTTGATGATTAACCACTTTTACTTCTAAAAAAGGAATTTAACAGAGAACTTCAGTTTCAGGCTGGCTTTCAGTCTTTATCCACATGGAAGAAAAAAATGTAAACTATTTTCCCAATAGTTTAGTCAGTACACTAAGAAAAAAAAATCTACATTAATATCAAAAGATATATATATTTTTGCTATTAAGCAATGATATCTACAGTTTATTACCACATTATTTCTGAACAAAAGGAAAAATACTAACAAGTAATTATCGCAAAGTTTCTGACCAAATCAGGTTAAAACTGATTTTCAAGGACAATAAAAGAACAATTTCTGTAAACCTGTATTTCTGTTATTTCTGTATTTCTACATATATGTTGGGGAATGTTTGGGCAGAAAAACTAATAAATATTTCTAGACAGAATTGTATTCCAGAATAAACATCAGTCACTAACACTTTCATACTTCTGGCTAGGCACAAAATAAGATCTCCTAGTCTATACAACCAGCCCTTTACTTGAGATAACAAGGGCTTCTCCTAAGAAACACCCACCCTAAAATTTCCAAATAGTAGACTGCAATTAACCAAATATACACTGCATGTACTTTGTTACAGAAGAAAAATAAATTTCTAGGTAAAGCATATTAAAAACCAAGAAAAACATTTTCCAAAGCAATATAGTTGAGTTAATTTGGAAAAAAAAATCATTACTAACTTACTTTGTCAACAGGACTTGGTAATGGAGCATGGATGACACTGAAAAGAAAAATTTAGACTTTTTATCTAATTTCCTGACAACAGAGGACACAGTATGACAGTACCGGAATATCTTAAACTCCAAAGTTGCTACACATGCTTTCACATAATTAAAAGAATGTGAATTATTTTTTAATCCTTCATAAATACATAGCATTCTTAGAAAACAAGGTAATAAATACACAGATCTACCTTTTACACATAATATATTTTTAAAGACAAATTCGAAATTCAAAATATATTAAATGCCCTTTGAGGATCCACTATTTAATGAGGGCTCTGGTGAGTTTCATGGCTATAGAACTTCTAGATATCCATTTTTCATTTTGGAACGTGTAAATTACTTTCCTTTAAAATTAAATGTTCCTATACACGAAGTCTTAAAAATCAAGGTTCTATTTGAAAGAAATCTATAATCTGGAAACTTGTTCTCGTGGAGAACAATTTTAGCTAACCAAAGAGTATTACTATTCTCCATCGAGCCACTTCACACATTAATAACTGAAAGCTTAAATGTAAGTAGGAAACTAAACTCCGTATACCTCTTTAAAACTAAGCAGTAAACAGACAGTATAATTGGTACTAATTGCCTCTTCAGCCTTATAAAGTACTGACAGATAGGCAGTGTCGTGTAGCAGTTAAGTAGGCAGGCTCCCTGGGTCCAAATTCTGGCTCTACTTACCAGCTGTGCAATCTTGGGCAAGTTACCTAATAAGCACTAGATGTCTCAGCTTCCTTCTCTATAAAATGGGGATAACCATTAAAAAAAACAACTCCAGGGGTTACTGTATTAAATGTGTTAATATAAATAAAGAGCTTTAAACAGTACCTTGAACCTAGTAGCACTTGATTCTACTACCACTCCCAGGAGAACGCAGCAGCTAAGGAAGCCAGGGACCCTATCTTACAATACCTGGTAAGCTACTGTGTGGGGACTGGGGTGAGTAGAGAGAACACAAAGCAAGGTTACCACCCACATCCCCTACCAGTTGCTAATCACTCCATATCCATATCATAGCTGCTACTCTGGTAATGGTCACCTTGAAGGTTGACTAGAGTAAAGCTCCTAGATTCAACTGGTTAATCACGTGTAAACTAATGGGAAACCGATCTATGACTTACACATAAATGACAATTTACACATAAATGACACAGAAATGACAACTCTGATCCCACTGTAGTAACCACAAACATCCTAAGAATTGTTTCAATCCAATTAGTCACAAATACACTAAAACACTGAATAAAATGGAGTAATATGAACCAGCACACCCCTCCCTTCTGAGCATACATGGTCCTGTACAGACTCCCATTGAGATCATAGAACCCTTTACTTCTTCATTTTCACATGTGTGTTTTTAGGCATTGTGACCAATTTATGTCTGGATCCCCAGAATCTATCACAATGCCCTGGCAAAGCTGGTGCCTAATAAAGGCTTAAAAATTAGGCCAACTTTAGCTTTTCTCTCTACCCCATAAACATGGGATAGACATCTTAAATGTAACTTTTGTTTTCTTCACTATACAAGTAATACATATTGATTACGTGTGTGCAGTAATAAGAGGAAATAAGTAAAAATTACCTAATGCCAGCACCCAGAGGTAACCTTATATACCTTTTTCTCTGTTGATATGCACATATAGGAAAATGAACTTAATAAAGTCTAAATGAACCAAAAAGTACTCAGGGGTTTTTATTCTATTTTTCTTAGTGACCAAAGTACAAAATTTTCTGTTCTTGTGAAAATTTAGTTAACCAAAGTCTAAAAATCCAGCTAAGCATTCAGTAAGTAATATATTTATTTGTGTGTGTGTGTGTGTGTGTGTGTGTGTGTGTGTGTGTGTGTGGTATGTATTTTACAGAAACTATCTTGGAAATAGATGTATTTTGTTTGGATTATAAGAAAAGTTCATATGCAATAGGGAATGCAGAAGAAGAAAATCATATTTAGTGTTAGGATTGTGGAATTACAGGCAATTTCTCTGTTTGTTATCATTTAAAAATTATTTGTAGAGGGGTGCCTGGCTGGCTCAGCCAGCAGAGTACACAACTCTTGATCTCAGGGTCATGAGTTTGAGCCCATGCTGGGTGTACAGATTACTTTATAAAATAATATTTGTGTGATATAATAAAAATCAAGGAAGAAAAAGAATTTTTTTTTCTTGAGAGAGAGAAAGAGAGAGAACAAGCAAGGGAGAGGGGCAGAGGTAAGAGAGAGACAAGCTTAAGCAGACTCCATGCTCAGTGTAGAGCCCAACATAGGGCTTGATTCCACAACCCTGGGATCATGTCCTGAGCAGAAATCAAGAGTTGGATGCTCAGCCAAGGCACCCAGACACCCAATAACCAACTTTTTGAGAATTATCTAGTGAAGATCTTAAAAGCATTAAATGGTATGTATACAACGTACCTTAAACTCTAAGCATTCTGTTGTACCCAAAAAATATCTTGAATGCTAAGAAAGATTACAGTAATAGAACGAACCAATGATTATCGTGTGCTTAATATATGCCAGGTAGTACACAAAACTTTAAGTGCACAAACTTGCTTAATCCTCCTTATAAAATTCCTGCTCCACAGGTACTCCTGTTATCTTCATTTTTCAAATGAGAAAAAGGAGGTCTGATCAAGTCACAGAATAGGTGGAGTCGGGCTTTGAAACAGACTATCTGCCTCTAAAGACCGTTCTGATCTTCCTCCAGCTCTGGAGCAGTGCCTGTCCCAAATCATCTTTTCCAGAAAGTCAGCCAGATTATGTACAATGAAATTGGCTGCAAAATTTTAAATGATGCTAATATTTAACCACATAAGAAAAACCAAACAATGAGAAGGAAAGAAGGACAAAGATGAAAAGCAGCAGGAAAACAAGAAGGACAGGGGTACATAGTTCACGAAACATAGACTGAGAAATTCACATGCTCTACTAGACGGAACCTGAGATTACAGATAACCCTTTATATAACTGCTCAAAGCTTTTAGCTCCATGGAAGAAAAATCTCATTATCACACAGAAACATCAAGGTCTTTAAGAAGCCACGTATCATTAGCTGATTAATAGTTATTCTTATTTTTAAAAACTTACCCCTTGACTCATAAAAGCTGAGTCACATTAAAGTTCCCAAAGTTAACTGTATTTTTAATAACTAAACTATAATATAGACTAGGAAACAGATTGTTTTGAATTTAAAATGTTAAGGGGTGCCTGGGTGGTTCAGTCAGTTAAGCCTCTGACTTTGGCTCAGGTCATGATCTCGCAGTACATGAGTTCGAGCCCCACATCAGGCTCTGTGCTGACAGCTCAGAGCCTGGAGCCTGCTTCAGATTCTGTGTCTCCCTCTCTCTCTACCCCTCCCCCACCCCTGCTCCCAACCTCTCCCCCTCTCTCTCAAAAATAAACATTAAAAATTTTTTTAAATAAATAAAATGTTTAAAAATTTTTGTTTTGCTTCAGATATCCTTAAAGCTAAAAAAAAAAAAAAGGTAGCTTCTCACTGAAGCAAAATATATAGTAATTCTAATGAAAGCACAGACTGCCATGGTAATAGAGGAGCCTCTCTTTGCTTTCTTTTTCATTCTTTCCTCTTACTACTCTACTTTGCCTTCAACTTACTGCTTATCTTAACCTCCCAACCTCAAATCTTTGTCTTTGCTTTTGAAGGATAAAAAGTATTATGCTGGGTATAGAAAAAAGGTCTATACCTCCCTTGCAAATAAAAATACTTAAATTTAATTAGTAATTACTACATAATGATAATCTGTGAAAAGCGCCAAGATTAAAATGTACTCATATTTAGATCTTAACATTACATTTTATGAGTAACTCCCCTCTTTCAAATTTGTCTTCCTTTAAATAATCTTTCCACTGCTTCAGGAAAAAAAAAAAATACATAGCATTGGAAAATCCCTCCAAAATTCCCATCAAAATAGGCTACTAACTATATTAACACCCCTCAAGGTCCTAAAAGATCATGATACCAGCATTAACTTTAGAGGGAATCATACTTTAAGAATCCTATGTTAAATGCAGATCAAAATACAGTTATCATTCAGGGCACCTAGGTGGCTGGCTCAGTAGGTTGAGTGTCAGACTTGATTTCGGTTCAGGTCATGATCTCAGGGTTCATGAGTCGAGCCCCTTGTCGGGCTCTGTGCTTGAAAGAGCACAGCCTGCTTGGGATTCTCTTTCTCCTCTTTTGCTGACCCTCCCCCATTTTCACCCACAGGAGTGTGTGCACATTCTCCCTCTCAAAATAAACAAACATTAAAAATAATATTTTTAGGGGTGTCTGGGTGGCTCAGTCAGTTAAGCACCCAGCTCTTGGTTTCAGTTCAGGTCATGATCTCACAGTTCATGGGTTCAAGCTCCATAATGGGGCTTGGGATTGTCTTTCCCTCTCTCTTTGCCCCTCCCCTATCTGCACTCTCTCTCTCTCTCAAAATAAATAAACTAAATTAAAAAAAAAAATTTAAATGCAGTTATCACTCACCAGTGACTTACACACCCTAAAAATTTTGAAAAACAACTAATTATCCATCAAAATATAAATTGTAAAGTTAAATTTGGAAACAAAATAACCTATGCCTCCGTATACATTATTATTTACTAGAATTGTAGCTAACGTGAAAAGCAATTAAAATTAAGTATATTATATTCTAAAATTACTGGATTAATTTTCTACCATTATTAGAATAATCCTGAACTGTTAACAGTATACCATCATCCAGAATATTATTAACCAATGTAGCTAATACAAAAACTAAATTATACTCACTCTGAGCGGAGCCGGGCTTCCATACCATCTGGTAGAAAAAGTTTTATTGTAGAAACAATACACCCATGGGTAACTGTTTAAAAAAGCAAATAAGATGGATAAAGTAATTGTTAAAAAATACAAACCTTCATGTCTCTCATACTCAAACATATATTTTATTCTTAAATGTAATATTTTCCAGGAAAGAAAAAAGACTGGTGGTTTAAAGACAATATTCATTCCCTTGGATAAAGTCCTCTCTATTCGTTCTGAATCACAGTTGCAAGAGAGAATTACAGATAGAATCGTTAAGTGTCCTAACCTCCAATGCTGTGACAGTCCATAAAAAGTCAGTTGAACATGTGGAAATACAACTGAAGAGAGGAAATGCACTTTCTCCGCTATCAGTTGGCATCAAAACCTAACTCCAACTATTCCCCAATTTAGAAGTTAGCCCTAATTCCTCAACCTGTAACTTCTAGCCACACCTCACAAAACTCTAAGTCCTGCATGATATGGCTTGAATATGCTCCTTGATTCCCCATTTTATGAGTGAGAAAAAACTAAGACCTCAGACAAAGGAGATTGCTTCTAGGACTCTGTTATTAAGTATCAGAGCTGTTTGCTAGAGCTCAAGTCTGAGGTTTCCAGTTCATTATTTTAACTTGTGGTTCTGTATTCTCAGTGCTTTTTCTTCCTTCACCCTCAAACTTTTTTATATAACATCACACCAGTCACTTTGTGGACAACTTCTTATTGTTGCTTCTTATTTCCTCCTTTTCCTTCTGAAGATCTCAAGAAACAACCCCTCCCCAAAAGCACCATTTATACAGAGCTTCTCTTTGTATATGGGTTTTATAGAAAAAAAACTTTTTTTGCTGCTTTAAGGTTGATGGCTTTTTATGTCTCTGTCCTTCAGAGATGACATTTTCCAGGGTTATGGTTCAAAGTATTAATTTCTTTACTATACCAAAATCTAATTAAAAGCTATGGCATAATATACCATATGTGTATAATCTATTGTATCATGATAAGAGGGATGGCAGTTATATGACTGTATACATTTGTCAAAGTTCAGTGAGTTATGCTTGTAAAACTGGTGTTGCAAGTAAATTATATTTCAATAAAACTTATTAAGAATAGAGCTAATGCATTTATGTATGGGTTATTCATTAAGTGATCAGACCCATGAATCATCAAGATGATCTTAGAAACATGAATATTATTCTGACATCTGGAAATACACAGTAAACTTAAGAAATTTAGCATAGTTTACTCAATTTTCATTAACTTAGTATTGAAAAGTGCTAATACAAATCAAGAACCATCTATGAGACAGTTTTCCAAATTCTGCCTAACACAGCAATCAGAGCCCTGAAACACTGGGTTCCTTCCTTCCTTTCAGGCCTCATTCTCCATCCTGCCACCAAAAATACCCTGTGCAAGACCAAGCTACCTGGATCTCCAAATCCCTTGCTTTTCACAACTCCATGCACTTTATAAGCTGTTCAGTCAGTGATGTCCTTTATCCCCTTTCCAGCATGACCAAACACCACTTATTCATTCAGCTCAGACTTTCTACTTCCCTTCACCAAACTCAGTATCTGAGTTAGGGGTCCCCAAAGTCTCCTATACCTACTTCTTATAATACTGAGCACACTGCATTATGAATATTTATCATTTTTACAACCATTGCCTCACCAGTTAGAGTCAACTCTGTGAGAGGAACAAGGATTGGTTGCTTTTCACTTTTAAAATCCTGTTCTAGGGAGAGTTACCTGGTACACACCAGGCATTTAATAAATGATTACTGAATATGCCAAAGAACATGTCTGTTTAATAACTTACAGCTTTCATTACACAGAGGTGAAGACATCTCTTACTTTGAGGACAGCAGGGTTCACCTACACTTTCAAGAACCACCTAACTCCCTCTTTTTCCTGGCAGAACACAGGAAGGGGCGGATTTATCTCAGCTCTATGGCTCGCCCAGAGATTTACTATAAACAGGCTACAATAAATACATGAGCACAATACAAGAAAATCCAGGAGTACTGACACCTGACCAGTATATTTACTAAATTGATAATAAAGTCTAAAAAAATCGGTGCAGTGAGTTACAGAATAAAACTACAGTGCCAGAGCTGACAAGCTGTGATATATTACATCACAATTTCCATTGCTCAGACTTATCATCCCAAAGTCCAACAACGGGAATGAGGTACAAATCTGTGAGATGAATCCAGGGCTAATACCGATTGGGCAGCACAGGGTTGCTGTACTACTGAAAGCAGTTAAAGATCAGGTCTGACTAAGTGACCATCTAGTCTAGCCAACCGTGCCTTTGAAAAGGTTCTTGTGACTACTAGATACACAGATGCACAAAACAAGATGGTTTTTCTAAATTTGCAATAGGTAAGTATTTAAAACTACCTGATAAAAATGTTTTGTTTTAATACTTACATAAATCAACTCTACATAGCAGGATTTTCCAAAATGGACTTCTAGCAGGTGTTAACAGAAAAGGATTTGGGGGGGGTCACAAAAGTTTGGAAAATACTTGGTAAAAAGAGATGGAAAGAATTTTTATTTTTTCAAATGAGTCTTTCACAGAGCTTAAAAGGCTTTTTGTGCATCATAAGGCTCTAAAAGTAAGACACATTTTCTAAATTTATTTGACCATTGAGCATCTCAGTCCCCTGTTTTTGGAACACGTAAGACAGGAACTAATATTAGGATATTTTATATATGATATTATACAGTATTATGAAAAAAATAATTTGGAAGGTACTGCTCTAAAATACTCTATAAGCACATTGTAAACAAATTTGACTCAAAATTCACCCAGAAACATCATTTACCATTTTTCCAAGACTCAAAGACAAAATTAATATTGTAAAACACACAATTTAAAAGTTTCTTGGGCAGATTAAGGAGGCCACAGGATCACTGCCACATTAAATACAAGTACCTGTTGCTTTTGAAAAATCTGTGTTATATCACTTCGCATCTATGAAAAGCCTACATTAGTACCTGTTTTCCTAACTGAAAGAAATAACTGAAAGGATTCTGGCTAATTATGAAAATCAAAGTGTAAGCAGTATTCAGCATCTGTTTTGCAGCAAGCTGTTACAGAGGCAGTAATAGAGCCCCACGAAGCTCCTTCCCCATGAACTACACTCAGCATCTCAGCTTTGAGCTGCCATAACTTGGAACTGTGTCTGTGAGCACCTGTACTTTATCTCAGTTTATTTTGTACAACCATTAGCAAGATATCTCCTAAGGCAACAGAAAAGCTTGAGAGGTTACTTTTTGGGTCTGGGAACTCTAAAAAATTTTTCCATTAAATTAATGGTAATTACTTCTTTATGCCATTTTTAAAAGGTTTCATAGGAATGCTCTGCTTTCCGATAGCAAGGAAACCTGTATGCACATGCATTATAAGCTACATGAAAATTTCAGAAATGTTAAAACGTGAAAACAGATGTGTCTGAATCAAAGAAACAACGTATCTATGGAGAAAAATCTGCAATTACTTATAACTGTAAAACTTTATTAAAAATCAAAACGAAGGGGCACCTGGGTGGCTCAGTCGGTTGGGTGTCCGACTTCGGCTCAGGTCATGATCTCATGGTTCATGGGTTCAAGCCCTGCGTCGGGTTCTCTGCTGGCAGCTCTGAGCCTGGAGCCTGTTTCGGATTCCGTGTCTCCCTCTCTCTCTGCCCCTTCCCCGCACATGCTCTGTCTCTCTCTGTCTCAAAAATAAATTAACTATTGGGGCGCCTGGGTGGCTCAGTCAGTTAAGCGTCCGACTTCAGCTCAGGTTATGACCTCACAGTTTGTGGGTTCGAGCCCCGCATCAGGCTCTGTGCTGACAGCCAGCTCAGAGCCTGGAGCCTGTTTCAGATTCTGTATCTCCCTCTCTCTCTGACCCTCCCCTGCTCACGCTGTCTCTCTCTCTCTTTCTCAGAAATAAATAAAACATTAAAAAAATTAAAAAAAAAAAACAAATAAATTAACTATTAAAAAAATTTTTTAAATAGATTTCTTATTTAAAAAAATCAAAATGAAGACTACCTAAGTTGTCCCTTGTGGGTTTTTACCTCTATTATCTCACACAGATTAATTTGTTTTTGAGTTAATATATTTACTTTATAGTACGAAGGAAACCTTTTCTATTGCCTCTTCACACAAGCATCACTCAAAAGACCATGTTCACTGTGATTAATTTAAAAAGCTGTTTAAGGTCCTGGACTGGGAGACTGAAACTTCTGGGGTATGTTGTAGTCTGGTTCTGTCTCTGTTCCTGCACTGAGTTGGAAGATCAACATTATTCCATATTTGAGTAGTTTCAAAGATCTCTCTCTCTCTCTCTTTTTAATGCTTTTTATTTTGAGAGAGAGAGAGAAAGAGAGCATGGAGAGTGGGGGAGGGGCAGAGAGAGAGAGAGAGAGAGAATAAGAGAGAGAGAAAGAGAGAGAGAGAGAGGGAGGGAGAGAATCCCAAGGAGGCTCCATACCCAGTGCACAGAGTATGATATGGGGCTTGATCCCACAACAGCGAGATCATGACCTGAACCAATATCAAGAGCCAGATGCTTAGCTGACTGAGCCACCCAGGCGCCCCCTGAAGGATCTCTTGAAATGACTGGCAATAACAGGAAGCACAACGAGTGAAGACCAAAGAAGTACAAGAAACATTTATAAAACCAAGACCTAAATGAGAGGTGTTAACATTTCCAAACTGGGGAATAATCTGCTTAATTGTCTTTTGGCTGCAATCTAAGATAAAAGTTATCAAACTTTCATTCCTGAATTTTTTGCTTCATAAAACTTTTGATTTAAAGATTTTTTTTTTAAAGTCAGAAAAGAGGCAGGGAAAGTTAGCTGAAGAGACGAGTAACATTAATTCTAAAGATTTTTTTTGGTATTGATATTCTATCATTCTGTCTTCATTTGTGAGCTGGAGTACAGTAATAAAAAGCTTTCTCTCCTCAACCACTTATTTATATCAGGAATAACTCCTATAGGAAAGGTAGCATAAATGGTTTATGCCTTCTCTTTATTTACTTGTTTTCAGATTGGTTTGTCTAGGCTTCCAAGGATGATCAAATCTTTTTGCCTTCTTTTTAGTATTGTTTAAATGTATGGATTTATACACATTTGATATATTTCAATCCATTGCTATTATTTGATGCTCAAACTGTCCCATCTTTGATCAGTTGGAACACCATGTTAATTCCTCAGTTTTTTGACACAGCCCTACCAGTCTTAGATAGCTTCACTACTTTATAATATGACAGAATCTTCTAGGCTCACCCTGTACATTTCCTGCCTAGACTCAGAGTCAGCTATTTCTCCCAGAAATCCTGTTTTTAGCTATTTATTTGGTGGGGAAAATCCTTTCTCTGTGTATATGAATTCATTTGCTACTTTATTTCTCTAGCATACACTGGAGCAATACTTATTATTGGTTTACTTTTGTATTTATGCACATGGAGTAGTGGGTCTTTGGCTTTACCTGTCTGCTATAATAGTCACTGAGAACCTGCTGGCTACAAAGCAGTATGGTGGTAAAGATGGGGAAAACCAAGATGATTATGACTAGGTCATTGTCCTTGAGGAGATTTCAATTTATTTTGTAGAGAGAACAAGAAATATCTAACATAACAACCAAGGGGGACATTTTTCATAAATGCTACAAGGGGTACATTACGGTAACTGGAAATGGACAAGGCAGGGGAAGGATTTATTAAAAAGGTAAGAGAAAAAAAAAGATTTCAATAGCTAAAAATGGAAGGAAAGGCCGAGAGAACGGCCTGAGCAAAGACACAGAAAGAGAAGGAGGGCAGGACGAGGAGACTGGAGAGAGAAGGTAGAAAATATATTTCAAGGCCCTCTGAGTGCCAGGCTGCAGGCTAATTACACAACACATGTTAATCACTTACAGCAAACCATGTAAATAGTCATTTTTACGTCTCACATTACAGATGAGACAGATAAGACAAGGTCAAAGAGGCTAAAGTTAACTTGCTTGAGATTATACCTTTGGCAAGTGGCAGTGCTAGGATTCAAAATAATCTTTTCTATACACCATCTTATCTTAAACTGTAGTTTAACAGCTTAACATATATTAAGGAAAGTAATGGGAAACAAAATCAAAACTCTGAACTGAGTCTACGTTTTTGAGGGCCTTAAGTGTACAATTAAGCACTTCGGACTTTATTGTACAGTATGGCACAGCCTTCTAAAAGCAAGAGAATGACAAATAGAGCTGTAACAGAAGAATATGCTGGAGGCAAGGGGATGGCAGAGTATGGCAGTGGGAAGTGGAGAGCTAGTGTAACCCCTGAGGTTGGCAATAAGAGAAACAAGTAGGAGCAGGGAAAGGGGACAAATGACCTGGATGGCACAGCTGTTAGGGGTAAGGAAGAGACAAGATTCAGAAAAAATACCAGAATTCTGAGTGTTTGAGAGAATGATGGAGTAATATAAGAAATTGGAAAATCGGTAGAATGCTCTAGTTTGAAGGGGAAATTAAGCTTTGTACAGGGTGATTATAAGCGGCTTGAGGACAAGGGAAAGCATATAAAACAGCTGCTGCCAGAGACGTAACTGAGCAGGGTTCTTAAACCTGTTTTCCAAAAGACCAACCAAAGCTTTTAAAAAATAGGTATGTTCAGGGACACTTGGGTGGTTCAGTCAACTAAGAGGTTGACTCTTAATTTCAGCTCAGGTCATGATCTCGCAGTTTGCAGGATTGAGCCCCACAAACGGGCTCCTTGCTGACAGCATGGAGCCTAGCTGGGATTCCTTCTCCCTCTCTCTCTGCCCCTCCCCAATGCGTGCACATACTCTCTCGCTCTCTCTCTCTCTCTCAAAATAAATAAACAGACTTTAAAAAATAGGTATGTTCAGTCCCCACACCTTGCAAATCTCCTTCTTAGGACTGAAGAGTGGGATCCAGACATCTGTAGTTTTAAAAGTTCTGCAGGTAATTGTGATGCAGATAATTCCTGAATCGAGTATCCATTTTGTAAATGAACAAAATAAGACTGCCATGCCATCAGACAGATTCTCTTAGTCACCCGGCAAACCTGGCAGAGTCTCTGCTGAATCAGCGTTGTGATTTTCCCTAGCAGCCGGAAAGTGGAAGAAAGTAAAGCTTCTGGTGAAAGTTGCCAAAAGCCAGGAATGAACAAGGACAGCAAAGCCAAAAGTGAGGGGGTAATCTAGTAGTAAGTAAGAATACCTTTGAAATGGCCAGTGACAGGTTTGAAAGAATAGACAGGTAAAGGAGCTTGAGGCTGCAGCTACTGAGAAAGAGATGTAGACTTAATGGCAAGAAAAGATGATACAAATGACTGGCAACGGTTTTAGGAATAATAAAAGTACCTGGCCCAGAGATGAGAACTTTGTATATACATTTTACCAATGTTCACATCGAACATCACACCATAAACCTTGAGGTAGGTAGTAGTATCAAGAATCCCATTTTATTAGGGTGCCTGGGTGGCTTAGTCGGTTAGGCGTCCGACTTTCGCTTAGGTCATGATCTCGCGGTTCGTGGGTTCAAGCCCCGCGTCGGGCTCTGTGCTGACTGCCAGCTCAGAGCCTGGAGCCTGTTTCAGTCTGTGACTCCCTCTCTCTCTGACCCTCCCCTGCTCACGCTGTCTCTCTCTTTCCTAGAAATAAATAAAAAAAACATTTGAAAAAATCTTAAAAAAAAAAAGAATCCTATTTTATTACATGAATAAATTAAAATTTAAATAGGTTAAAGAGAGGTAACTAAGTCACAGCAAAATAAAAAGGGTGGTGGGGAACAAGAAGGTTGCCAGTTTCTGATCCACATATTAAGCTTCTGGGTTAGGAGGAAGGTTGTCAAAATCTTAGTTGAGGTAAGATGGTAGAAAGAACTTATGTAACATGGCAGAATAAGATTCATAAGACATTTTAAAATTTATTAACCAGTATGTGCCAGGTTGTGTGTGGGGATTGAACAATGAAGACAGACACACTGCCTGCTCTCGTGCAGCTTGCAGTTCAGTTTAGTGAGGGAGACAAACACACGAAGGAGACTGTAGTGTGCAAAAGGAACATAGAAGGGCACCTTTTCTAGCCTAGAAAAGTTTCTAGCCAAAGGAAAATGCATGTGCAAGGGTTTGAAGACCAGAAGAGACAAGGTCTATTGCGGGGAGTAAAAGTAATTGAGGGAAGTTTGAGCACAATGCAAAAGGAAGATACCACTGACCTTGCTCATAATAGGCCCCTCGTTCACAGGGGCCTACCTACGAACAGATATTGGTGAAGTGGACTTTGGTGACGAACTTCCTGCAGTTATATGTTAAGTTTACAGAACTAACTGGTCCCAAGCTTTGCAGCAGAAGGTTACTATAATGTTATGTGACCCAGAAAACTCATGCCCTGTCTGAACAGTTTGTGGGTTTGGGAACAGAGGAACAGTTAGCACTGGGCTCCTAAGGCCCCCATTCCAGGAAAATCTGATAGGCTGGCTTTCTCTCTTCCTCACTTCTTAAAAAAAAATCTGTTAGAATGCCATCCTATTTGTTTACAATATTTTATATCTTTAGGGCAAGTTTGTACAATACTGACTGACCAGTGAGTTTTCTTCCTAAAGTCACACTACGTGGAAAGCTAAACATCAAAATCAGCTTGTTTTGGAGAGGCTGGAATAGAACAGACACTATTATGAATGGGTATGTTCAATGACATCAGGTTCCTATAATCTTAATAAAATTATGATTTTACACACACACGTATATGTATTAAAAAACCACTTTCATATATATATTTTGAAATTTCCTTTTATACATTATTTTACATAAATACATAAATGTCACAGATAGTGGAAGGTTTTTAATTGCAGTTTTATTAACCCCACGCTTTTTAATTTGGCTCCCTCTCCTTTATTCCTCCTTTCCACCCACTCCAGGATGACTCAGGTAGTGACCACATGCATCCTTCCATGCTTTTCTCCCCGCGTTCAAATAATCATCTACAAACATACATATATGTATACATTTAAAGGAATTGGTGAGACCTTTTAAATTTTCTTTTTTTTTTTCTAACATTTATTCATTTTGAGAAAGAGACACAGCGTGAGTAGGAGGGGCAGAGAGAGGGAAGCACAGAATCAGAAGCAGGCTCCAGGCTCTGTGCTGTCAGCAGAGAGCCTGACGCCAGGCTCGAACTCACGAACTGTGAGATCATGACCTGAGTAAAGTCAGCCACTTAACCAACTGAGCCACGCAGGTGCCCTGAGACTTCTTAAAATAATGAAATTATTAGTAATAATTCCTTCCTCAACAAGCTATTTTTCATAATTTTATATCCTTACTTTATATGTATTCAAAAGCACTATGTAGTACTGTTTTGCATTAATTCATGCTTTACGTAAATTGTGTTGTACCACACACATCCTTTTGTAATTTGCTTGAGATAATGTTTGAAAATTATCTTTACTAGGGATATGCAAATTCACTTCATACATTTTTATACCTGTATAGTATCTGTGTTATTTTTATTCTATTTTAATTAGAATTCTTACTTAATTTTTTCTATTCATTCTACTTATTTAAAATTTTTATTAGTAACAATTCCTAAACTTGATCAAATGTCTTTTCTTTCTTTTGAGTTTGGCTTTATTTTGCAGTATAGAAATCATTTGGGGCCATTTGGAGACAGACATCATTGAAGTGAAGGCTCTGTCACATCAATACTGCATTGCAGCTTGGTCTACTGAAGAAGCCAGACCTGGGACACAAAAGAAGCTTCTACCTTTACGTGTTTTATGATAGGTTTCTTTCCCCTTTTCTCTAATCAATTTTATAAGGTTAAAATACCAACATGGGCTTCCTCCAAAATGACTCTCACAGTCTGGAGTTGGGTTAGAATATTCAGCGCAGAAGAATTTTAGGCCCACATAACCCCAACTTTGTGGCCGTGTTACATGGGCACTCATTAATACTTGACAGGACACAGAATGTAAAAGTATAGGGAAAACGTAGGGATGCTGTCCCAAATTATGGAATATTCAATTGTGAATCTCCTTAATGTTAATGAGGATATCACACAAGTTGTACTGATCCAACTCTTGAGCAGTGAAAGCACATAACTGCGAAGGCTACAATGATTAAAAAAACACAAATACTGTATTTAAAGTGCTGTGTATCAATATCACAATGTTTTTTTTAAAACTAATCCTTCACTAAGGGGGGAGGGGGGAGCCAGTATTGGTTAAATTGAACAGAATACAGTAACCTGCCAATTCTGAATAGCCATTCCATGAAAACAATACATATTAGAAAGGAGAGGAATGACGCGTCTGGGTGGCTCAATTTGTTAAGTATCCAACTCTTGATTTCAGCGCAGGTCATGATCTCAGGGTCATGAGATTGAGCCCTGAAAGGAGCCTGCCCAAGATTCTCTCTCCTTCCCCCTCTTTAAAAAAAAAAAAAAAGGAAAGAAAGGGGAAGAATATTTAGTTTAGGAATATGTATGAATCTCAGTTTTGATTATAAAAGCAGGCTTTACAATATTGATTTCATGTAGTATATATCATTTGCCAAAAGCTAAGTTTGTCCTAATTAGTTGATAAAATGTACCGCTGTTAGTCTTTCCCACAGATGTCATTTTTCTTGTGCTTCATTTCCCCAAAGTCAAACTTGGATTCGGTTATCCTCTTACGAATGTCTTTAATGTCATCACAAGCTGTCTCAAAGTGAGTTGGAGCATCATATGTGCAGGAAATAAAGATACGGCTTTTTGTTATCAAATCTTTTGGTACAAAGACGTCAATGATGCTAACAAATTTTTGTTCAATTGTTTCCAAAAGCTCCAAATCTGGTCTGATTCCTTTCTCTAGTTCCTTGGTCTCTACCACTGTACTATGGAGATGTTCCTTTGTGCTGCCATATTGTGTGTGGAGGAGATCAAGCAGACATGACTATGTGACTTCCAACTGACTTGGTTCTAGGGAATGATGATCTGGCAGGAGTTGGCATCACTGGTGTTCTTGATGGGATGGCTGAAGATGCAGATAACTCTGATCAGCTGGCCCATTTTTTCTACCCAGTCTTTTAAATAGCTGGGATCACAAATGAGCTGCTTATAGCAAGCAACCTCTCCTTCAGACTTCACACCAATCACTTTTCCATTTTGCAGAATGATTTCTTCAGTGTTTTACTGAGCATGTAGATACCACCATAAATAGCACTCAACCCTGCAAATTCTTGTGGCAGTTCTTCAAGGCCACAGAGTGGATAAAGGCATGCCATATATTGCCAGAGACTTACCGTAAAGTTTAATCCTATTAATGGTTTCACAACGTGGTTGATCTAGTCATCAGTTCTATCAAGTGCCAGGGCATGGCCAGTAAAATCAATGACATCATGTCCCAAGTCAAATTTCTTGTCAACCTCTCGCATTGCAGTCTTCTTAGGATCAACACCCTCAAAAGTTCTGGGAAGCCACATTTTTTTAAACAGTCCCATTAAACTAGATGCCAGGGCTTCTGCTTCAGTGGAAGGAACCTTGTAGATTTCTCCTCCCTTATAGACAAAGTTCTTTTCAGTCACTTTGAAATCCAGATAGTGAGTAACCTCTGTATAAAGCAGCATCTTTTTTTTTTTTTTTTTAAGTTTATTTTGAGAGAGAAACCGAGAGGGCAAGTGGGGAAGGGGCAGAGAGAGGAGAGAGAGAGAAACCCAAGTAAGCACTGCACTGTCAGCACAGAGCCCAATGCGGGGCTCACATCCACAAACCGAGAGACCCTGACCTGACCAGAAACCAAGAGTCAGATACCTAACTGACCAAGCCACCCAGGCACCCATGTATAAAGCATCATCTTAACCAGCTGACCACTGGCCATAAGGAACTTAGGAATTAAGACAACATTCCAGTCCCTTCCTCTCCCCAGTAATGATGGTGATGCTCCTGGTATTTTAAATCTTTTGTAGAAATCTTCCAGAGGTGTTGTAGGTGCACTTTTTCCTCAATATAGGTTTCTATCCATGTGAAGAATTTTCTTTTCATTCACTGATGTTATACCTCACAGGATATACTCCAACAGGCCGGTGCCCAGCGTAATCACAGGTCACATCTTACTCCTCATTCATGGCAAGGGGAGAGCAGGGACCAACACCCAAGGAAAGGAGAAACACAGGGACTCTAGGGGCCGGGGGCTATAAGGCCACCCTGAAGTGACATGGGAAGTGCTCAGGCTCCTCAGGTCCTGACAGAAAAGGAAAGCCAGGACTATATGTAAAATGGGGCCGGAGAGGAGGGAGGCCAGCTGCCACCTCAGATAGAAAAAGAAGGATCAAGTGTCTTTTCAATACCTGCTGGTTATACAGTTACAGGTTTTTCAGTTTTAGTTTGTGGATGATGTTGGTCGATTTCCCCAACACTGAATCATTTTTGCATTCCTAGAATAAAATCTCCTTTGTTATTTATTCTAGCTTCATTTCTGAAGTTAATTTATTAATACCTTAATCAGAATTGTTCATCTATTGTCACAAGTGAAATCAGTTCTAGTTTTCTTTTTTTGTACTATAACTTTATCGGAATTTGGCACTAAGGATTTTGAAAGCTTTCCACCTTTATGCATGTTTGGATTATTTAAATAACATTGAATGTATCTGTTTTTAAAAATAAGCTAAAATCCAGCCATGAATGCCTGTTTCTGGTCAATCTATAATAACTTCCTCTTCTCTTTTAAGGAAATCAATGTACTCAAGTTTTCGAAATCTTGGGATAATTTTGCTAGGAAAACAATTTACTCTGGTTTTTTTTTTTTCCTTTTTCTTTGCCATAGGTTGACATGTACTACTTTCTCAAAATTCTTTTAGTATGTCCTGTATCTGTATTTAGTATCCTTCCTCATTCCTTATCTTACATTTTTTGCTAGTATTTTTTTAACCTAGTAAGAGAATCAAGGCTTATGAGTTACCCATTTTATTGTTAGCTGGTTGGCTGGTTGATTTATAGAGAGGTTGATTTATAGAGAACCAGCATTTGGTTTGTTTATCCCTTCTATAGTTTTTTGCTTATTTCATTAATTTCTGCTTTTTATTTCCCAGTTTCTTTTTTTGTTGTTGTTGTTTTTCCCTAATTTCTTCTAAATACCAGGCTCCTTCATTATCTTGCTTCTTTAGTACAGAAGGAATTTAAAATTACACTTTTTATCTGAGCAAAGGATTTAGTGTACTTTGGTATAAAAGTCTCCTTTCCTTTCCTTTCCTTCCCATATAAAGTTTCCCTTTTGATTTTTTCTTTGATCCAGGGGTTATCCTGCAGTGCTGTATAATTTCAGTAGGATTTTCCAAGTAATATAAAGCTTATCACAGTACTGGTTAGCATGGGGCAAAGTCTAACTTTTATCCCCTGGTGTGTGCTTAAATGGGTAGCTCAACTTAGTGGCACAGCTTATCCCAAGAGGCCATGCATATCGTAAGTCAACTTTCTGAAGGCAATAAATAACAAAAGAAACAACATTTTAAATGATGAAATTTTCTTAATTTCCTTAAAGTTGGCATAAAAGATAGTTAAATTTTCAAAGAAGCCTATAAGAATCTAATGTTGCTGAAATAATAGTGCACTAATAATAACAACCTGAATTTCAGGATTGTCCTTTTAGCTTCTTACTACATGTTCTAAAGAATGTCTCTCATAGCTATATGGGAAAGAAGAGTAGGAAGGAGTTTGGAAAGAGTTACATTCTAGAACAGTCAGCCTTCTAGACTTCTGCATATATGTTGGCATATTAAAGACTGAGAAGTCCTGTTTACCTTTGGTTAACTAATCATTTCCTACATGTATCTGATAACCTCATTCTTTTATTAATTAACACCGTGAATTCTCTTAGGGAAATGCAAGCCAAGAAGACAGACGTTCCTTGGAGAAAACACATAATCAAACTGTCTTCTCTGTGGGTTACTTACAGCTGAGGCTCACTAAGTGTTTGCTGAATGCCTTGGTACCAGAGGTGGTGTGATGTGGCAACAGATGTTACAGTGTCTGACATAGCTGTTCTCAGTACGATCTTAATTTAGTTGAGATCTCTTAGTAAGGAGGACTCAATATTCTGCCTCAAAATATAAACTTTCTTTTCTATTTTACAATTGTAAATGCAAATTCCTAAGACTTTGACTCTACCCAAATACAAATATCAAAACCTAACTCCTGGAGGAGACCATCAAAGCCCAATGAAAATAAACTGTGGTTGCAACAACCAGTGAAAGTTTATAAACATATACACACATGTACACACACAGCAGCAGCATCACCACCCAGCCGCTGTCATTCTTCCCCATGCCTACTGTGAAAAATGTCAGAGACTGATGACTTAGAGTATCACCAGATCCAAGTATGCTCCAAGAAGCCAAAGAAGAAACTTGTCAATTGCTTCCACTGTCCATATTAAACTAAGAGAGTGGAACTGCACACTTTGGTTCCTATTTCATTTAGTTTATGATCCAGCCATATAATTTCATGGTCATAAAGTAGATAGTAAAGCCAGGTAGAGCCAGGAAGCTTCAGAATTATAAAAATAGAGCCAATCTACATTTATTTAGCTAGAGAACTTCTGGTTTCAAAACCTGTTGAGATGTGAAATTTTCTATTTCATAGGTACTATGAACTGCTTACAGAACCCTAATTTTGTTTGAGCCAAAATGTATGCAAAACTGGAAGGGTTAAATTATAACCTATGACAATCATAGAGTTCCTGATACCACCTGCTAAGTAAGTAACTTCCCAGGCTTCTTTGTAGCCAGAGGTAGCTAGGCATGTGGGCAATGAGACAAGAAGAGTAAAAACCTGCTCAGAGAATTCTATGGAAGATTATTCTTTCAACATTAAAAAAAAAAAAAAAAAAGCCACACAGGAAGACATTTTGTCCCAGCCTCACAGTTTTTGCCAAGGACACTGGCAGGAGGAAAATAAGGCATGAGGCTGCAGCCGTCCCTCTTTAACCATGAGGTGACAAGCAAAGACATAAGGAAAGGCGTAAGAAAACATGTTAAGGACAGTAAGATGGGAGGGGAGTGAGAACCCTGGATTCCTGATAACATCACTGAGTCAGGTGTACAAAATCTGACCCACCCTTTACAATAAATATCCATATGGTTTCAGCTCCTGTTGGATGAATATGCTGTTACTGCAGCCAACTGTTTCCTAAATTAACACAGGAATGTCCTATATTTTCATACTGTGATGAAAAATATAAATCACTTATTAATGTTTCAGAATTTAAATTTTTAGAAAAGCAGTAGGAGAAGAGATTTTCAATTTTTCACTGCATATAATGCTGAATGTAAGTTGCTTTTACAAACATGAAATGTTTTATAGCATTAAATAGACTTTTTTTTAACTGAAAAAGACAAATAATAGGAAAATCGATCCATACCCGTACCTTTCCGTGTGTTCTCCGTTACATCTACCCCAAACTGGATAATGTCACCAGAAAGAATTTCACATGGTGGACTTTCTTCAGAGCCTCGACTCAATCTCTGGCTATTTATAAAGGTACCGTTACTACTTTTAGTGTCTTGGAGATAAAACTGCAAACAAACAAACAAAAAGAGCCAAAGATTAATATTTATAATTCCAAACCCACTTTAAGAAAAAGGACTTCCAACTTTACAAACTACAACAGGTGGATTTTTCCCCCTACCAATTCAAACCACTTGTTTCAGCTATGAAACATATATATGAAATGAGAACCTGGACAGCAAGTGATTTAAAATCCAGCTAGCTAGACAAAACGGTGCAATCACTCTGGAAAAGAGTTTTATAAAGTCCTCAAAATGTTAAACAAGAAGTTAGCATATGACCCAGCAATTCTACTCTGAGGTATATATGCAAGAAAACTGAAAATATGTCACAAAAACTTCTACATGAATGTTCATAGCAACATTATTCATAATAGCCAAAAAGTGAAAACAACCCAAATATCCATCAACTAATGAAGAGGTAAACAAAATGCAGTATGTTCATATTATATTATTTGGCAATATAAAATAATGAACTACTGACTCATCCTACAACACGGATGAATCCTTAAAATACTAGGCTAAGAAGTTAGTTGCAAAAGGCCATATACTATAGAACTTCATTAAAATGAAATATCCAAAATAAGCAAATCCACAGAGATAAAAAGCACATTTTTGGTTTTAAGTGGTTGAGGTGCCAGAGGAAAAAGGTAAAGGGGTGAGAGATTAGTGGTAGAGAATGACTGCTAATGGGTACAAGTTTTCTTTTTGGGATGATTAAAAAATTAAGCTATAATTTTTTTTTTTACAAGGCAGGTAGACAAGATTCTAATTCTATACTTCCATCCCCCTCTTTGTAATTTTGTTCCTAGAATATCTGGGTTAAATCAAAGGAAGTGTATATTTCACACGCAAGGACAACCGGTTTTAGGTAATACCTATAATTAATAGCTATCAGCTAGCTAACGTACCTGGTATCAGGAATGACACATCTTCAGTAAATTCTCTGTAATAAAGCAAATCAGAGACACCAGGAACTAAAATACTAGAAGTGGCTACAAAGCTACTACTTCCTGGCCTCCTAAACTTGCCTATCATCACCTGAGTAATTTCCCTCTTTTTTTTTTTTTTAAATATTTTTATTTATTTCTAGGAGAGAGAGAGAGAGACAGCGTGAGCAGGGGAGGGTCAGAGAGAGACGGAGATACAGACCCTGAAATAGGCTCCAGGCTCTGAGCTGGCAGTCAGCACAGAGGCCGATGCGGGGCTTGAACCCACGAACCGCGAGAACATGACCCAAGCGAAAGTCAGACGCTTAACCGACTAAGCCACCCAGGCGCCCCAATAATTTCCCTCTTTAAAAAGGTGAGGGAGGGGGTGCCTGGGTGGCTCAGTCAGTTAAGCATCCGACTTCGGCTCAAGTCATGATCTCGCGGTTCATGGGTTCGAGCCCCGCGTCCGGCTCTGTGCTGACAGCCAGCTCAGAACCTGGAGCCTGTTTCGGATTCTGTGTCTCCCTCTCTCTCTCCGACCCTCCCCTGCTCACACTGTCTTTCTCTCTCTCTGTCAGAAATAAAACATTAAAAAAAAAAAAAAAAAAGGTGAGGGAGGGGTGCCTGGGTGGTTCAGCAGGTTAAGCGCCCAACTTCAGCTCAGGTCATGGTCTCAGGGTTTGTGAGTTCAAGACCGGCATTGGGTTCTTTGCTGTCAGCGGGGAGCTTGCTTCTGATCCTCTGTCTCTCTCTCTTTCTGCCCCTTCCAGCTCGCTCGCGCTCTCGTTCTCTCTCTCAAAAATAAACATCAAAAAAAAAAAATTTAAGGGGACAAAGGGTGTGCTAGTGTGGCTCAGTCAGCTGAGTGTCCAACTCTTGATTTCAGCTGAGGTCATGATCCTAGGGTCTTGGGATCAAGCCCCGTGTCGGGCTCCATACTGAGCATGGAGTCTGCTTGAGATTCTCTCTCTCTCTCTCTCTCTCTCTCCACCCCTTCCTTTTGACCCTCTCCCCTGTTGACGCTATCACTCTCTCTAAAATAAAAAACATTTTTAATTAATTTAAAATAAATAAATAAATAAGGGGGAGGTAGCAGGATGCATAGGAAGTCTACCTACTTATCACCTACCTTTTCTAAAAGAAATTAGACAAAATTGGGATCATGCACAATAGACTTACTAGGAAGAAAACAACCAATAAAAAAAGATGTACCTTTCTTTTTGCATTTTTCTACACTCTCCAGCCCTGCTTATTCTAGCAACATATTTTCACTGAATTCCTTCCTAAGGAAGACAGGAAAGAAGAAAACTAATATTTATTAAAATATATTTTACACCACCAGGCCCTCATTTAATCTTAACATTAAAGCTATGATATAGATATACGTCCATATATCTCATTTGTAAATGAGAAAAATGAGGCATAGGCAAGTTATCTTCCAAAGGTTTAAGAACTAGGAGCAAGGATTCAAATAACAGAACTGAAAGGGCCATTTTTTCCCCATAACCTCACACTGACCTTCAAATTTCATTTATCCTTCACTCCTTCCTTCCATAAGCTCTTTTCCAAAATGAAATACAAAAAACTTGCAGCAAATATGAATATGACATTCTTGTCATTAATTCTTAGGTGACAATATAAAGGCTACCAGGCTGTCTATAAATGACTTATTCTCCATTTGTAATTCAAAAATGACCAACTGTTAACTTTGGCTAGCAGTTTGTATATTTAATTACAGACCACGAATAATAAAAATTGTGTTGATATGTAACAAGTCCATTTGAAATGGACGGGCCTTCCCATTTCACACCATGGAGACAGGCACAGGCAATACAGTCAAGTAGAAACACTTATCCTCCAAGTTTTTCCTACACTAGAATCTGCTATTATATAAGGAAGTCTGGTTTTGTTCTTTAATGAATATATTCTTGGGAAATGTGGCAATATCTGGATTCTGGGTTGGTCATCTGTAGATACTGCGTGTCTTGACAGGTCGAATAAAGGGATTATACTAGATTTACAGTGTTTTACAAACTTCAAATTCTGATCCATTAGTATGTTACTAAGTAAATTAGTAGTCTGTGGCTAGCATTTATTTAAACTGTACAGAAATAAGTACATATGAAATGATGTTCAGTACTGTTCAGCAAACTTTGGCAAACAAAAAGATGTGTGTTTCAACACTTCTTACATAGCTCTTACATAACTCTAAAACCACAAATTTTCAAATTAAAAAAATTTAAAGTCGACAAACTAGACTTTAAATTAAAGACAAACACAAGAGATGAAGAAAGGCACTACATAATAATTACAGGGCCCATCCATCAGGAAGAACTAACAATCATAAATGTCTACACACCGAATATGGGAGCACCTAAATATCTAAAACAATCACAAACAGAAACAAGCTTATAGATAAGAATGTGCTAATAGCAGGGGACTTTAATACTCCGCTTACACCAATGGATAGGTCAACCAGACAGAAAATCACTAAAGAAATAATGGACTTGAAAGACACATTGGACCAGATGGATCTGACGGATATATTTAGAACTTTACATCCTGAGGCCAGGGAATTTACTTTCTTCTCAAGTGCGCATGGCACATTCTCCAAGATAGATCACATACTGGGACATAAAGCAGCCCTCAATAAATATAAAAGAATAGAGATCATACCATGCACACTGTCAGATCACAATGCTTTGAAACTTGAAATCAATTACAGGAAGAAGTCTGGAAAACCGCCAAAAACATGGAGGTTAAAGAACACCCTTCTAAAGAATGAATGGGCCAATCAGGCAATTAGAGAGGAAATTAAAAAATATATGGAAACAAATGAAAATGAAAACACAACAATTCAAAATCTATGGGATGCGGCCAAGGCAGTCCTAAGAGGAAAGTACATTGCTCTCCAGGCCTATTTCAAGAGATTAGAAAAAGCACAAGTCCAAAATCTAACAGCTCACCTAAAGGAGCTAGAGGCAGAGCAACAAGAACGCCCTAAACCCAGTAGAAGAAGAGAAATAGTAAAAATTAGAGCAGAAATAAACAACATAGAGACCAAAGAAACAATTGAACAGATCAATGAAACCAAGAGTTGGTTTTTTGAAAAAGTAAACAAAATTGACAAACCTCTAGCCAGGCTTATCAAAAAGAAAAGAGAGAGCACCCAAATAGACAAAATTATGAATGAAAATGGACTTATTACAACCAACCCCTCAGAAATACAAGCAATTATCAGGGAATACTATGAAAAATTATATGCCAACAAATTGGACAACTTAGAAGAAATGGACAAATTCCTAAACACACACTCACTACCAAAATTCACACGGGAAGAAATAGAAAACCTGAACAGACCCATAACGAGTGAAGAAATCGAATCAGTGATCAAAAATCTCCCAACAAATAAGAGCCCTGGACCTGATGGTTTCCCTGGGGAATTCTACCAGACATTTAAAACAGAATTAATCCCAATTCTTCTCAAGCTATTCCAAAAAATAGAAGTCGAAGGAAAACTCCCGGACTCATTTTATGAAGCCAGCATCACTCTGATTCCCAAGCCAGACAGAGATCCAGCAAAAAAAGAGAACTATAGGCCAATATCCTTGATGAATACGGATGCAAAAATTCTCAACAAGATCCTTGCAAATCGAATCCAGCAGCATATCAAAAGAATCATCCACCAAGATCAAGTGGGATTCATTCCTGGGTTACAGGGCTGGTTCAACATTCGCAAATCAATCAATGTGATACATCATATCAATAAAAGAAAAGATAAAAACCATATGATCCTGTCAATAGATGCAGAAAAAGCATTTGACAAAATACAGCATCCCTTCTTAATAAAGACTCTCGAGAAAGTTGGGATAGAAGGAACCTACTTAAACATCATCAAAGCCATCTATGAGAAGCCTTCAGCTAACATCATCCTCAACGGGGAAAAACTGAGAGCTTTCCCCCTGAGATCAGGAACACGACAGGGATGTCCACTCTCACCACTGTTGTTTAACATAGTGCTGGAAGTCCTAGCATCAGCCATCAGACAACAAAAGGAAATCAAAGGCATCAGAATTGGCAAAGAGGAAGTCAAACTTTCACTCTTCGCAGATGACATGATACTCTACATAGAAAACCCGACAGACTCCACCAGAAGCCTACTAGAACTGATCCAAGAATTCAGCCAAGTTGCAGGGTACAAAATCAACGTACAGAAATCGGTTGCATTTTTATACACCAATAATGAAGCAACAGAAAGAGAAATCAAGAAACTGATCCCATTCACAATTGCACAAAAAACCATAAAATACCTCGGAATAAACCTAACCAAGGATACAAGAGATCTGTATGATGAAAACTATAGAAAACTTATGAAGGAAATTGAAGAAGACACAAAGAAATGGAAAAACATTCCATGCTCATGGATAGGAAGAATAAATATAGTTAAGATGTCATTACTACCTAAAGCACTCTACACATTCAATGCAATTCCAATCAAAATTGCACCAGCATACTTCTCAAAACTAGAACAAACTATCCAAAAATTTGTATGGAACCACAAAAGACCCCGAATAGCCAAAGTAATACTGAAAAATAAAACCAAAACGGGAGGTATCACCATCCCAGACTTCAGCCTCTACTACAAAGCTGTCATCCTCAAGACAGTATGGTATTGGCACAAAAACAGACACATAGACCAATGGAACAGAATTGAGAACTCAGAAGTGGACCCAAAAGTATACAGCCAACTGATCTTTGACAAAGCAGGAAAGAATATCCAATGGAAAAAAGACAGCCTTTTTAACAGATGGTGTTGGGAGAACTGGACAGCAACATGCAGAAGAATGAAACTAGATCATTTTCTCACACCATGCACAAAAATCAACTCAAAATGGATAAAGGACCTGAACGTGAGACAGGAAACTATCAACACCCTAGAGGAGAAAGCAGGAAACAACCTCCTTGACCTCCACCGCAGCAACTTCTTACTTGACACATCCCCAAAAGCAAGGGAATCAAGAGCAAAAATAAACTGTTGGGACCTCATCAAGATTAAAAGCTTCTGCACAGCCAAGGAAACAACCCAGAAAATTAATAGGCAACCAACGGAATGGGAAAAGATAGTTGCAAATGACATATCAGATAAAGGGTTAATATCCAGAATCTATAAGGAACTCACCAAACTACACGCCCGAAAAACAAACAACCCAGTGAAGAAATGGGCAGAAGACATGAACAGACACTTCTCCAAAGAGGACATCCAGATGGCCAACAGACACATGAAACGATGCTCAGCATCCCTCCTCATCAGGGAAATACAAATCAAAACCACACTGAGATACCACCTCACGCCAGTCAGAGTGGCTAAAATGAGCAAATCAGAGAACTCTAGATGCTGGCGAGGATGTGGAGAAACGGGCACCCTCCTACACTGTTGGTGGGAATGTAAACTGGTACAGCCCCTCTGGAAAACAGTGTGGAGGTTCCTCAGGAAACTAACAATAGAACTCCCCTATGACCCAGCAATAGCACTGCTAGGAATTTACCCAAGGGATACAGAAATGCTGAGGCATAGGAACACGTGTACCCCAATGTTCATAGCAGCACTCTCCACAATAGCTAAAACATGGAAAGAGCCTAAGTGTCCATCAACAGATGAATGGATCAAGAAGATGTGGTTTATCTATACCATGGAATACTACATGGCCATGAGAAACAATGAAATCTGGCCAGGTGTAGCAACATGGATGGATCTTGAGGGTGTTATGCTGAGCGAAATAAGTCAGGCAGAGAAGGACAAATATCATATGTGTGCACGTATAGGAGGATTAGGAGGAACTTGACGGAGGACCAAGGGGGAGAAGAAGGGCGGAAATGGTGGGGGAAAAGGAGAGAGGCAAACCACGAGAGACTCTTGAATGCTGACAAAAACTGAGGACTGATGGATGTGGGGGGGAGGGGGGGTGGGCATAGAGGAGGACACTTGTGGGGAATGAGCACTGAGTGTTATGTGGAAACTAATTTGACAATAAACTATTTGTAAAAAAAAAATAAAAATAAAAAAAAAAGTAAAAAAAAAAAATTTTAAGTCAGCATTAAACCAGGTTCCTTTCATTTTGACATGCCTGTATTACTGCCCGAAGTACAGCCTCCATTTAGCTTGAGCATATATCATTTACAGTATTTGTTCACCTTCCCTCTGCTCTCAACCTACTAGTGGCTTCCAGACACCAAGGATGAAACCTAAAGCTCTTATCATTACAGCCTGTAGGGCCCTACGTGATCTTGCTCTCTGTTCCCTCTCCAAACTCATTAAGTTCCACTGTTTGCTATCCTCATCCCTCTTAGCCACACTAACCTCCACTCATGCCCCTGAGCCTTTGTCCTTGTGTATAGCTAGACCACATTAGTCTACTTCCCTGAAAAACTATTTTCATTGATATGCTTTAACCTTCTGCCCTTGGCTGTTTTGAAAGACTGCTATTAAAAATTATGCTTCTGCATCTTCTATGAAACAATCTACTATTATTCAGTCTAAATTGTACAGAAACTATTCTACGTACATGTTAGGCTCCTGAAGGTATACAGAGGTCAATTTGTTCGTAAGGGCCTGGGAAGGGACTGTGTTTACTTACAGTCCCTGGATGCATTCCCCATATGTAGGTATGTCAACTGATCTTTTGTCACTTTTAAGCCAGAAATATTTTTCTTGTCTATGCTGACAAACCTTCTTCTATCAGGCTTCTTCTTTTTTTTATTTTCTCCCTTAGAAGAGATCAGTCTTGTCTACTCTAAATTTTTTTTTTTCAAATCCTGTTGAAGCTTTAACTATCTTTATTTCCTAGTAGCGTTAAGAAATGTCCGAGTAGCTATAGTGTTTGCACTAACCACCACGTATTCACTTAGAGCAGGTGTTTAAGTAGCCCTGAATTTATAAAACCCTCTGTAGCTTGTGGCCAAAGTTCAACTTTCACTGTTTTCAGAAAGATTTTATATCCAATGAACCACTTGTTTTCCCCTGAATAAATGTTAAGCTCCCTGAAATCAGGCATTGACTTTTAACTGAGAGGTTCTCCCTGCTCTACCACTTTTCCCTGGCCTGTTGATTCTGATTAGTTTCAATGACACAGGAACTATACTTCACAGGTTGCATAATTTGTTCTTTGGCTTTCAGAAAGATTTTGTTGTTCATTCCATAAACAAATATATTTTGCATCACTTTCAAATTTGCTAAAATGTGTAAATACTTTTTTCATTTCCACAATAATGATAAATTGCTTCTTTCTAACCCGTTCTACACTGGTAGGTTCTGCAATATCCAAACACCAATAAATCAATAACATTTGAACTGAAACTTCAGAACAAAGCACTATATAGTAGACATGCAGTAGCCCAGGGGCCAGAACCTCTAAGCCCATACAGGAGAGTTTTTGAAGTGTGAGCACAGAATGGATTATGGATTCTAGATGGCAGTACTGCGACACAAAATTTTCATCTAACTAAATTACCACCTAAAATCAAACAGATTGGCTAAGATAGCAAACCAAAACCCTACAGAAAATATTTACAACAAAAGCAGGTGATGGGGCACCTGGGTGGCTCAGTTGGTTGAGCATGCAACTTCAGCTCAGGTCATGATCTCGCAGTCCGTGAGTTTGAGCCCCACGTCAGGCTCTGTGCTGACAGCTCAGAGCCTGGAGCCGGCTTCATATTCTGTGTGTGTCTCTATCTGCTTCTCCCCCACTCACACTCTATTTCTCTCTTTCTCTTTCTCTCAAAAATTAATAAATGCCAAAAAAAATTTAATTCTTAAGAAAAAGTAGGTGACAAGGTATCCACACAAACCACAAAATAAAAGTGAGGAAAACATCAATAGCCACCAGACATACATGAAATCTGCATCTGTGCCAGAGGATGCAAGGGAAGCAATGGTGAATTTGAGGGACTTGAGAACACCTAACTAGTTATTAGGTATTCACTGGACAGTGTGGCAGCCAATTTGAGAGGAGAAGCTGAAATTGGAAAAGGTTTAGCCCAACCCAATAACAAGTGAGCATGAGTTAAATTCTGAAAAATGCTGGAACAGCCTGAGTCATATAAATTCTTAAAATCAACCTACCAACCAAAACTGCCTTTCAAGGCAGGGTTCCATAGGAAGGGAAGTTGCTGGGTTGGAACCAAAATTGAGCCAGGTAGGGACAACACAGACAAGGAAAGAAAAGATCAAAATAAAAATGGAGAAGGGGAAAGGAGCCACTATAGTTTTAAGCATTTTACAAAAACAACAGGAGAGGGAACTCTGTGACATTAGAAAAGTTCTCCTGAACCATGAACCATAAAAGTTCAGGAAAACAAATTTCACATAAAAATGAGCAACAGAAAAATATCAAAGCCCCATCCCATATGGTTATTTTAAGAAAAATGAGACTAAAGAACAGGACAATATCCCTACAGATTATGAAAGAAAGACCCTGAAATCAAAATTATAACATACAATTTCAAAACAAGCTAGGAGACATCAATAATTCAAAACACGAGAAAGAAATATAAATCACAATTACAAAACTCCAGAAAAGGTGAAAGAACTCAAAAAAGAAAAGAAAAAGCATCATTCTGAAATGATGAATACAAAATTAGAAGGGCAAAGTGACTAAATATAACAATCTATTAAGAGAAATAAAAGGTGAAAAGAAGGACTTTTTTTTTTTTAAATCAAAAAGCAGTGAAGAAAGATACATCAGCAAAATGGCAAAGCAGGCAGCACCAAGCTCCCACCCCTCTTCAGAAACACTGAAAAACAAGTAGAAACTGTCAGCACCAACTTTTTCAGAATTAGAATTCTGGAAAATAGTCTTACAGAAACTAAGTGAACACTGAATCAAGAAAAAGGCAACTTAAAAATGGTAAGACATCTTTTGTGGCATTACTTACTCTTGTCCCATACCCTTCCCCAGTCAACAGAAGTCTTGAAGAGATCAGCCTGCATTTCTAGTGTGGGACCCTGGTACCCGGTTCCAGAGAGAGCAGAGTAGAACTAAATCACAAATTATTTTGTCTATCTGTTCTAACCTGTCTGAGACTACCTAAAGGACTGATGCAAGGCCCCATCTCTGTTCAGCCTAACTTGCAACTCACACAAGCTGGAAAAGCAGAGGCTGGATGAAACAGTGGAATTTATCCCAACTGGTTCAATATAAGAAAGTCAATCAATGTAACATACCACATTAACAGAAAGAAAAAAAAAAACCCAAACAATCATCTCAATTGATGTAGAAAAGGCACTTGACAAAAACCAATACCCTGTCATGATTTTAAAAAAAGCTAGGATTAGCAAGGAATTTCCTCAACATGATAAGGGACATTTATGAAAACCCCAGAGCTAACATAATACTCAATGGTGAAAGAGTGAAAGCTTTCTTCCTAAGATGAGGAACATGAAAAGGAGGTCTGTTTTCATCACTGCTATGCAATACTGTACTGGACGTTCTAGCTAGATACAAGAAAAAGAAACAAAAGGCCTCCAAATTGGAAAGTAAGAAGTAAACTGTCTATTCACCAATGGCATGATTCTATATATGAAAAATCCCACAGAACCCACAAGAAAGCTACTAGAGTTAATAAACATAAAGTTGTAGCTTACAAGATAGACACACAAAAATCCGTTGTGTTTCTACACATCAGCACTGAACAATCCAGAAAAGAAATTAAGAAAGCAATTTCATTTATAATGATATCTAAATAAAATAACTGGGAATAAATTTAACCAAGACGTAAAAGACTTATACACTGAAAACTACAAAATATTAACGAAATAGAAAGGCATCCCGTGTTCATGGATTGGAAGACTTAATATTGTTAAGGTGTCAATATTAACCAAAGTGATCTACATATTCAATATAATCGCTATCAGAATTCAAACGGCCTTTCCTGCAGAAATGGAAAAGTCAATCCTGAAATTCATATAGAATTGCAAGGGACCCTAAAGAGGCAAAACAATCTTGAAAAAGTACAACAAAGTTGGAGGATTCACACTTACTGAATTCAAAATTTACTACAGGGGCGCCTGGGTGGCTCAGTCGGTTAAGCGTCCGACTTCAGCTCAGGTCATGATCTCACGGTTAGTGAGTTTGAGCCCCGCATCGGGCTCTGTGCTGATAGCTCAGAGCCTGGAGCATGTTTCAGATTCTGTGTCTCCCTCTCTCTCTCTGACCCTCCACTGCTCGCTCGTTCTCTCTCTCTCCTCTCTCTCTCTCTCTCAGAAATAAATAAAACATTAAAAAATTAAAAAAAAATAAAAACAAAATTTACTACAAAACTACGGTAATCAAAACAGTGTGGTACAGGCATAAGTACAGATATACTTAAAGTAAAATTAAGAGTCCAGAAATAAAACTGTACATCTACATCCAACTGATTTCAACAAAGGTGCCAAGACCCTCCAACAGGAAAAGAATAGTCTCTTCAATAAATGGACCTGGGACAACTAGATAACCCCACGCAAAAAAATAAAGCTGCTTTATCCCATATACAAAAATTAACTCAAAATGAATCAAAGACCTACAAGAGCTAAAACCATTAAATTCTTTTCATTCATTATTTCTTCAAAATTTTTTCTGTTCTTTTCTCTCCCTCTCTTTGCCTTCTGGGATTTCCATAATGTGCATGTTGGTACATTGATGATGTCCCTTGGGTACTGTTCATTTTTCTTCATTTATTTCTTTCTGATTCTCAAACAGGGTATTTCAATCACCCTATCTTTAAGTTTGTTTTTTTTTTAATTCCTTCTTTTGCCTGTTCAAATATGCTACTAAACCTTCCACTGATTTTTATTTCAGCTATTTTACTTATTCTAATTTCTATCTCTCAATTGATATTCCCCATGTGTTTATACACTGTTCCCCTGATTTTCTTTAGTTCTTTGTCTATGTTTTCCTTCAGCATTCTGAGCATATTTAAAATAAAGTCTTCATCTCTTAAATCCAATGTCTGAGCTTCTTCAGGGACTTCTTTTTCCTGTGAATGGGCCACAATTTCTAGTTCTTATACATTCTAGTATATTTTGTAATTTTTGTTGAAAATTGGACACCTTGAAACTTATAACATAGCAATTCTAGAAATTAGGTTCTCTTCTATTTCTAGGGATTGCTGTTGTTATTTGATTAAGGATACAGTTGTTGGGTTAGTGATTTTTCCAATTTTTTTTCTTTTTGCAAAGACTATATTCCTTGTTGTGTGTTGTCATTGAAGTCTTTGATCTGTTATTTCTGTGATCAGTCAGGGTCCTGATAGAGATTTCTTTAAATGCCAGGATCCAGTCAGAAAAAGGGGCTAGAGGTATTTTGTCTCTTTAAATTCCTTTGGCAGATGCCAGAGAAATCACATTAGCCTGTGGATTTTGAAACAATGGTCAGTTTCTGTGCTGGCCCCTCAGCAATCAAAAGCAGCAGTCAAAACAAACAAACAAACAAACAAAAAAAAACCCCACAATTTTTGAAGGACAGGCAAAATGCACAAGGTACCATGGGCCACCATACCCACAGCTGACTGCCACAAGGCTGGGGGATAGAAAATGGTAGTCACTATGTAAAACACCAAAATTCCCAGCAATTTACCAGCTTCTTCACTAAGCATTGCACTGGATGCTGCAAGTCTATGACTAGACTAAAGAATTTCAAAACAATTACTTCAGACAGTTCATGCTAACTTAATAGCTGTCTTGGTAAAGGAACCAATTTTTGGAGCTTCCTTCTCTACCATTTTCCATGACATCATCATCCCCATTAGCTCTATTTCAAACTACAAATCTTTTCTTGGGCCAAATCAAACAAATCCCCAACCTATAATAATAGCTACCATTTACTGACTACTTGCTATGTACAGGTACTCCTGATCCTCAAACAATCCTACCAAGTAGATATTACCATTTCCATTTTATAGAATAAAAAACTGAGGCTCAGGTATTTTAAGTAAATTGCCATGGTCTCGTAGGTATTGCAGATTTGACATTATTCCTTTAAAACCTCCACATCGTCTTCCTCCTCTCCTACTTAGATACACATTCTCTGGTCTTTGAGTACAAACTTATGAAATCCCACTTTGTTTATGAAGCTATGCTGAAGCAATCAGAATAGTAAGTCAAATTTAACTCCACAATTAAAGCAAATCATTTACTTGGCACCTGTCTTGGAGAAATTGCACATCTATAATATCAAATGCAAGCACCTCTATACTGAGAATATGTTAAGAGAGTATGAGTTAAGCACCAAAATCCAGAGAGGCTGCTAAGCAGAATAGTTAGGAAGAGTCAGTTGCTAAGGAGGCACTTACAAGTGAGGGTGGTGATCTGAATGAAAGGCAAGGCGATGGAGGAGGTGGAAGAGGAACAGGTATTGCAGTACATTTATATATAGTTAATGCCCAGCCGCAGAGGGTAACAAAAACCAAAGGACAAATGGGGAAATGCAAGATAAAGTGAAGCTGTAAGAGAGGGTCTTGAACACTACACTGTATTAAGGAGTTGAGACTTCTTAAGAGAAACCACTACTAAAGGATTTGATGCAAATATTGTTTTAGGAAGATTATTCTAAAAGCTCTGATAATCTAGCAGCTGTGTGTAGGATGATTTGCAGTGGGTGTAACTAGAAATAGGGAGATCCATGACTTATACATTTTTTGCCACCAATAATTTAGTTACTTCTTAGAATACACCATGTATGTTATATATGAATGTTTGTTTATATATTTTATATATTTTTGTTTATATAATGTTCTTGGCTTCCTAACTACCAAAGAACCACATGTTTCAGAGGCTGAAATTTTTAAGCTGTGCCACTGCAGGGGGAAATACAAAATTCTATTCATATGCTATAGGAAAACACATGGAAAAGTGGTAAAATGTTCCTCACCAAAATGAAATCTCATATGTAAACCAGAATGAACTTGTCCACTTAAAGATCTTGCAAATGTTATGAATTTGCCAAGATTTGTTCCATCTCCAAGTGATATTCCAGACATACTCATTGTACGATAATTTCCTTCTCACAGAAGAGAAGGAAAAGTATTTCTTCTACCTCTCTACATAGGAATGGAAATAAGATTATGAAGAACAGAGAAAGTGGGAAGGAGAAAATTTTTAATATTTAGTGAGAATAATACAAAACATACAAAATAAAGCTAGAATGACCACATCCTTCTTAAATATGCAAATTGTGACAATCTTTCACTGAGAATTCAGGCAAAGTAAACTAGATTTCTGAAGCTCAGCGAGATATAAAATAAATATATTAGAACATTAGTTCTGAGAGGTGAGACTACCGAAGGCCTACACTAAATTCTAATTCAAAGATGAACATATTTCCCACATCCTAAGAAGTGACAGGTTGACAAGCAAATACTGATTATTATCTCTTCTCCAGGTGTGTTAATCACAGCAAGAGCCATTCAATTTTGTCTTTGCGGCTCCTGTTTAAGTAACTGGTATTAAAGAACAGATACTGATCCTAAACTCAGTTTTTTAGATGCCAAGAAATCTCTAATTACTTCAAAGAATGTCAAATACTTTATTTCAATATTTAAAATAGATATTTATTAAAAAAAGTATCATGTATTTTAGCATAGTAGAGATAGAACAAGGAGATATTATGATATTTTAATACATAATACTCTGACTATACTTTATAGGTCATTATTTTCCTCACAAAATGTTACCTTAAACCATCCTGAGATCAGCTGAAACAACAAAGTTGCACTTCCACTCTTTATCTCTGATTGTTAAAAACCTCATCCATAGAATGACAGCCTTGTTTGCCACAAAAGTAAATCACTGTGATCATATTCGTGGGAAACATTGAACAAAGTACTACGTTTAAAAGATGCACTTACATATTATTTAGTAATGCATACAACAGGATCAATCTAAGGACAGCTGATATTCATCTAGATAGTCACTAAGATAGGGGGAGAGGGAGAAACTTTAAAAAAAAAGTTTCCATTAAAGACTAGCAAAATTGGCAAAATATAGGAATCTAGATCTTTTTTTTTTTATTTCTAGGAGAGAGAGAGAGAGAGAGAGAGAGAAGAGGGGAGGGTCAGAAAGAGAGGGAGACACAGACTCCGAAATAGGCTCCAGGCTCTGAGCTGGCAGTCAGCACAGAGCCGGATGCGGGGCTCGAACCCACTACCGCGAGATCATGACCTAAGCGAAAGTCGGACGCTTAACCGACTAAGCCACCCAGGCGCCCCAGAAATCTAGATCTTACTTAGAAAAAAAAAAAAAAACCTGCCCACACGTAAAACACTTTATTTGGCAAATAAATTCAATGGAAATGTTAAAATATACAAATAGTACACCTACTCCCAAAAGAACACTCATAACTTTTTAAAATGCTTAATAAGGTACTGAAAATAACTGCAATGGCCTTTTCCATCCTTTAGGCACAACCCCTCAGGTTGGCATATAATTTTATTTTTTTTTAAGATATTATTTTTAAGTAATCTCTATGCCCAATGTGAGGCCCAAACTTACAACCCCAAATCAAGAGTCACAATGCTCAAGCAACTGAGCCAGCCAAGTGCCCAGGCATATAATTTCAATTTTAAAACATCTTGGTCTTTACTCATGACTCTTCATTTTTAGTGATGGTTAATTCTTCAAGAGGTTTATCTCCTTAAGGTTTTGACAATTCACATATTTGCAACTAAATTCTTTGGCTATTATGTGAATAAATAGAAACAAAGCAACTTATGAAACAATCCTTTTGACTGAGATAGGAAATGATGTTGGAAGTGAAGAAAATAAACCCCACAAGACTGAGTGTAACACAGAGGCCCCCATTTGCTGTCACATGACTCAGATGTTCAAATGTCATCTATCTCCCATATCCCTCATGACATCCATGCTCCTGAGGATGGGTAAGACCCCCAGTTAAGAGCTACTTTTTTTTATTGTGAACTGAAACTTATTATCCCATTCAAATTCTACCTCCACTCATGACTTAAACACAAGGCTTAAAATATTTTTCCCTAAGAAACTTTTAGGCCAAAATGAAGTTTCCTTTGAAAAAGATCACTGATTTCCTTCACTACCATGAAATGTAACATGACTTATATTCAGAATTAAGCTATATAGAAATTTCACCTACAGAGCAAAGTCAAACCAAGAAGACTTCACTGTTCAATAATGTCAAAAGCATACCACATAATATATAATAATCACAAGTTTTTGAGTGCTTACATGTGCTTAGATAAACTACTTGCCGTGCATTCATTCACTTACCCTTTACACGAACCTTATAGTGACATGTATTATTATCCCTATACTACAGATAAATTGGACTGAAAGAAGTAACTTGCCAAAGGGCTTCCCAAACTAGTAACTGTAGAGATGAACATATGAGTACATAGCTGAATGGCTGAGGTCAATGGGCTTAAGCATTTTAAACTCTTTGACCTCAACCATTCAGCTATGTACTTATGTTTGTCTGGCAATTTCATATCCACTATCTCTAATATTTCTCTCAATCACCCTGTGAAACAAAAGTGATTTTGATCATTTTATAGATCAGCAAATCAAGGCTGACACACAAGCCAAGTGACCTATATATACTCACAATGGAAAAATAAGACACCAATCAGGTTTTATGATACCAAATCATCATGAAAGATAAACTTTAAAAATCTCTTTCAAAAATGCATTTGCTACCTACTGCCACTTACTTGACAAATAATCCTAATAAATTTGTGTTTCCTAGTTTCCGTGCCCATGGCAGATTAAAAGAAAACAAATATTTGCTTATGCCAGGGACTATGCTGGGCACTTTACACACATTACCTCATCTAAACTTCAGAATACTATTATATAAGCAGTTATCCCACATGATCAGACAGGATTAGGAGTTAAATCATATACTCAAGGATTACAGAGAAAGTAAGAACGACAAACAAGGTCTATTAGACTCCTCATCACTACAGCAAATTCCATGAAGATCAGGATCAGTGGTATCCCTTTTTTGTCATTAATATCCCTAGACGTTAACAAAATGTCTACTGAATAAACACCAAATAGTATTTTATTTCATTTCAGGTCATTTCATGTCATTTTTGAGAGAGAGAGAGAGGGAGAGAATCTTAAACAGGTGCCATGCCCAGTGCAGAGCCTGACATGGGGCTCAATCTAAGAATGTGAAATCATGACCTGAGCTGAAATCAAGAGTTAGATGTTTAACCGACTAAGCCATCCAGGCAACCCCCCCCAAATAGTATTTTAAATAAATATTTCATGAGTGTAATACTTACAACCCATCATTCACCCACCATTTCTTGAACACCTCTGGACAAGAATTCAACCATCAGCCTACTAATAATAGAATAAATGTGACTATGAGAAGCCACTTAGAGCATACGCAAAACAATAGTAAAAATAAATATTATTAACAATAAGTAATACCAATAACCCCATAAGACATCCATTATGTCATCAATTCCTATGAACTGTGATCCAGAACAATCTCTCAATTCCACCCTGCCTTTGCCTTCCCATTAGCATCCTTCTAACCCAGGTCCATAACCGTCGCCAAGATGAGGACTGTGATTCCATCCTCTCCACCTTTCACACTGATGCTAAAGTTATTTCCTAAAAATGCAAACTGAATCGCTTTGTTTCCCTTTAAAAGGGCTGTTGACTCTCTACTGTCTTCAAAAATCAAATCCAAGAGCTGTGATAACTTTCAAAGTGACAGCAATCACCCTAGCTAACCTGATTTTCCACTCTTCCTAAAAACTATCATCCATTCCAGCCTTGCTTTACTAGCAATTTCCTACATAAGCCCTAGGCCTCCATGTGTCTGCTTATGCCGTTCTTGGACCCTTGCTTCCACCCACTCACACTCTTCAATTGTTAAAAGCATTCTTTTCTTTGGAAGCCCAGTTTAAATACTTTAACAAGTAAGATTTCTTTCTCAGATAACATTTCTAAGTAAACATCTAAATTAGAGACTCGAGGCTTTATTTGAAGTTAACTTCCAAACCTTGATGTCCAAAACATGCTTGGAAAAGCGCTATTACCCCATCTTTTCTAATCTATAACATTCACTGCCTCTCAGGAAGTTCCAATAGGCACAAGTCACAAATGATTTTTTTTTTTAATGTAGAACGAATACGTTAAATGATTCATACTTTACAATGGAAACTAAAAGTTTCAATTTAGCATGGGATAGGCGAAACTGTATTACATCTAAATAACAGCATTCAATATAAGACAGAGCATACATTAAAGGTTTGAATTCCAGCTCTATCACGTTCTAACTTACTGTGTGACCTTGAGTATTACTTAGTGTTATTTAACCTCTTTGAGCCACTTTTTAGTTATAAGAAGATACTTATAAATCACTATTTATAAATTGAAAATAATATCAGTATCTAGCTCAGGGTGGTTGTTGTAAGGGTTAAATTATGGTAAGCATGTAAAATACTAAGCACACTATTTGTACATACTAAACAAATGGCAGCATACATACATACATACATACATGCATACATATATATGTAAAACACTGTCAACCAGCTAGATCAGTTCTGATAATTATAGGTTAGTATAACACATTAAATTGTATTTAAGTTATAAAAACTAAACAAATGGAAGCTATTATTAAATCCATGGAATATGCATAAATATGTAATCACTTTGACTTTCTTCAAAGAAACTGATGCAAGATTTTCCCGTAATGGTTAAAGTTCTTAAAGTCCTTTGCTGATTAATTAAATAGTAAACAGCTGATAGAGATTTATTTTTTTAAGGTGTCACCCTTTTATTTATTTATTTATTTTTAAATGTTTTTTATTTATTTCTAGGAGAGAGAGAGAGAGAGACAGTGTGAGCAGGGGAGGGTCAGAGAGAGAGGGAGTCACAGACTGAAACAGGCTCCGGGCTCTGAGCTGGCAGTCAGCACAGAGCCCGACGCGGGGCTCGAACCCACGAACCACGAGATCATGACCTAAGTGAAAGTTGGACGCTTAACCGACTAAGCCACCCAGGCGCCCCGAGATTTAAATAGATCAGTAACAGCTGAACTCTAACACATACAGGTGTTAAAAATAGTATATTATTGCCCCCATTACACATGAATATTACCATAAATAACTACAACCTGTGCATAGAAGGAAAGCAACCTTTGTCTCACAGCACAACTAAAAACTTTTTATGAAACACATTTCACAATATGGTTCAGGGACTCCCGAATCAAAGTTTTCAAAAGGAAAGTACTACTCTCAGGTATATGTAAATACTACAGGGTGACTCAGTAGGTTAAGCGTCCAACTTTGGCTCAGGTAATGATCTCACGGTTCATGGGTTTGAACCCCGCGTCAGGCTCTGCGCTGACAGCTAGTTGAGAGCCTGGAGCCTGCTTCAGACTCTGTGTCTCCCTTTCTCTTAGACCCTCCACTGCTCACACTGTCTCTCTCTCAGAAATAAATAAAACATTAAAAAAAATTTTTTTAAGTATTACAAAGATTAGCAATCTACAGTTCATTTAACATTATGAACCAACTTACGAATAAATTAAGCCAAGAGATATTTAGTGATGTCATAATTCCATTTCTAAACAAGAGTCCTACTATATTCCTGGCCCTGAGTGACAGGTCTGGAAACCCAGTCAAGCCACAGAATAATGCAAATAGAAGGCCATAACTTCTCAGTTCAAAACTCAAAATGCTACTTGGACACCCTTTAAACTATCAGGGTGGAGACAGAGTTTTCTACACTACATCCTTGTGTATTATTTGAATTTCCTGTTTAAAGAGAAAGAGAGTGAGATGTATGGGAAGGGGTAAATAAGCATCTAACTCTAAAATTCTCAAGAGAACTAAAAGCTGAGGAAGATGGGCAATTAACAAAGTGGTCAATATCAGTTTGATAAAGACTAAAACTAGTGTGATACCTGGCTCTGGCAAGAATGTGAAGAAATAGCACTCTCATATACTGAGCATGAGAATATAAACTGCTACAACCTGAAATTAAAATATATCAAGATATATAGTGGTCCTTTTTTACAAAAAGAATAATATATGCTAATACACTATCGGAAAACAAAAATCTGAAAGAATGTATAGAAAATGTTCACCATGCTTATCTCCACCAAAAAATATCTTAAATTGGGGTGCCTGGGTGGCTCAGTTGGTTAAGCATCCAACTCTTGATTTTAGCTCTGGTCATGATCTCACAGATGTGGGATTGGGCCTCACACATTGAGCTCTGTGCTGACAAGTATGGCGCCTGCTTGGGTCTCTCTGTCTCTCCACCCCGCCCCCCCCCACTTCCCCTGCTCACATTAGCACGCTCTCTCTCAAAATAAACATTTTTTTTAAATGTTTAATTTATTTTTGAGATAGAGAAAGAGACAGCGTGAGCAGGGGAGGGTCAGAGAGAGGGAGACACAGAATCTGAAACAGGCTCCAGGCTCTGAGCTATTCCTCAGCACAGAGCCCGACGTGGGGCTCGAACCCACGAACCGTGAGATCATGACCTAAGCCGAAGTCGGACACTTAACCGACTGAGCCACCCAGGTGCCCCTAAACATATTTTCAAAAAAGAAATCTTAAATACTTAAACTTTAAAATTAAGAAAGAGAATATTTTATTCAATAGCCTAGCAAATTTTCAATTCTACATTCTGGTCATTTAGAGGAATAGATCAAGGGGCACCTGGTTGGCTCAGTTGGTTAAGGTCTGCCTTTGGCTCAGGTCATGATCTTATGGTTTGTGGGTTTGAGCCCAATATCAGGCTCTGTGCTCAGAGCCTGGAGCCTGCTTCGGATTGTGTCTCCCTCTCTCTCTGCCCCTCCCTTGATCACGCTTGATGTCTCTCCCTCTCTCTCTTTCTCAAAATAAATAAACATTTAAAAAAAAATTAGAGGAAGACAGTGAAAAGAAAATAAAAAGAACAACAAGGATACACACTCAACTGCATGACATACAAAAACAGAATCTGCTAGAGAGAAAACAGGTAAACAGAAAACAGATAAACAGCAAGGGAAATCAAAGAGGAAAGAAGTCCAATAAATTCAAAAGGTCTAGTCATCATCTTGCACACATGAAGAACAGACTTCATATGTAAAATCACTGACTTTTGAACTGTACTTAAGAATTTTTGCAGCTCATGGGGCTCCTGGGTGGCTCAGTTGGTTAGGCGTCTGACTTCAGCTCAGGTCATGATCTCACTGTTCGTGGGTTCGAGCCCTGTGTCAGGCTCTGTGCTGACAGCTAGCTCGGAGCCTGGAGCCTGCTTTGGATTCTGTATCTCTCTCTCTCTCTCTGCCCCTCCTCTGCTCACGCTGTCTCTCTCTCTCTCAGAAATAAAGAAAACATTAAAAACAAATTTTTTAAAAAAGATTTTTTGCAGCTCACTTCCTTTTTGCTCTTTCAGTTTATAAGATTCAATTCTGAATGGAATAGCTTCAACAACCCACCACAAGTCTAACCTGGGGTGATTCAAACTAAGAGACTTGATATAACTACCGTCTTTAGGATTTCTGCCCTTAAAACAAAATAGTGTTATAAAACTGAAAAAGCATTAAGATTAAACTTTATACAACACAGCAAACACAGTAAATGTAATTTATACAGCACAAGATTTCCTCACAGATTGGATGTATGAATCTGTATAAATGAATATGAAAGAAAGGAGTTGAGAACAATACCAAAGTTTTTAACCCAAGAAACTTGGAAGGATGTAGGTGCATCTGTGAGCTGGGGGGAGGGGGCTGAAGGAGGGAAGTTTTTGGTTGTTTTTGATTTTATTACTGAGGTTGAGGGAGAGATTAGCAGTTGGCTTTGGACATATTAAATTTGAGGGAGCTGTTAGGCATCAAGTGGAAATGTCAAAAGAACAGCTGGATAAGAACTTAGAGTTCAGGAAAGGTCTGGGCTTGAGATAAAAATTTGGTTGTTACCACGCACATACAATGTAAAGTCAAGAGATGGGATGAAATCGGGGTGCCTGGGTAGCTCAGTCAGTTAAGCGTCCGACTTCGGCTAAGGTCATGATCTCACAGTTCATGGGTTCAAGCACCGCATCGGGCTCTGTGCTGACAGCTCAGAGCCTGGAGCCTGCTTCAGATTCTGTGTCTCCCTCTCTCTCTGACCCTCCCTTGCTCTCTCTCTCTCTCAGAATTTAAAAAAAAAAAAAAAAAAGAGAGATGGGATGAAATCACCAAGACAGCAAGTACAAACAGACAGGAAGACCAAGGAGAGCGCCTTGGAACAGTCCAAAATATATAGGTCACGGAGAAAAAGACCATGCAAAAGAAATTTAAAATGTGGCCAGTCAAGAATGAGAAGAACCAAGGGAAAGTGATGTGTCCCAAAAGCTATGGGAATGATGTTTTCCAAGAATGCAGGCGAAACTTTGTCAAATGATGCTGAAAAATCAACTAAGAAAAAAAACAAAAACTGACTACTGGAAAAGCAACTTGGAAGTCACTGATGACCTTGACAACAACTGTATAGATGTAGCAGTGAATGAATGCTTGACTGGAATGATTCAAGAGGAAATGAATGTAGAGAAATGAGAAACCACACCTATAGACAAATCTTTTAAGAAGTTTTGCTCTAAAGGGAAGCAAAGAAATGCACATGCACAGCCAAGAAAGCCATCAACCTACTGAATGAGAGAAAATACCTGTGAATCATTTATCTATTAAGGGGTAAATATCTAAAATATATAAAGAACTCATCCAATATAAGACAAAAAAGAAACCAATCTGATTAAAAAATGGACAGAGGATCTCAATAGACATTTTTCTGAAGAAGACATACAGATGTCTAACATGTACATGAGATGTTCAACATCATTAATCATGAAGGAAATATAAATCAAAACCACAATGAGATATCACTTCACAGCTGGTGGAATCACTATTACCAAAAAGACAAGAAATAACAAGTGTTGGCAAGGATGTAGAGAAAATAGATTCCTTGTGCACTGTTGGTGAGAATGTGAATTGGTTCAGCCATTACATAAAATGTACGGAGGTTAAAAAAACAGAACTATCATAAGATCCAGAAATTCCACTTCTGAATATTTACCTGAGGAAAACAAAAACATTAACTCAAGAAGATATATGCACTCAAGAAGATATATTGCAGCATTATTTACAATAGTCAAGGTATGGAGACAACCTAAGTGTTCACTGATGGATGAATGGATAAATACATACACACACACACACACACACACACACACACACACACACGCCATGGAATATTATCCAGCCATTAAAAAAATGAAATCTTGCCATTGTGATAACACAGATTGACCTTGAGGGCATTATGCTAAGTGAAATAAAGCAGACAGAGAAAGACAAATACTGCATGATCTCACTTACATGTGGGATCTAAAAATAAACAAACAAAAAAACAAGCTTATAAATACAGAGAACAGGCTGGTAGTTGCTAAAGGCAGGGGGTGAAGATAAGGAGAAATGGGTGAAGGGTGTCAAAAGGTACAAAATTCTAGTTATAAAATAAATAAGCTACAAGGAAGTAATGTACAGCATACTTACTACTGTTAATATTACTGCACTGCATATATGAAAGTTGTTTTAAGAGTAAGTAGACCTTAAAAATTCTCAACACAAGAAAAATATTCTGTAACTGTGTATGATGATGGATATTAACTAGACTTATTATGATGATCATCTCACAATATACACAAATACTGGATCATTATGTTGTATACCTGAAACTCATAGATTGTATATCAACATTATACATCAAACTCATATAATGTTGTATATCAATTATACCTCAATAAAAAAATTTTTATCAAAAAAGATGAGCAATAGATAGAAGGGAAAGTAAAGATAATTTTCTTTAAATAAGAGAAAAAACATTTTCATATACTAATAAGAATAATCCAGTAGAGAAGAAGGGCACTTGGAAGGGCACCCTGAAGATTAAAAAATGACTTCCTAAAGGAACGGTCTATGCTGAATCATGAAGGCTGAGTAAGGGTGAGTCAAGATGAATGGAGAAGGGATTTAAGCAGAATGAGCAAACGGAGGTAAGAAACAACATGAGGGGCAGCAGCAGGGGGAGACTGAGGAGAGGGTCTGGCATGTGAAACACAGCACTGAGGCTGGAGAAGCAAGCAGTCACCAAGCCTTTTAAGACGACATATCAAGCAGTACAACCTTTATCGTATAGATGACAGGTTACTTGCCACTATAGAGTTTAGGCAGGAAAGTACTGAGATCAAACTGACATTGTTTGAGGGGTACAAGATTGAAGGCAAGGAGACCAGTTATGAGTACTAAAATAAAGAAATAATAAGATTCTAAAGTAGAATCTTAGTAGTAAAAGGGACTGGGTGATAGATCCTATGTGCTCAGTGTTGAAGACAACAGTTTCTAGCGTGGGCAACTGGGCAGATGAAAACGCCATTATCTATATTTGGAAATACTGGTTGGCGGGGGGGGCTGGATGAATGATTCATTTCAGTTTGGAGTATATTGCTTTTGGAGTCTCTATAGGACATCCAAGTGAGTAAATGTAAGCAGGCAGAGGATAAAAAACTTGGAACTTTAGGGCTTGATATATCTGAAAGGCATCAGCATTTGAATGGTTACTAAAATTATTGTGATGTATGAAATGATCCAAAAATAACAATCCAGGGAAAACAATGAGTGAACTTTTAGAAACACTAGGATTTAAGGAGAAATTAACGGAGAAAATGCTTGAAGGAATACCAGATAGGATAGTCAGAAAGGTATACAAAACTCAAGGAAAAGAAACATCCAAGATGCCAGGGAAATGGCCGAGGGCTAACAATACCTTTCCCAGTGTAAAAAAGAGACACCGTAAGTGACCTGAATAAGCTGGCAGAAATCAGAGCTCAAAAAAAGTCAAGTCACCTAACTGACTGGACTTTCCAGTTCTGCTGCATTAATTTTTCAAAAACTAATAGAACCTACAGGGCCATCCCTTCCTGAGATCCTTAAGTAGTTAAACCAATTTGAGTAGCAACACCTAAAAGGACTAAACCCAGTTACACAACTACCTACAAGAAAAGATTATTTACAGTTTCAGCAGAAGACTATGGTTGCTCTATATAAAGGAAATTGATAATATATTTCTTAGTAAACCAAAAAGTGTTGCCAAGCATAATAAAATGAATACAAATTTTTTTATTTTTTATCATTCTTAACTTCTTGTTACACACTACCTATGACTTCACATAAGCTCAACAATAAAAATCTTACAGCCTTGAGGCGCCTGGGTGACTCAGTCGGTTGAGCGTCCAACTTTGGTTCAGGTCATGATCTCACGGTTCGTGAGTTCGAGCCCCACGTCGGGCTCTGTGCTGACAGCTAGCTCAGAGCCTGAAGCCTGTTTCAGACTCTGTGTCTCCCTCTCTCTCTGACCCTTTCCTGCTCACACTGTCTCTCTCTCTCTCTCAAAAATAAATAAAACATTTAAAAAATTTTACAACCTTAAATAACAAGTATGATGATGTAGAAATCTATGTTAACTAGGGAAAAATATTAATCCAATAAAAATTTATTAGAAAAAGAAAAAATTTCTGATGTTAGAAGAAAAAAGATAACTTGAAAGATGCAGGGGGAAAATAAATAAAGCAAGCATCAAGTTCCATTTCTTGATTCAATGAATGTTCTACTTTATCACTTTTTGGCAGACAACTTGTCAAACTAAAAAACCACTTACTGTTGGATGACTGTACTGTAGTGTACTAACTGGGAGTGACACAAGTGTTTGGTCCCACCCATACAGAAGAACACAAAGAACTTAAAAAAAAAATCAGTAGGAAGCATATTTTTCTATGAGTGCCTAAAGCAAATTTACTGATATAAATTGTAGACAGGACAGAATTATTTACTCCAAATGAGAAAGTTAATAGCATATTCATGGAGTGGGGTGGGGAACTCCTAAGGTGTGAGTCATTGGATTAAAGAACAACTGGATCCAGGATTTAGCCAAAGCTGTAAAAGCAGGGTTCGGGCTAAAGGAGAGCAAACATGTGCTCTCTGGGCTGGAAAGAAAAGCAGCTGTGTTGAGTTAGTGCCTCCAGAGTTTAGAGTCACAGAGACAGAGTGGAGGAGACAGAACAACCAGACTCACCTTCAGCATATGGGGAAAATCTGTACAATTTTCTTATCTTCTGATTTATTCCTTCTCTTAACAATTTACTATTAAAATGTTTTAATTACATTGAAGGAAGCTAAAATGAAAGTAACCTCAGAACCTATTATTCCAAGGATCTGGATAGGCTTTATCACATTGCTTTGTACATGAACTAGATCAACACACAAAGCAACATCACTAACACAATCTTTCTAGCACATTTTGCTAATTTAATATACTCAATTTGTTAAATATTTATTTCTGTGATCTCTAGCAAGAAGGAATGTTTACTTGCTGTATATGTTAATCTTGAATGAAATGACTGCTTATATCTTTGGCCTGTTTATCTACAAAAGTCTTGATGGCCTTCTTTTATGTTAAGAAGGGCATGTTATGTGTTACATACTTTCATTTTTCTGTCAAAATAAATGCAAATGATATCCCATTCCCATTTTTCTCATTTTTCATGGAACAAAAGTTTTCAATGTTTTTTTTTTTTTAGATACCCATTAATTTTATTTGCCTTCACTTGGTTTTAAGTTCTGGTCGTTGCTCATCTACCAAAAAATCCTGAGGTGGTTCCCATTATTACACAGTCATACTACATGTGTTAGAACTTTTCACATGCCTACTCTAATCATTCCACTTTAACTCTTTTACATCGTAGAACTGTCTTCCTTCTCAAATCTAGTGCTATCATCTATTCTTTTAAAGAAACATTTTTGTGGCTAAGTAATGATAAGAAATTTAATGGATTTCAAGCAACTGTACTCCCAGATATCTACTCAAGAGAAATGAAAGACAGAAAAAAATGTACACAAATGTTCCTAGCACAACAGTTTCTTGTTTATAATAATCAAAAGATGGAAATAAGCCAAATGTCTATCAATTACTGAATAAATAAGATATATTGGCAATAAAAATAAACGAACTGGAGCATCTGGGTGGCTCAGTTGGTTAAGTGTCTGATTCTTGATTTTGGCTCAAGTTAGGATCTCACAGTTCTTGAGTTTGAGCACGGCACCTGGCGAGGGATTCTCTGTCTCTCTCCCTCTCTCCTCTTTTCCACTCACTTGAGCATGCACCCTCCCTTTCTCAAAATTAAACATTTTTAAATAAATAAAAATGAACTACTGATATATTCTACAAGATAGATGAACCTCAAAAACAATGCTAAGCGAAAGAAGCCATATACAAAGGATTGAGTATGATTTTGTTTATTTGTTATTTATAGAATATGCAAATTTATAGAGATAGAAAGCTGATCCGTGGTTGCCTAAAGCTGGGTGTGGGATAAAGGACTGAATGCAAATGGGCAAAAGGGAACTTTTTGGGTGATGAAAATGTTTTACAGCTGGATAATGGTGATGGTTACAAAACTACAGATTTACTAAAAATAATCAACTTCACGTAAACTCAACTTACATGTACAATAGGGATATTTTATGGAGTGTAAATTATACTTTAATAAGGCTGTTTTTGAAAAGCCAATGAACAGAGGAAGGATAAGAAGAATAAATACAGGGATGCATGAGTGGCTCAGTTGGTTAAGCATTTGACTTCAGCTCAGGTCATGATCTCATGGTTCTTGAGTCTGGGTCCCACATGAACTCCGAGCCTGGAGCCTGCTTCAGATTCTGTGTCTCCCTCTCTCTCTCTGCCCCTCCCCAACTCACTCTCACGCACGTGCTCTCTCTCTCCCTCAAAAAAATAAACATTAAAAAAATTCTAGGAGGTAGGAGAGAGAGGAAGGGGGGTGATGGGCATGGAGGAGGGCACCTGTTGGGATGAGCACTCGGTGTTATGCGGAAACCAACTTGACAATAAACTATGAAAGAAAAAAAATCAGTAAAAATTAATAAAAATTATATTTAAAAGAAATAAAAAAGAAATAAAATTTCTGAAAAAAAGAATATATACACACACATATTGACCTTAAAATATAACAATTTAAGGGGTTCAATTTGTTAATAATAAAAGTAGCAGGAAGTATTTTAAATAATATTTGGTGGTTCCAAGACTGACATAAAAGAAACATTTTCACAAGCTGATCATGGGAGAATAAACTGTCTGAAAAGCAGTCTGGCAAAGTATACCAAGAGAGCTTTTAAAATGTGACTTTTGGGGCGCCTGGGTGGCTTAGTCGGTTAAGCGTCCGACTTTCGCTTAGGTCATGATCTCGCGGTTTGTGGGTTCGAGCCCCGCATCGGGCTCTGTGCTGACTGCCAGCTCTGAGCCTGGAGCCTTTTTCAGTCTGTGTCTCCCTCTCTCTCTGACCCTCCCCTGCTCACGCTGTCTCTCTCTCTCTCTCTCTCCTAGAAATAAATAAAACATTAAAAAAAATTAAAAAAAATAAAAATAAAAAAAATAAAATGTGACTTTTGATTCACTTCTGAAAGTTTAGCCTAAAGAAGTAATAAAAAAAAAATGTGACTAAAGACAGATCAGATATGAGTATAAAGATATTCAGCAAAGCAAAATTTATAATAGTTTCCAAACAATGGAAACTATGTAACAATGGAAGGATGGTTAAGAAAATTATAGCCCATTCATGAATATTGTACACCCTTATAAAATGTTTGTGGGCCTATGGCCTAGTGTAGAGGATGACACCATCACCACCACCAGAGCTATCACCAGGGCCTGCACTCAAGAGGAAGATGCTCTAAAAAAAAAAAAGACACCCTCCATTTCCTCACTATCACAGCTAGGAGACTGCTTGCTAGAGGCATATCCGACAACTTCACAAATGATGCTACATTTTAAATTAAGAAATGTGACCTTCATGGATTAGAAGAGGGCCCTCCTATCATAACAGTGCTCAACAGGGAAGAGGGACTCAAATAGTAGAGAATGATACAGACTATTCACCGAGAGCATTAACAGAATATTATTCACGGTTTTTGTCACTTGTAAAGTGTCAAGAGGTTATGGGGAACTTGAGATTGGATAAATATCACAGATCATCTCATCTCAACCTACTGGGCTCATGGCTTTTGCTTATTTGTGGATCTTCTGTCCCAGAAAGAAATCTGCAGAGCTTACAGAACAAAGAGAAGGCTGCACTAAAGAAAAAGAAGGATCAATGCACATGTATGCAAACAAATGCTAGCTCCTGGGGGAATGGCATTGTCAGAGCTCAGGTGCCTCTGGGAGCTGGTATTGGTCTGGCCTGTAAATACAATGGGAAAGAGGAGTTCTGCTTGACTTTATATTCAAAAATTACAATATGACAGTTTTGTGGAAATCACTACTTATTTTCATCTGTGGGAATAACTGCTGCGGAATGGGAGCATCTGCTGAGAGAGCAGCAGCCAGCACTGATTACTACAAGAGAGAGACAAGTTTATTCCTGGGGTAAGAGCAGATGGAATGTATGTTCTATGTGTCTAGGAAGCAACAAAAATCGTAGCTGCCTATTATAGATCTGTGGAGGGGGCCATGCTGATGGAGCTGCAGATTAACCAATATCAAGGACACAGTATGGGTGATCCTGGAGTCATTTATCATATATAAGAAGAAATACAAGAAGAGTGACCTCATTATGTTTCTCAAAAATAGAATAGTAGACAGCACTATAGCCAGTGTTGAAGACTTATAAGAAATTGAGATTGAAGTGAGGAAAGAAACTGAGATGAGTGACATCAAAATGGTCCAGTGTGCAACAGTTCATTATGAACCAGCTTTAGAAGAATTAAGCCATCAAGCTACACCAACAATCCACCTTTTAGAGTTATGGTGTGAATCAGTGAATCAAGTTTAAGTGGATCATTTAAAGGAAAACTGTAAATTTATCGTTATGCCTTGAATGAAACATTCATGGTCAACTTTAAGAGATTTTGTGGTCTCAACTTTAAAAAGGCTAAAACCCATAAAACAAACAAAACTTCTGTGAATGTGTTTATGCTATGCTATAATATTAGATTTAAAAATTTGGGAGAAGGGGCGCCTGTGTGGCTCAGTCAGTTAAGTGTCCGACTTCAGTTCAGGTCATGATCTCACGGTTTGTGGGTTCGAGCCCCACGTCAGGCTCTGTGCCGATGGCTAGCTCAGAGCCTGGAGCCTGTTTCAGATTCTGTGTCTCCCTCTCTCTCTGACCCTCCCCTGCTCAATCTCTCTCTCTCTCTCTCAGAAATAAATAAAACATTAAAAAATTTTGGGAGAAAAATGTAATGGGTTCCAAAGGTTCAGTGATGCAGTAGAAAGCACAATGTCTCCCCTATATCCCATAGTTTCCTAATTTCCCTCCATAGCAGCAGACATTTTACCTGTCTCTTCTGTATTAAAAAAAAATTTTTTTAACTCAAACAAATCAACAAACATTTGAAACCGTAGCTCAAAATGTTTAAAGGAAAAAACTCACAAATTCTTACATTCAGAAAGAAAAACATGGAGGAAGAAATATAAACATTATGTAATTAACATGACCCAAGTAGCAGATGGTACAAAGGTATACATCTGGAGAATTTGGAGGCATTGAATTAAATCTCTGGGAAGATAGAATAAGAGATCTGACATATAGGGTAGGAACTCTCTCATATCTGTATTTAGACAAACCACTCATCCTAAAATAAAATCCAATCCTTAATTCCAGAAGAACTCTTCCCTCTTCTGTCAGTGAATCACAAAGCTGTCTTGAGCTGATTTTGTCTATCAAATCAGAAGACACAGCACTTTTCTCCTGTCATGGGAATTAGATAGGTATGTTTTATAAGCAAAAGTTATTAATAAGAGGAAAATATCCTCTAATATCTGTTTTCAGTAACAAACTATATTCCATAACTATGGAGTCAAACTCCGGCCTTTTGCTTCCTGACAATGTTACTCATCTAATTTGTTCTCCAACACAGAAATAATGACTCCTGTAGTGGGCTACCTACTGCAGCTATAACCCTGCAGAGAAGGGGAGAGCTTCTAAAGATCTAAGAATAAATGTATTAAAACACAACTTTCATTCTTATCCCTCTCAGGATAAAAATATAATCATCTTCATTATGACTGCCATTATAAACTGAGGTACCATACAGTGACTTGCTTACAGACGAAAATTTCCAAAGGGATGGAATAGCTGAGTCACTTTCCAACTGAAGACTTAATTAAGTATCTCATATAGTCAGTGAAAGAAAATGATATATTATGAAAGTCATCTATTTCTGTAGTCTATGTGCAGAGTTCCAAAATGAATTAACATGGTTGCTAACTCTGAATGTGATTTTGATACTCAGATTTCTCTCTTAAAGCATTTGGATACATTCTTTTTCTGGGATTAAATTGAGTAACATCTATGCCTCAACTGTGTCATACTATAGGTCATGCTCTACCACCATTCAGTTGTTTACCTTTCAACATTAGTTTTTACTAGAATGGACTAATTGACCTGTAATAGTCCCTAAGTTTAAAATTGAAACATCAGTTGAAGAAAAATAGGTACAGCCTAACAGCCTATGTAACTTAATTACAAATATATTAAGCTGCATACATTAGCTTCAGAACAAAAAGAACTGGAAAAAAAAAAAACTCTATAAAATCAAATGAGATTTTTACTGTTGAAAAATACCCTCAATGATAAGATAATTTAGGGCCCCAAAGAAGCTGCCTATACTAAATACAAGATATAATAGTAAAGCTGGGGGAGGGGAACAGGGACTCCAAAATACCTAAATTAAAAAATCAGCCAAATTTCAAATGATACACAAATTTAAGAATCGCTCACTTGACTAACAATATTATTGGAAATAAATGACTGCATTAGAAAGGATCTTATATACCAGTAAAAACAGTTAACACTGACTGAACCTTTCCTGTGTCAGACTCTATATTATTAAGTCCTTTACATGTAGTATTAACTCATTTAATTCTCACAGCCCCCCTATGAGGTATTATTACTATACCCACATTATAGAAACCTGAGGCACAGAGAGGTTAAATTACTTGCCAGAAGTCACCAAGTGACTAGGGCATGAACCCACACAGTGATCTCTTCAACTGCAGTCCCTAACTCTTCCCTCTCAGCTCCCAACTCTTAATCAGTCTACACACTGTCTTTTTAATTTTAGTTCAACTTCCCATTTTATGGATGAGGAAACAGTGTCTCGAGGTATACAGAAATTTCATTCAAGGCTGAAAACTATTTAAATAATCTGCCTGCCCAAAGTGGGATGTGAATTCATGACCCCAAGATCAAGAGTTGCATGCTCTACTAACTGAGCCAGCCACGCACCCCAAGGCTTGAAACTAGTTAATAGCAATACTGGTACTAGGACTCAGGTTTCCTGTTTACATTTTGCTTTCCTATTTCACATTGAGCTTTTCCAATTTTCCTGTCATTTTTCCTATTTTACAGTGGGCTTTCTCCATATTTGGTCTTTTTAAAAAATAACTTAGGGGCACCTGGGTGGCTCAGTCAGCTGAGCACCTGATTCTTGATTTTGGCTCAGGTCATAATCCCAGGGTTGTAGAACCGAGCTCCATGTCAGGCTCCGTGCTCAGTGTAGGGCCTGCTTGGGATTCTCTTTCTCTTTCCCTCCGTCCCTCTCCCCTGCTTGTGCTCTCTCTCTCTCTAAAATAATAAAAATAAATAAATAAACAAAATTATTTGGTTTTCTGTGTATACTTATTGTTGAAGTCAGGAGAGTACAATAAAGTACAGAAGAAAATTAAAACCACTCCTCCCAGCTTCCAAGAATAACCACTGTCAACATTTTAACATACTACTTCATATGCATTATAAGACCAACACTCTGCTTCCCTGCCCCATATTTTCAAAGAAGTTTAGAGACATTATTTATATATAGTTATATATTTACTTGACTTTTTCACTTACATCATTATTTTTCATGGCTTTAAATATTTTTGAAAATATGACTAAATGGCAGATGACATTTCACAAATTTCATTAATTTAGACTATATATGGTCTAAATTCTTGGACTAATTCTTTACTAATATGGTAAATTCTTGCAATTACTCTATGATAAAACTGTTATACCTACATCTTTATGCAACATCAGTGATAATGTTCTAGATTAGGTCCCTAGAAATGACATTACTAAAGTTAAAGGGTACAACAATATCTAACATGTATGTGGTTAACACTACTGCCAAATTACTCTAAGCACTTCACAGATATTTGCTTGTTTAACCCTTGCAACAGAGAGAGCAAGGGACCCTCTAAGAGAGGGAATGAATGCCTAGAGAGAACAAGTGACTTGCCCAAGATCATACAGCTAGCAAGTCACAACCAGGATTGTCTACCTCACACTCAAGTAGTGAGACGCCGGGATCCATGCTCTTAATCACTACGTTGGCCTATTTTACTTCCACACTTTTTCAATGTGATGTGAAGTCTCCTAAAAGTTTACTAAGAACATACAAATATCCTCTGAGGAATCTGTAGTTTTAGTAAGCATCCAGGAGATTTTAAAATTTGAAAGCCACTATCCTGACCTAAAAATTAAACATTTAGGGGTACCTGAGTGACTCAGTCAGTTAAGCATTCAACTCTTGATTTCAGCTCAGGTCATGATCTCATGGCTGTGAAATCTAGCCTGCATCAGGCTCTGCACTGTCCGTGCTTGGAATCCTCTTTCTCTGCCCCTCCCTGCTGTCTTTCTTTCTCTCTCTTTCTCTCTCTCTCTCTCAAGATAAATAAACAATTAATTAATTTAAAAAACATTTAATAAAGCCTTCTTATAAAACCTTTGATAGTTATATTGATGTTTTAAATATGGATGAAAGAACCAAGTAAGAGAGTACTCAAAAATGATTAAAATAAATCTTCATGACCTTGGATTAGGGAATAGCATCTGAAATATAACATCAAAAGCACAAGTGACAAAATAAATGAAAGAATTTAAGATCATTAAAAATTACTTGAAAAATAAAACAGGTAAGCTGAACTTCATCAAAATTAAAACTTTTCTGCTATAAAAGACACCATGAGAACAAATATTGTATTATTCCACTTACATGAGGCACCTAGAATAGGCAAATTTATAGAGCCACAAAGTAGAAATAGCAGTTATCAGGGACCGAGGTAGAAGAAAAAGGAGAGTTATTGTTTATTGGGTATAGAGTTTCTGTCTGGGATGATGGAAAAGTTCTGGAAATGAATAAAGGTAATGGTTGCACAGTAAATGTGTTTAATACCACTGAACTTTACCCCTAAAATGCTAAAAAATAGTAAATTTTATGTTATTTATGTTTTAATGTAATAACAAAAAAAGGCACTATCAAAACAATATATAGAATGGAAACAATTTTTTGAAATCACTCAACTGATAAGGGAATTATATCCAGAATACACAACTCAACAATAGAAATATAAATAATTTAATTTTTTAAATGGGTAAAGGACATGAACATTTCTCCAAAAAAAATATACAAATAGCCAATACGTACATGAAAAGATGCTCACAATGTTATTAATTAGGGAAATGCAAATCAAAATCACAGTAAAATGACTTCATATTAGCTGGCTACAATAAAAAAGACAGTAAGGAGTGTTGACCAGGAAGTAGAGAAATCAAACCTTCATACACTGCTGGTAGAAATGTAAAATAGTACAGCCAGTTTGGAAGACAGTTTGGCTATTTCTTAAAACATTAAATATGGAGTTACAATATGACTCAGCAATTCTATTCCTAGGTATATAATCAAGAAAGCTGCAAACATATGTCTACAAAAAACGTGTACATGTATGTTCACAGCAATATTACTTTTAATAGTCAAAAAGTAGAAACAACACAAACATCCATCAACTGAGTATGTGGTAAAAGTGATAAATGAAATATGGTATATGCCTAAAATGGAATATATTTGGCAATAAAAGGTATAAAGTAAAGATATATGCTACAACATGGATGAACCTTGAAAACACCAGGATGAATGGAAGAAGCCAGACACAAAAGTCTACATGTTATACGATTCCATTTAGATGAAGTATCTCCCGAATAGGCAAATGTATAGAGACAGAAAGTAGACTGATGGATGCCAGGGGCCAGGAGAGGAGAAAATGAAGAGTGATTGGGTACAGTTTTTTTGGGGGAGCAATAAAAATGTTCTGGAAATAAACAGAATTTTGTGAGTATACTAAAAACCACTAAAGTGTAAACTTTAAGAAGTTAAAAATAAACTAAAAATATGGTTAAGAAATTCCTAAGTACATAAATTGTGAAATAAAACTCTTTGAAGTAGTAATTTAAGACTGTAAATATGTGAATTTTGAGAGAATTAGGGAGGAAATTTGACAGGATAAAGTCTTTATGAAAACCACAGACAATGGAAATAAAGATAGAAATGTCAAAACTGTCAAAAAGTTAAAAACTAGAAAAGTACAATGTCAGGCAAACAACAGTTTTAAAAGTTCTATTAAAATCATATTGAGGAAGACAGAAAAGTAAGTTTCAGACTAGAGAAGAAACTAAAGAAATAACCATCAAAACAAAATCATTCAATGACTTATCTAAGCAATTCCCTGATGACTTTGAAGAATAATTTAAGTTTACCTGTTCGTAAAGAAGAGACCAAGAACATACATATATACGATCTAAATTTATAAAATTAAAGGAGATATGTACAAATTTCACCAAATGTAGAGCACTAGGAATTCAGGACAAAACTCAAATTTAACCAGGATACTTTGGGGCCATGTAATAGCATTGCTTTTACACCACAAACTTACAGGACAAGAGGAACTGAATTATGTTGGATTCCCTGACAACAAATCAGAAACACCCCAATTTGTCCTAAACAGGCTGAGGTAATAATGAAAGCTGGATGATGGTACATGTGTGCTAGAATGTTAGCTTCATGAAGCCAGGGACTTTGTTTTGGTTACAATAGTATGTGGCACATAGGAAGTGCTCAATGAGGGCTAAATGAATCCACAGGATTTCAAACTCTGTAGAATACTGGGCTTATGTTTTAGGAATTCGCATCTAGATTAAGGAATTCTACACATCTAGAAATGGAATTATAATGGATGAAAAGCCAGAGATATAGGACCAGAGTTTCAGAGAAAAGAATTTCTCTTTAAATATCACACTGACTAGAGGCAGATAAGCCTATATAACTTGCTGGTGTTGTTAAATGCTTACACATGTTCACAAATTTCCTCTATTTTTTTTACATAGTATAACGGAAAATATAATGGCTCTATAAACTTCTAAAAAATTAACTGTTTAATGCTAAAAATAACTATATACATTTAGGATTCATCATAGTCAAGTAAAAGGAATACATAATATAGTAAAATCTAAAGGAAAAGATATAATTTAAGTAAAATATAATAGATAAAATCAGTATCTACAAGATCTAAGAAGAAAACATAAAACCCTGTCAAAACCTATTCAGTACTAACCAACCTAATAAAATGAGCATAGAAGACAGAGGTCTGCACCTTAAAAGAATTCAAGACAACAGACAAGAAAAACTACAATGACAATCTCATAACAGAGATGAGAACAATTTCTAACAATGACGAATTTGACTAAAGACATCCTATTATAAAGCATTAGTGTTTCATAAAAAGTTTCTATGCCTTTCACATAAACACTAAAATCAATACCAACAGAAGTATTTTATATAAAAATATCACTGACGAGGTTGCATTTAAACATTTAATTAGCACAACTATGGCAAAATTTTAAGTCAAAGTATTGTTAGAATGACAACTGTCACTATTATTTCACTTTTCTTTTTAAACAAGATACCTGCAGGCAACAGATGTGCAATTAAAGCTGTAGTTCAAGTTCAAACAATTCCCTTTGAACATACCAAAAAAATATCCCACTAAAATATCCTGTCATACTTCTCACATCTAAACACTATTTTGGATCCACCTCAATTAAGGACTTTATTTAAAATCTAAAATATCTGGGGCACCTAGATGGCTCAGTCAGTTAAGTGTCCAACTCTTGATTTAGGCTCAGGTCATGATCTCATGCTTCATGAGCTAGAGCCCCTCACTGGGCTCTGCACTGACAGCATGGAGCCTGCTTGGGATTCTCCATCTCTGACCCTCCCCTGCTCATGTGTATGCTCTCACTCTTTCTCTCTCTCTTAAAACAAATTAAAAATAAACATTTAAAATCTAAAATATCGGGACGCCAGGGTGGCTCAGTTGGTTGAGTGCACAATTCTTGGTTTCAGCTCAGGTCATGATCTCACAGTTCATGGGCTCAAGTCCCATATTGGGCTCTGCACTGACAGTGTGGAGCCTGCTTGGGATTCTCTCTCTCCCTCTCTCTCTCTGCCCTTCCCCCACTCATTCTCTCCTTCTCTCTCTCTCTAAATAAACTTTAAAAAAATAAATAAAATCTAAAATATCAAGCAAAAGGGCACCGGGTGAGTCGGTTAAGCATCTGACTTCGGCTCAGGTTATGATCTCACCGTTCATGGGTTCAAGCCCCGCGTCGGGCTCTGTGCTGACAACCAGCTCAGAGCCTGGAGCCTGTTTCGGATTCTGTGTCTCCCTCTCTCTCTGACCCTCCCCTGCTCACGCTGTTGCTGTGTCTCTCTCTCTCTCTCTCAGAAATAAATTATAAAATCAAATAAAACAAAATATTTTTAAAAATCAAGCAAAATTTAAGATGAAATGCCTTTACAGAGTTTCAACTCTAAAGTTTAGCAATGAATGTAAATTGGTTCTGGTATGAAAGACCTCTATTACTAAAATTACAATTTTTGAGTATTTTGAGCAAATTTAGATGCTATGCCATAAAACAAGGAATTTTTAGAGTTTTCCATTGATACAGGAATTCATTTGATAGTTTTTGAAAATCATACTGAAAATACTGAAATAAACTTTTAAATGGTCGTAACATATGAAATTAATCATACCTTAAATTTTATTTTGTTTTCAAACTGTTTTTCAAGATCCTGAGAAATTTACACTCAGTTTCAGGCATGTTATCTTAGAAGCAGAGCTAGATTTACAACAAGGAAGTGACAGTGCAGATTCTGGGTTTTGACATACATGCTTTACGAGAGAAATTATGCAAGTAAAAAACTACTAAGGTTTAGAACTGCAGCACATGCTAAATAAAATGGTACTTTTTTTTTTTAGGTAAGACTGGTGCTATATACTTACACTGGGCCAAACTCACAAAAAGCCATTCCTCCGAAATTTTTCCCTGCCACCCCTCACCCCACTCAAAATAAATTTTTCCAACCTAGAACCCATATAAAATGTATTTTTAAAATATATTTCAGTACATCTTTATGATCTTTAAATTCATGAATAAAACTCTCTGAAATTGAAAATATTTTACTTGACCCCTTTGCTCCAGAGTAACTTAATTCTGTTTTTCTATTAAATTTAGAATGAATTTTGAATATTTCTTCTATATTTAAAACCAGCTACTTAACTAACCAATACTTTATAAAAACAGTTCCACGTACATGACCTCATTTTACATTATATAAATTCAGAGGAATTATTAGTCTTACATATTTAATAATTGCTTGATATCTTCATTTTTACTTAATGTTGAAACTACATTTTAATCATCACATATTCAGCACCTACCACAAAAATAAGAATGTAAAACTGAAAAACTATTATAAAATTACATGAAATGAAAATAAGTGACCAAAGTAACATAAAATTAAGTAAGAGAATTTGATAATTCACAAAATCTATCTTGCACTGAAAAATATTTAAATTTGATCAGTGTTTCATTTTTTAAAATCTTGGTTTATAATTTCCTATAACCACTCTTTAATAGGTAAGTGTTCATCAGAGTAGATACAATGACATTTAACTCTTGTTGAATATTATAGAATATGCACTAAAAATTTAATTTTGGCCAAATATAAAATAACTATCAATCATCCCCAGATTAAGCAGTCCTCAGAGTATCTCTCATTCACATACTGTGGACACAGTAAGAGCTGGACTACACACACACACACACACACACACACACATACACTGCAGAGACATAATTTTTTGTACCAAGAGAAATGCAAAGATAAATTCCCAGATAAATACTCAGAACATCAAAGAGTACTAAAGAGCTGGAGACATTACAATTCCAGAATTTGAGATGTATCACAAGTGCATTATAGTAATCAAGACAGTATGGTACGGGCACAAAAACAGACACAAAAACCAATGGAAAAGAATAAAGAATCCAAAAACAGATCCACAAACATGACCAATTAATCTCTGACAAAGCAAGAAAGAATACCCAATGGAATAAAGACAGTCTCTTCAGCAAATGGTGCTAGGAAAACTGGACAGCGACATACAAAAGAATGAACCTGAACCACTTTCTAACACCATACACAAAAATAAACTCAAAATGGATGAAAGACCTAAAGACAGGGAGCCATCAGAATCCTCGAGGAGAAAGCAGACAACAACCTCTTTGACCTTGGCCGCAGCAACTTCTCACTCAACATGTCTCTGGAGGAAAGGGAAACAAAAGCAAAAATAAACTACTGGGACCTTATCAAGATAAAAAGCTGCTGCACGGTTAAAGAAATTTAATCGGCAAAACTAAAAGGCAACCAACAGAATGGGAGAAGATATTTGCAAATGGCATATTAGATAAGGGGTTAGTACCCAAAATCTACAAAGAGCTTATAAAACTCAACACTCAAAAAACAATTAATCCAGTAGAGAAATGGGCAAAAGACATGAATAAACACTTTCCCAAAGAAGACATCCAGATGGCCAACACACATGAAAAAATGCTCAACATCACTCATCATCAGGGAAATAGAAATCAAAACCACAATAAGAGACCACCTCACACCGGTCAAATTGGCTAAAATTAACTCAGGCAACAACAGATATTGGTGAGGATGTGGAGTAAGAGGAACCCTTTTGCACTACTGGTGGGAATGCAAACTGGTGCAGCCACTCTGGAAAACAATGTGGAGGCTCCTCAAAAAATTAAAAATAGAACTCCCTATGACCCAGCAATTACACTACTAGGTATTTATCCAAACGATACAGGAGTATTGATTCAAAGGGGCACATGCACCCCAATGTTTATAGCAGCACTATCAACAATAGTCAAAGTATGGAAAGAGCCCAAATGTCCATCAGCTGATGAAGGGATAAAGAAGATATGTCTATGTACAACAGAATATTACTCAGCAATCAAAAAGAATGAAATCTTGCCATCTGCAACAACATGAATGGAACTAGAGCATATTATGCTAAATGAAATTAGTCAGAGAAAGACAAATATCGTATGACTTCACTCATATGTGGAATTTAAGATACAAAACAGATGAACATAAGAGAAGAGAGCAATATAGAACAGGGAGGGGGACAAAACATGAGAGACTCTTAAATACAGAGAACAAAGTGAGAATTGCTGGAGAGGTTTTGGGGGAATGGATTAAATGGGAAAGGGGCATTAAGAAGGACACTTGCTGGGATGAGTACCGGGTACTATATGCAGGGGATGAATCACTGGATTCTACTCCTAAAATCATTATCATACTATATGCCAACTAACTTAAATGTAAATTAATATATATTATATATGTGTGTGTATATATATATGTACTAAGAGAATATCATCTATGCAGTTAATGTGTAGAATTACAAAATTTTAACATTTCAATACATTTTTGACATCTGGGATTCATGTCCCATTTACACAAATCATATTTTACTCAATAAGGTATCAACTTACATTTAAGTCTACTTAAAATTTAATGTGGATAAGGAATGCCTAACCTAGAAGACCTTTCTCATCCCACCCACCTCCCCACCCCACCCACCACAGTCTCCTCGGAATTACCACCAACTAAAACCGGAGGAAAAAAATTACCATCATGGAAGTGTACATACACATATATTTTACATGGTAATCTTAATTACCCTCTGTATCCACTTATTCAAGCACTGTCAGAGCTGTAACACTAATTTATAACCTTTTACCCATTGCCAGTGAGCTTCCATACCTATTATGCCACTAGTAGCCCAGGTTTTGCTACTTACACTCCCTATAAAGTGACATTTGAGTGCTGTTAATAATTGTCTTCTCAAAATTTCTCTCTTGCCTTGTATCTCACAAATCCAATCTTTCCTGGTCCTCCTACTTCTCTGGCTGTTCTTCCAACTCGGTTTTCTTTTTCCCTGCCAGCTCTTTAAATGCTGATCATCCCCAGGGTTCTCTAGCCTCTACTTTTCTAGATATGTATAAACTTCCCTGGAGTATATTTCCTACAACCTTCACTACTTTGGTTGATGACTCCCAAATCTGTCTCCCTCCATGCAGATAATTTTGTTGCACTCCAGTTTGTTTCTAACTGTCCTACTATATCATTCTACCAGGTCTCCTTGCCTCTAGGCAATGTCTCCCACATTATCACCAAGACTGCTCCTCTAAAAACAAAGACCTAACCATGTGATTCTTTTGAAATCTTTTGGAATTCCTCACCACCAGTCCTAAAGGAAAAAATACCGTAACATTAAAATCCTTCATGATTTGAGGGGCGCCTGGGCAGCTCACTCAGTTGAGCGACCGACTCTGGCTCAGGTCATGATCTCACGGTCTGTGGGTTTGAGCCCTGTATCAGGCAGCTCAGAGCCGGGAGCCTGCTTCGAATTCTGGGTCTCCCTCTCTCTCTGCCCCTCCCCTGCTCATGGTCTGTCTCTCCATATATATCAAAAATAAAAACATTTAAAAAATTAAAATCCTTCATGACTTGATTCTAAACTACTTTTCCTGCCTCATCTTCTCTTCCTTGCCCCATATTATGGCATATAAAATCACTTAAAGTTTCTCAAACAAGGGGCAACCTGGCTGGCTCAGTTGGTATAGCATGAGACTCTGGATCTCAGGGTGGTGAGTTCAAGCTCCATGTTGGGTGTAGAGATTATGTTTAAAAACCAAAGTTTCTCAAACAAGCTACCTATTTTTTTCTCCTTCAGCTATATTACTCATGCTATTTATTGATGCTGCCTAAAGTGTACTTCCCCCTCATTTGCATGCTAAAATCTTGTTCTTCTTTTAGGACTTGTTTCAGATGTCACTTCTGGTCACATTCTGTTTCCTCCTTCATTGCCTTATTAATTGCTCATTCTAGCCTCAACATTTCTACTGCAGTTCATTTAAACAACACCTCTCTTAGCAATTACTTCACTGTATTACTGTGATTATCTGCATACATGTCCACTTATGTAGAATCACTAAAAGCAGGGATCACATCTTGTTACCTCTGTATCCCTGTCAAGTTGCAAATATGCCCGAAAGTAATTGCTTAATAAAGAGATCCTTGATAAGCAAATGCTATGTAATTTATGTCACTCTCTATCTACTCTACTGTTTGACCCTAGGAACTCATATATCCCAGTGTTTTATCTGAAAATATGACTAATGTCGATTCAGTCCACGACAAAGCAGATGAATCGGCAAGATAAAGTAGGCTGAAGAGATGTTTGGGAAAAGGCACCTATGATTAAATCACATAATTCAATGTCAAATGTTAGAGTTATTCACAAAAGACACTAAATATATTAATGATACAGTCTTCTATCTCTGCTTAGAGGAACACTACTTCAAATTATAATTTCTTTATGTCTTAATTTTCTCATCTGAAATATACAAAACATTTACCTTATGAATATTAGAATACTAGTAAGGGAATGGAAAACAACTTTATTTTTGTTAAAATACATTCTTAGTTGATTGTTCCCAATGCTATATAATTTTCACTTTGAGTTAGGAAGTAAGCCGAATGTAATAAAATACATGACTGTGTTCAATTATTCCACTGCTTCTTCCTATATGAATATTAAATTACACTTCCCTGCTCAACTTCATCACATCTGTCCATGTGACTTGCTTTGGGCAATAAAATGTGAATGGAAGTGGCATGTGCCACTTCTAAGCAGAAGTGTTAACTGTAACTCTATGGCTGTGCATAGCTCTTTTCCTTCCATCAGAACATGTCCCAGACAGGAGCTGTTTCTTTGGTCTTAATTCCAGAAAGAAGAACAACTGTGAATGAAGCTGCTACATACCCAAACATGAGCAAAAACTAAATCAAGTGAGGTCTTGGGTTATTCACTACCAAAATATAACTAGCATACACTAACTGATACACTGAATTAGATGCTCCTCCTCTATAATATCATAACACCCAGCCATATGCCACTATAATATTATACTACACTCAAAGTTTTTTTATTGTTTTGTTCAAATAGACTTATGATTTCAAGAAGCCAGACATTTGTTTTTTCATCTCTAGCACCTGGTAGAAGACTGATAAATGTTTGCTGAAAGAATTATAAAGGTATCCATCATATAGTCTCCAATAAATGAAGCTAGTTACTGAAAATTTTGAATATGTAATACAAAAATAACATATTGCAAAGAAAGGCTAAAGAGATCAAAATAGCTTATAATGTAAAAAGCTGAAGAGATTCCATAGCCATTGTTAAAGTGATCTTACATACAGTATCTTAACATTTTCCTAAAAGGTTCCAACATTATATTTATTAAAGATTCCAATAATACCACTTTAAACATATTCCCTTGATAACCAGAAGGAGAGAAGAGAAGTGTGGGAGAAATCCAAGTTCATGCACTGTAAAATTCATGTTTCCTCACAGATCCATATTTACATATATGTTTTAGACACATACATTTATATATATGTTTAAAACATATATTTTGTTTCTAAATAGTTCCTCTAGTAATGGCTGACCCAGAAAACTGGCAAGTAACAATCCAGAAGAATCAACACATTACAAAAATGCATTAATTCAGTTATTTTAAAACATTCTAATACAAAGTCACCCAGCACAGGGGTAAAAAAAACTTACAACCTCTAATGCCTTTAAGTGCATAATTCTATTAGTAAATGCAACCAGGTCATTAAGAAAAGTTTTTGTCCTTTACTCTATTTAAGGTGACAAGGAAATGTTTAATCACTTTAGACAAATTTCCATCCAAAAATTATTTGCTTGTAGAAGGTGTACCTTTTTAATTCACCAGAAAATCCTGTTTTCTGAAATGACTTATTCCCTGCAGTTATCAAGAAACTATGGCATAATTGTACCTGGTATAATCTCTAATCTATTAAAATATATTTGAGTTTTAAATTTTATCTACATGGAGATGTACTTCAAATTCCCTAAACTCAAGTAAACATTTATATTTGCTAAATCTTGCTAGCATTTTATTCTATACTGGAGTATATGCATTAAAAACCACATAGAGTGATAGGAATAGAAATTTTAATATTAAATTGCTATGAAAGTCTTTTAAATTTTTTTAATGTTTTATTTATTTTTGAGAGAGAGATAGAGACAGCATGAGCAGGGGAGGGTCAGAGAGAGAGGGAGACACAGAATCTGAAGACAGGTTCCAGGCTGAGCTGTCAGCACAGAGCCCGACGCGGGGCTCAAACCCACAAACCGTGAGATCATGACCTGAGCTGAAGTCGAACACTCAACCGACTGAGCCACCCAGGCGCCCCCTGTATTACAAAGTCTTAATCTTTGTGATTTTCCTAAACACTTGTACAATTTTTATTCTAAAGTACATAAAACTATAACAACACTTAGATAAGTTATATATTCATTTTGTATGTAAACTTCACAATGATGTTATATAGGCAGTTATTTAATAAAATTTTTTTAATGTTTATTTGTGGGGGGCGGGGGGTCAGAGAGAGAGGGAAACACAGAATCTAAAGCAGGCTCCAGGCTCTAAGCTGTTAGCACAGAGCCCAATGCAGGGCTTGAATTCATGAGTGGTGAGATCGTGACCTGAGCAGAAGTCAGAAGTCTGATGTTTAACCAACTGAGCCATCCAGGTACCCCAAAGTAGTTTATAAACATTATTAACCAAAACTCATACAGTATCTTTTGTATATGGGTTTGTTTTTTTTTCTTGTTTTTAAGTAGGGGGTTTTAGCTGATATCAGCAGTCTGAATAGGAAAATTCCACTCAGGTCATGATCTTGAGGTTTAAGTTTGAGCCCTATATGGGGCTCCCTGCTGTCAGCCTGTTAATGCAAAGCCTGCTTCTGATCCTCTGTTCCACTCTCTCTGCAACCCCCTACTGTGCTCTCCCAAAAAATAAATTTAAAAAAAAATGCCTATTGACAAAAATTGCCACCTTATTCCACTTAATGCAGAAATACATGATTAACTTAATGGATTTTCGCTTCTCAATATTAAGTCAAAATAGCATAGTCATGCAGCCAACATGATCTTCATAGGTATTAACACTTTACAGATTTTAAAATGTGAATAAATTAAAATGTCAGTAATTAAAATGTGCCTGGGCCCAGGCATCAATGTGTTTTAAAAGCTCCAGATGATTCTAATATGAAGCTAAGGCTGCAAATTGTTTATTTCTTTCAGTGTCCCTACAAAAGATTAACAACTTTTTCTTTCAACTTAATTCTGGACCAGATTTTTAGGCAGTAGCTTTAAACATTTCCTTAAAATAGTATAGACTTATAAGCTTAATTTCCATTTCGACTTCTGAAGATTTTGATTTAAACAATAATTTTTTATCATGCTTATAAAATGCATCTTAATAAACCAAGTTTGAAAAAGAAAAAAGGGACAGTTTGGTCATTTAACATTAACACAATTTTTTGCTTTAAGTTAAATCATATCAGATAGCTCAAAGTCACAGTACCAAAGCAATTTTAAATCACAAAACTCTTTACATATAAGGTCATATTATTAACAAAAAGCTTATTCATTAAAAGAAAACTTCTACTGAGGCAGCTAGCAGGCTCAATCAGAAGAGCATGGAACTCTTGATCTCAGGTTCATGAATTCAAGTCCCACCTGAGTATAGAGATTACTTAAGTAAAAAGTAATTAAAAAAGAAAGAAAAAGAAAAGTTCTGCCTATAGATGTACAGCATCTAAAAGAGGCAGGAGATAATTAAAAAAGAAGTGAAACAGCACTTGAAAAGGAGAAACTCTGAAAAGATTTTGGGAATTTAGCTGAAAAAGTCCTCTATGAACATAACTGATGGCATAGTATTTCCAAAATGTCTCTTATTTCAAGAGATACAATACCAAATATCCTGAAAATGGAAATACTCTATAGTCAACAAATAAATAAATATGAGTCTCAAAAGGACATAGTCTGAATCTACCTAAAGGAACCATGTTGGGGCACCTGGGTGAATCAGCTGCTTAAGTGTCTGAGTCTTGACATCAGCTCAGATCGTGATCTCACAGTCACTAGATGAGCCCTCAATAGGGGCTCTCTGCTGAGCGTGGAGCTTGCTTGGGATTCTCTCTCTCTCTCTCTCTCTCTCTCTCTCTCTTCCCCTCTCCCTCCCTCTCCCCCTCCCCCTCCCACTCCACGTGTGGTCTCTCTCTCAAGAATAAATATATAAATAAATAAATAAATAAATAGGCCAGGCTTAACACGTTTTCTATTTAACTTAATAAGTTAATGTTTATTTAGAATAGGTGGTATAGTTTCAAGGTTCCAGAAATACTAAAAAGATATACACACTGAAAAGTATTCCTGTCGCCCTTATCTCATAAAAACAGCTTCCACCCTACCTCACTTCCAGATAACCAGGTTGCTAACCCCTTTATATGCATCCTTCCAGATTTCTTTATGCATAAACAAATAAATAACAAATATGAATTCTTATTTTCCTTCTTTTGCATAAAAGGTAGATTATTGTGTATATTGTGCTGTGCCCTGTTTGTTGTTTTGTTACCTGATAATGTATCTCATTCTTTTTATAGATTTTTCAGTGAGTAGAATCTCAGAAAGTCAATCCATTTGCTTTTTTACTTTATAACTTATAATCCCCTTATGCTCATCCCAACAAAGACAGACATAATGTAGCTGCAATAAGAAGTCTTTGGAATTTAATAATCTTATATGATATTGCTATTTTTTTTAATGTTTATTTATTTTTGAGAGACAGCATGAGCAAGGGAAGGACAAAGAGAGAGGGGGACAAAGGATCCAAAGTAGTCACTCACTGTGCTGACAATAGAAAGCCTGATATAGGGCTCAAACTCACGAACCATAAGATCATGACCTAAGCCAAAGTCGGACACTTAACCAACTGAGCCATGAGCCACCCAGGTGCCCCCTGGCATTATTATAAAGAATTTATTGAAGTATAGAATGCCTATAAAGACGTGAACAAATCAAAAGGGTATATAGCTTGATGAATCACCACTAAATGAACATACCTTTATAACTAACTACCACCCAGGTCAACATATAAAACATTAGTAACACATCATCTATCTGATTTTTTAATATTTTATGACCTATTAGTATCTAGGACACATGTTAGAGAAAATTAATAGTACTGACTTCCTAAACTTACATTAGGGATATAGATTATGGAGTTAGGTTTCTTACTTTCCTTTTCAGTTGGCTTGACCTGTTACTTTTCTTTTAAAATTTTAATAGTTCACATATACAAAAATAAACAGAAACATAGGAGTAAAAACAACAGAATATTAAATTAAACTTTCAGGGCTCCTGGGTGGCTCAGTCGGTTGAGTGTCCGACTTCGGCTCAGGTCATGATCTCACAGTTCGTGGGTTCAAGACCCGCATCAGGCTCTGTGCTGACAGCTAGCTCAGAGCCTGGAGCCTGCTTCACGTTCTGTGTCTCGCTCTCTCTCTGACCCTCCCTGCTCACGCGGTCTCTCTCTCTCTCTCTCAGAAATAAATAAAAACATTAAAAAAAATTTTTAATAAAATAAAATAAGATAAAATAAAAAACTTTCATGTACCTAACACCCAGCCTAAGAAGACCCCTGCCCCTCCCATAAGGGCAAGCAGTATGGCTTAATTAATAGTTAAGAGTAGAGAGTGCAGACTCTGGAACCAGGCTGCCTGCATTTGATTACAGGATTTATTTCTTATTAACAGAATGATCTGGGGTAGTTAAGATTTTCTGCACCCTTATTTATAAGCTCCTTTATTCAGAAATGAGAACAAGAATAGTGCCTGCTTCACAGCACATACTCATTTAATTATGAGAATTAAATAAGTATATATTTGTAAAGTATTTAAAACACATCCCAGCATATATTATGTAAAATTTAGCCGTTTTTATATCCACTCTCTGCTTCCCTCTCAAGGAAATATTCATCATTCTATTACTATATATAAAATAACATACATATATTAGTAAGTATCATGATTTCTAAGTTCTATATTAACTGGCATCATAGTCTAAGTATTCCTTTGCAACTTACTTTTTTCATTCAACATTTCTGAAATTCATCTGCACCGATAATGTATAGCTACTGTTTATTCATGTTCACTCCTGTACAATATTCCACAGTATAAATTAACAGAAGTATTTACATATTCCTGTTGATGAACATCTTAGTTATTTCCAGTTTTTTGCTACCAAAAACTGTTTGAGGGGCATCTGGTTAAGTTGGTTGAATGTCCAACTTTGGCTCAGGTCATGAGCTCACCGCTCATGAGTTCAAGCCCTGCATTGGGCTCTGTGCTGACAGCTCAGAGCCTGGAGCCTGTTTCAGATTCTGTCTCCCTCTCTTTCTCTAATTTAAATAAACATTAAACATATTTTTTTTTAATTCTCTCCCTCTTCTTCTGTCCTTCCCTACTTCTGTGCATGTGTTTTCTCTTTAAAAAAAGCTTGAACATGTCTCCTGATGTAGATATAAAAATGTTTTTGTAGGGTATATGCTATACTTAGGTAAAGAACTGCTATTTCATTATACATGTTTAGCATTTTAACAATGTCAAATTATTTATTGAAATGGTTATACTACAGCATTACATACTTTTATTAATAAAGAAGAAAGTTCTAAAATCAATGATCTAAGTTTCCAATTTAAGAAACAGAAGAGAAAATCAAGCAGAAAAGAAACAGAAAGCATTTAGTAAAGGTAAAAACAGAAATCCATGAACTAGAAAACAGAAAAATAACAGAAAAAAAAAACATTTAAAATAACTGATTATTTAAGATCAATAAAGTTGATAAACCTCTGGCCAAAGTGATAAAGCAAAAAAAAAGAGAGAGAAAAGAAACAATCCTAGGAATGAGAGAGGTAACATCATTACAGAATCTAAAGATACTGAAAGGGTAATAAGGTAATGTTACAAATAATTTGTCAATTGACCCAAAAACTTCAATGAAATATGTTTCTTTAAAGACATAAAATACCAAAATTAACTCTGGAATAAATAAGTAACCTGAAAAGCTCTGTATCTATCAAAGAAACTGAACTGATAGTTTAAAACTTTCCACACACACAAAAAATAAACACAAATCTAAATGACTTCATTAGTGAATTCTACTACATATTTAAGACTAACCTTTCATGAATAGATACGCAAAAATTCTTTTTTTTTTAAATTTTTTTAATGTTTTATTTATTTCTAGGAGAGAGAGAGAGACAGCGTGAGCAGGGGAGGGTCAGAGAGAGAGGGAGTGACAGACTCTGAAACAGGCTCCAGGCTCTGAGCTGGCAGTCAGCACTAAGTCACCGACTAAGCCACCCAGGCTCCCCATAGATACGCAAAAATTCTTGACAAAATTTAAGATCAAATCCAGCAGTGTATTAAAAAAAACACAATATAGGGGCGCCTTAGTCGGTTAAGCGTCCGACTTTCACTTAGGTCATGATCTCGCGGTTCGTGGGTTCGAGCCCCGCGTCGGGCTCTGTGCTGACTGCCAGCTCAGAGCCTGGAGCTTGTTTCAGAGTCTGTCACTCCCTCTCTCTCTGACCCTGCCCTGCTCATGCTGTCTCTCTCTCTCTCTCTCTCTCTCTCCTAGAAATAAATAAAAATATTTAAAAAAACAAACAAACAAAAAAACACAATATAATCAGGTGGAGTTTATCCAGGAATGCAAAGTTGGTTTAATATTCAAAAAGTCAATCAGGGTTTAACTCATCAAATCAATAACAGAGCGTGGAGGTTCCTCTACAGTGTTACTCATACTTGGTATTATCCAACTTTTTTAAAAGTCAAACTCAACAACCAAAAAACAATTAATCCAGTAAAGAAATGGGCAAAAGACATGAATAAACACTTTTCCAAAGAAGACATCCAGATGCCAACAGACACATGAAAAAATGCTCAACATCACTCATCATCAGGGAAATAGAAATCAAAACCACAATGAGAGACCACCTCACACCGGTCAAAATGGCTAAAATTAACAACTCAGGCAACAACAGATATTGGTGAGGATGTGGAGTAAGATGAACCCTCTTGCAAACTGGTGCAGCCACTCTGGAAAACAGTGTGGAGGCTCCTCAAAAAATTAAAAATAGAACCACCCTATGTCCCAGAAATTGCACTACTAGGTATTTATCCAAAAGATACAGGAGTGCTGATTCAAACAGACACATGCACCCCAATGTTTATTGCAGCACTATCGACAATAGGCAAAGCATGGAAAGAGCCTAAATGTCCACTGACTGATGAATGGATAAAGAAGATGTGTTGAGTATACACACACACACACACACACACACACACACACACACACACACTGGAATGTTACTCAGCGATCAAAAAGAATGAAATCTTGCCATCTGCAACAACATGGATGGAACTAGGGTGTATTATGCTAAGCAAAATAAGTCAGAGAAAAGACAAGTATCATATGATTTCACTCATATGTGGAATTTAAGATACAAAACAGATGAAAATAAGAGAAGGGAAGGAAGAATATAAAAACAGAGATGGAAACAATCCATAAGACTCTTACTGAAAACAGAGAACAAACTGAGGATTGCTAGAGGGGAGGGGAATGGGAAGGGTGCACTAAACGGGTGAAGGGTATCAAAGAGGACACCTGTTGTGTTACGTACTGGGTGTTACTTACATTTTACTCCACATCCTCACCAATAGTGAGGATTAAGTGATGGATGGATCACTAAATCTTACTCCTGAAACTAATATTACGCTATATGCTAACTAGAATTTAAATAAAAACTTGAAACATTTTTAAAAATTAAATTAAAAACCACAACAAAAAAAATAAAGGCAGAAGAATTTTTTTTAAGTTTATTTATTTATTTTGAGAGAGAGAGAGAAAATGAGTGAAGAAGGGGCAGGGGAGGGGGGAACAGAGGATCCAAAGCAGGCTCTGGGTGACAGCAGAAAGCCCAACACAGGGCTCAAACCTGCAATCTGTGAGATCATGACCTGAGCCAAAGTTGGATGCTGAACAGACTGAGCCACCTAGGCGCCCCTATCCAACTTTTAAAAGTTTCTTACCCCAATAATCTCTACACACAACATGGAGCTCAAACTCACCACCCTGAGATCAAGAGTCTCTTGCCCTACTGAACCAGCCAGGCACCCCAATATTATTCAACCTTTTAAATGAGTATAAATGGAAGTGAAGGCTTAAGTTTAGTTTCCTAGTTATGCTGAACATCTTGTGTTAGTTTATTGGCCATTCTTATTTCTTCTGTGAATTTTTATTTGTGTCAGTCATTTTTTTCTCTCAGTTTGTGTTTTCTGTCAATTTGAACAAACCCTTTCTATTCTGGACACTTATCATTTATAAGTGATGTGTTTTACAAATATCTTACCCTAGGATTTTTTTTTCCTTCTTCACTTTTTACGTTCTTAATGAAAAAAAAATTTTAATGTATTAGCATTATCAATCTTTTATTTCAATTATGCTTTCATGTGAATTTTTTTATAATTTATCCTTCCCTACCCCAAGGTCATAAGATATTTCACACTCTCTTCTAAGAGGCTTAAAAAAAAAAAAAAAGACAGGAGCACTTGGGTGGCTCAGTCGGTTAAGCGTCCGACTCTTGATTTTGGCTCACGTCATGATCTCACAGTTTGTGGGATCGAGCCCCATATCTACACTGTCGGCACAGGGCTTGCTTGGGATTCTCTCATATCTCTATGCCCCTCCCCCATTCTCTCTTTCTCTCTGAATAAACATTAAAAGAAATTAAAAAGACAAATTTCTACAGTTAGTAGCTCTAGAATTTCTTTGTGGATATGGGGCACCTAGGTGGCTCAGTTGGTTGAGCATCCGACTTCAACTCAGGTCATGATCTTATGGCTTGTGGATTCAAATCCCGTGTCAGGCTCTGTGCTGACAGCCTCAGAACCTGGAACCTGCTTCAGATTCTGTGTCTCCCTCTCTCTCTGCCCCTCCCCTACTCAGGCTCTGTCTGTCTCTCTCTCTCAAAAATAAATAAAGAACCACAAAATTTTGTTTTGAAATTTCTTTGGAGAAAGGTACTATGTTGGTAATAAATGTTTTAATCACCTACTAAATACCAGGCATTGCACCTATGTTGTAGGACTGCAAGGCAGCAAAGACTATTACAATTACCTTTAAGGAGAACTTAAACTAATTGTTATTATTCTTGTTAAAGAACAAAGGAAAATGACATAATCAAGGGCTAAGTTTTGTGATAAACATGATCAAAGTTCAAAATATTATGAAAAGGAATAAATCAGTGAGAATTGTCGCAATCAGTAAAATTCCATGAAGAAAAGCATTAAACCTTCACTTAGTAGTTCTGACTTAGAATAACAAAATAATCTAGAATTTATCTATAACATATTGATATTTAAAATAGCCAACAGAGGGGCACCTGGGTGGCTCAGTCAGTTAAGCATCTGATTCTTGATTTCAGCTCAGGTCGTGATCTCCTGGTTCATGGATCAAGCCTCACATAGGGCTCTGCACTGACAACGTGGAGCCTGCTTGAGATTCTCTCTCTCCCTCTCTCTCTGTGCCCCTTCCCTGCTCTCTCTTCCCCCTCTCTCTTTCTCAAAATAAATAAATAAACATTTTAAAATAATAATAAAAAGGCAACTCTTTCTGCCCATAGGTCCTGTCCACATGTTTTAATAAAATCACCCTTTTTGCACCTAAATAAATAAAATTTTAAAATAAAAAATAAAACAGCCAACAGATAATGGCACCTAGGTGGGTTAAATGTCCAAAGTCAGCTAGGGCCATGATCTCACAGTTTGTGAGTTCAAGCCCAGCATAGGCCTCTCTGCTGTGGGAGCTGAGCCCACTTTAGATTCTCTGTCTCCCTCTCTCTCTGTCCCTCCCCCACTCATATTCTGTGTCTCTCAAAAAACAAACATTTAAAAAAAAAAGCCAACAGATTAAAAACCATGAAGTCTGAATTAATGCAAGATTGCATATGACAGCAAAAGGAAATAGAAAATGTAGGTAAAAATGTACAATATAAATAAACATTATATTGCTTAGGGCCTTATGTAAGTCAGATTTACCCAGTCCAACTCTGCACACAACCAGGAAATTCAAAATTGAAAAGCAAAAGACAGCTGGCAGGTTACAGTTGGCAGGCTAAGTGAGTTGGATAACAGAATTAACTGGTACTATCAGAATAGGATATAATCATAAAGCTGGAGCTATGACACTGATTCCAGAAAAATGAAAGAGGACTCTTTCTAGCAAGTCTTTTTAAAAGTGACTGAACTTAGGCGGAGAAGGACAAATATCATATGTTTGCATGTATAGGAGGATTAGGAGGAACTTGACGGAGGAACAAGGGGGAGAAGAAGGGCGGAAATGGTGGGGGAAAGGGAGAGAGGCAAACCAGGAGAGCCTCTTGAATGCTGATAAAAACTGAGGACTGATGGATGTGGGGGGGAGGGGGGATGGGCATGGAGGAGGGCACTTGTGGGGATGAGCACTGGGTGTTATGTGGAAACTAATTTGACAATAAACTATTTGTAAAAAAAAAAAAAAAAAAAAAAAAAGTGACTGAACTTAGAAACTTGAAGGACTTTAGGACTTTTCTCCAGCCTCAACATTCAGATACCAATATTCCAAATATTTTGCTTTGGGAGAATAATATTTTGGAAGCAGGACTTAAATATCAGAATTAAATACTTTACAAGTGAAACACAGCAGGTAGCAGTCATCAGTAGGCCTATAACAAAACAGTTATTTCAGAAAATAATTCTTAAAATGTATAATTTACTAGCACACCTAAACCTCTAAACTGGTAAGATAACAGCGGTAATAACAAAAAGTAGTAAAAGTAGGAAGGAATAATGACTAATTTTTACAACACAGCCACATAATATTTGAAAGTACTTTTTAATCACTTTCTCACACATTAACAGTTTACCTATTGTTATATCAGCTTTCAAAATAGTTGCAGCTAAAACAAAGGATAAAATTCTCATTCAATTCTCAAGTCAGGTCACTGGTGAGGGAAGTGGGAAGAAAGAATTATTAAAACCAAGTAACAATGCCGATAAACTTAACTGATGCTTATATGAAAACTGCCTCCACACAACTGGCAATTATGAACATCCATTTAAAATGGCAAGACTAGCACTATCACATAAGTTTTATGTTTCAAAATGTATTTCTACTGAAATTCTAATATACATTCTATCACTTAACACCTGCCTCTGACTTGGACATTCACATGCATTATTTTCCTCTTCACTGTATTTGTAACTTCCTTCATTTTTCATTTAAATATTAAATTCTATATTTCTGGCAATATCAGAAATGGTATTTAAGTGAATTTATTCCAGGGGCTCCTGGCTCAGTCAGTAAAGTGTCCAACTCTTGCTCTCGGCTCAAGTCATGATCCGACAGTTGGTGAGATCGAGCCCCATCTTGGGCTCTGCACTGACAACATGGAGCCTGCTTGGGATTCTCTCTCTGCCCCCGCCCCCCAAAATAAATAAACTTAAAATAAATAAATAAATAGATTTATTCCAGAATTTAAAATGACTGACAAAAGAAACACACCTTAAAATGATGCATACTGGGGCGCCTGGGTGGCTGAGTCAGTTGAGCGTCTGACTTCAGCTCAGGTCATAATCTCACGGTTCGTGGGTTCAAGCCCCACGTCAGGCTCTGTGCTGACAGCTAGCTCAGAGCCTGTAGCCTGTCTTCGGATTCTGTGTCTCGCTCTGTCTCTGACCCTCCCCTGTTCACGCTGTCTCTCCCTCTCTCTCAAAAATAAATAAAACATTAAAAAAAAAATTTTTTTAATGATGCATACAAGCACAATCTTTTCATGTGCCAAGAAAAAAGCAATCTTGAAAATAAGAACTCATACCCTGGAACCTTTAAATTTTCTCTCCTCACTACAGCTATGGATCCAATCTTCACCACTGCCCAATCACCTTATTATGAAGTCAGTATATTAAAGCAGATGAGTGTTTTATAACCCACTGTAAAACATATCAGTTTAGTTAATAGAGTTACCTGGGGAGATTATGGGACAGTTTGGCCTTTTCCAAAGTTGCAAATCCAAGACCCTTACTTCCAAGGTCTGTGCCTTGGTTCCCTCAATGTTTCTGTGCTACTGCTCCAGCAACCTTTGTACCTCCATAGCCTTCCTGAAATGCAACCTGATTCAGACTCACCTCTACCATTTAACCTAACGATCTGATCAATCCAGTAGTAGAACTCCTTTTTTTTTTTTTAATGTTTTATTTATTTTTGAGAGAGAGAGAGAGTGACAGCATGCGCAGGGGAGGGTCAGAGAGAGAGGGAGACACAGAATCCGAAGACAGGCTCCAGGCTCTGAGCTAGCTGTCCGCACAGAGCCCGATGCGGGGCTCGAACCCACGAACCGTGAGATCATGACCTGAGTTGAAGTCGGACACTTAACCGACTGGCCACCCAGGTGCCCCCAGTAGTAGAACTCCTTAACATACAACTGTCTCCTGACTCTCTCTCTGGGCTTATGCCTTTTTATGTAGACCTTTTTGTACCAGGACATCTGTTATTTTCTACCTTAAATCTTCAGAGTCTAGTTCAAGTCCCCCTTTCTAGACAAACAAGCCTTCCCTACCTTAATCATATAGATCTCTTAATTTCATTTAGAACTTTATTCTTCCCTAATTTGTTTATGGGAGTTAGTTAGCTTCCCAATTAAACTATACGTTCATTATGTCCCATGCTGCCTAATGCAGAATATGCATTCTTTCACATGTTCCCTGACTAGATTCTCATATTATTCACTGAGCTCCTTTCATTTCAAATCTTCAAGTAAAGCAAACCAAGTATGCTACTGATTTTTATTGCTATTACCAGGGAAATTCTACAAACTTAGTAGTATTGGATAATGAATATTAATTGTAAGACTATTTGAACTATTTTTACACACAACAATTCTGACACCAAATGCATGGCGTCTTCTAACATCACTCTCCAACTCTCTAATACAAGCCGGATGTCCTACAATTCCACTCTACACTATCTACCTGGAATTAATGTTAGGTCTCACAAGTTAAGGACTCAGTCCTACAAGACTGCACCCACTTGACATACCAGTCAAAAGTCCCAAGTTGTTACTGATACTTCCAACCAACCAGCTATAAATTCAGAGGATTCTTAATTCACTCCTTGGTTTTGATAATTCATTATAATTACTCACAGAACTCAGGAAAGTGCTTTCCTTACTATTACCATTTTTTATAGAGGATACAACTCAGGAACAGCCAAATTAAAGAGATGGGCAAGGTATGGGGGAAGGGGCTTCTATGCCCTCGCTCTCCTGGTGAGCCACCCTCCCAGCACATTGCAGTGTTTACCAAAACTAAAGGAGCTACATTGCTTCCACTCTTGCCAGCAGTGCTCAACTACTCCAAAGATTTGATAGCTCTATTCTCCCCTTCCCAACTGCATTAGGTGAAAACACCATTCTTTGTCAGGCTTTTCTGCTTTAAACACATACCGTTCCCTTGGGCTGGAATGCCCTCCATTTTTTTTTTTTAAGATTTTTATTTTTAAGTAATCTCTATACCCAATGTAGGGCTCAAACTTAACAACCCCCAATAAAGAGCTCCATGCTCCACCAACTGAGCCAGCCAGGTGCCCTCAAAATGCCCTGCTCTTTCTTTTATCCAGCTAGCAAAACCCTACTCACTCTTCAAACAGTAATGTTTTAAAAAACACCTTTCTCTATGAAGTCCTCTTCCTTCCTTCCACATTTTCTGCCCTCTGGTTTTGGGGAAAGGAACCATCACTCCCTTAGCTACTTGGAAACAATGACTAACAAATACTTTTATTGTTGGACTTATTTGTATTATATTTTTCAGTACTACTTACTGGGTACTATACCACAATGCAAGCATTAAACACTCAGATACTTGTTAAAAAAACAAGAATGCATAATGGTCCCAATTTAAGTTCAACTATAATTTGAGTGAACAATTTCTTCTAGTCAAGATAACATCATTCGTTCTAATAATCTTTTATCACCCTCTATGTGCCTGCATACCCAAAAGATTCCTGGTGACACCCCCATGTCTACTGCAGCATTATTTACAATAGCCAAGATATGGAAGCAACCTAAGTGTCCACTTGACAGATGAATAAAGATGTAGTGCATACACACACACACACACACACACACACACAGTGGAATGTTACTTAGACATGAGAAAAAACCCATGAGATTTTGCCATCTGTGACAACATGGACAGACCAAGAGGGTATTTTGCTAAGTGAAATAAGCCACATAGAGAAAGACAGTCTATGATTACATTTACATGTGGAACCAAAAGACCAAAATATATGAATAGACAAACAAAAAGTAAAAACTGACCCATAAATACAGAGAACAAACTGATAGTTGCCAGAGGAGAGGAATGTGGAGGGATGGGTAAAATGGATGACGAGGAGTGGGAGATACAGGCTTCCAGTTATGGAATGAATAGTCACGCAGATAAAAGGTAGAGCATAGGGAATATGGTATCGTAACAGCATTGTACGGCAACAGACAGTAATAGCTACACTTGTGTTCAACATAGCATAATGTATAGAGCAGTACAATCACTATGCTGTACACCTGAAACTAATGTAACGCTGTATGTCAACTATTCTTCAATTAAAAAAAAAAAAGGATTCACTGGTGAATAAAAATATTAGCTTATACTTTCCCAGGTTCAGATCAGGGCTTTTAAACTGTATCCTTCCACCATTTCCCAACTCCTAAATTAAGACCTTGGCACTACAGTTTCTCAGTAATATCAAAATTGTGCATGTTAATAAACATTTCAATACAGGAAACACTTTCCATCCACTAAACATTTTAGAACAAATGTCTAACCAATAAGATACACTAAGGAAGTAGTGACAAATATTAAGCTACATGGTACTTCAAAAGCGGCTCTGCTAATCCCACCCACATCTGAACAGTCATTCTGCACCTTCTACTTCCTACACCCTAATCTGTTTGCACTAAGCTATTACTCCATTTTTCTTTTTAGAAGAGCTGATTTGAGATATAATTCACATGCCACACAATTCCTTGATTTAAAGCATACATTTCAGAGTGGTGCAACCATCACCGCAATCAATTTTATAACATTTTCATCATCTCAAAAAGAAATCCATACCATTTAGCAGTCACTCTCTGTATTAGTCAGCATTCTTAAGAGAAACAGAACTGATAAATAGGATGTGCGTTATGTATACAGAGAGATTTATTTTGAGGAATTGGCTCACGTGACTGTGTAGACTGTCGGGCCTGAAACATGCAGGGCAGGCCAGCAGCCTAGAGACACAGGGAAGAGTTGCTGAGTATGACCGTTCTATGAAGGCAGAATTCCTTCCTTCGGAAGAACCTCAGTTTTTTCTCTTAAGGGCTTCAACTAACTGAATGAGGCCAAGCCTCTTTCTGAAGGGTAATCTGCTTTACTCAACGTCTACTGATTTAAAGGCTAATCACATTTTAAAAGTACCTTCACAGAAACATCTAGACTGGTATTTGACTAAAAACTGGATACTGTGGCCTAGCCAAGTTGACATATAAAATTAACCATCACACCCCGTTATTCCCAAACGCTGGCAACCACTAATCTACTTTCTCTCTATGGAATTGCCTATTCTACACATTTCATACAAACAGAATGATACAACATGTGGCCTTTTGGGGCCAGCTTCTTTCACCTGGCATAGCGTTTTCAAGGCTCATCAATGCTGTAGTATGTAGCAGTACATAATTCCATTTTATTGCTGAACAGTATTCCATTATATGGTATACCACATTTTATTTATCCATTCATCAGTTGATGGTAAATTTGGGTTCTTCCCACTTTTTTTTTTATCACTATGAATAATGCTACTATGAAAATTCATACAAGTTCCTGTATGGACATATGCTTTCATTACTCTTGGTATATATATACCTAAGAGTAGAATTGCTAGATTATACGGCAACTCCATAACATTCCTTTTTACCATGCAAACTGCTGAAAAATTCAAAACTACAAATTTTGTTCATTCTACAAACATAACTACCATTGCTATACTGGTAACATACAGCATGATCTTATTTTCCAGCCCTAAATTTCTGAAATAGAAGGAACCTTATAACTAGCATCTAATAATATAGTTAATATTTCAATAAACAAAAAACCAAGAGTCATTTTTTCTGTAACAGATTTACTTATAGGGGGGTCACACATACATATATACACACACATTCTATTTAAAACACAACCTCCTGGGGCGCCTGGTGGCTCAGTCAGTTGGGCATCTGACCTCGGCTCAAGTCATGATCTCACAGTTCACAGGTTCAAGCCCTGCTTCAGGCTCTGGGCTGATAGCTTAGAGCATGGAGCTGGCTTCAGATTCTCTCCCTCCCTCTCCCTCCGCCCCTTCCCCACTCATGCTCTCTCTCTCTCAAAAATAAATACACATTAAAAATTTTTTTAATAAAACACAACTTCTAAACATACTAAACTTAGAAATTATCTGATGAAAGAAAAAAGTATATTTTTTATTATAGTATCTGAACAGTGATACTCCAGTATCCTTACATTTAAAGAGCTGTTTTTATTCAATCTGTAAAATGTTAAGTGATCAATAAATACTGTTTGAGAAGCTAATCTTCAATTAAAACTCTAGACTGATTGGGGTGCCTGGGTGCCTCAGTCGGTTAAGCGTCCGACTTCAGCTCAGGTCATGACCTCACAGTTCATGGGTTCAAGCCCTGCATCGAGCTCTCTGCTGCCAGCTCAGAGCCTGGAGCCTGGAGCCTGTACAGATTCTGTGTCTCCCTCTCTCTGCCCCTCTCCGGCTTATACTCTCTCTCTCTCTCAAAAAATAAATAAACATTAAAATTTTTTTTCAAAAACCTCTAAACTGATTTACTGTATAAAATATCTAAGAGCTATTTGACAATACAGTTTTTATTTAACGTGTTTTTTTCTTCTGATCATATTTTTCACTAACAGGCTGATGATGACATTAATGATTAAGAATGTTGAGGTAGCAAGAGTGGTCGAAGGTGTGCATTCTGCAATGAGATGACTGGAGTCTGAATCCTGACTCCACTACTTTGTTACCCTGAACAAATTCCTTCACCTCTCTGAACCTCAGTTTTCTCATCTGTAAACAGGATAATACTACTACCTACTTCAAAAGTTTGTTGTGAGGATTAAATGAGATAATGCACATTAACTCTTAGCACACCACCTGGTAAATAATAAATGATAGCTATTAATTTTACAGTACTCTAGATGCTGGTCAGAACTCAGAGCACATTACCATATTTCAGATAAGGCCTGCCACAACTTACTTAGTATCATCAGCTAAAAAGTACATTTTAAAAAAATTTTTTGAGAGAGTGCACATGCACATGAATAGAAGAGAGACAGAGAGGGAGAGAGAGAATCCCAAGCAGGCTCCATAAGCCTGACACATGGCTAGATCCCACAAACCATGAGATCATGATCTGAGCCAAAATCAAGAGTCAGAGGCTTAACTGAGTGAGCCATCTAGGTGCCCCAAAAGAATATTTTAAATTATGATCCAATCACTTATGAAAAAAGTAACAGAAAACCATGTTTCTTTACCTACATACCCAAGTAGGTAAATGCAAAGAAAAAGTTTTGAAAATTATGTACCAAACTAATATTAACAGTTACTTCTGGAGTAGGGGAAGAGAATGGGAGGTACCTATGTTCAGGAAGACATATTCTCTATATAGTTTCCTATTGTTTGAATTTTTGAGAATTTATTCCTGATATTTGCATAAGTAATAAATAAGAAGTAACAGCGTTAAAGTCCATATTGGAAATTCATTCTGCTTGGCTCGGCCAGAACAAGTCAGCAGTTATAAACATAGACAAACCTATAAGCCTAAAAGAATTGACAAAACTTAATACAAATAAATAAGAAAACAAAGTTTCTTATATCTTTAAATTAAAATCTAACCCAAATTATATATTTGACAAAGAATACAATACTAATCACCAAAAACTTCCATGTTTTCAAGTGCCTATATAAACTTTTTAACTTTTTTCTTTATACTCATTAGGAATTCTCCTTAAAGGATAAAAGATTTACATGGGAGGCAAGTTTTTCCAAGGTTGTTTCAGTCATTTGCATAAATACCAAATCCAAATCAGCTGCCAGAATGCAAACCTAAGAAAAAAATATATTCATTGCTGGAAGTATTAGAGGTATGTTTAAAAAATGCTAGCTGACTCAGAGAAATAATTAACTCAGGTTCACAGTCTTTGAAAGTCTGTCATATGATAAGCATTTCAGTTATGCTCCCAGAAAATAATAACTTAGCCTATCTTTCAAAAGAGCAAAAGATAAATTTTCATTATAACAGTTCTGTCCATAATAAGATAGTTTAAAATAAATGTCTAGCAGTTGGCTTTCATTTCGGGGGGCCGGGGGGAGGTGATGGAGTGGAATGTAGATTCTGGTCCCAACTCCCATAGTTACTAATAGATGACCTTGTACCAACAACCTCTAAACATCCAACTCCTTTAGGATAAAATGCACCCAGCCTATTGCTGCTCTACCTACCTCCTAAGAGTGTTACACAGATCAAGTGAAATAAGAAAGTACTCTGACTATAAAATCTTTAAAAGTAGTATTTTGCATGAGAATGGATATGTATGTAATACATATAAAATTAATGCCACCAAACACAGGATTATCTATGGTCCCAAAACGGTTAGCAAAGTGTCTTGCACACTGCAAATTCTCAATAAGTAATGATTTGTACAAAGACTACCTATTGGTAATTGAGTCCATGATCTCAAATTAAGAACTAATTCAAAGGACCTTCTGGCCTTTGACCCCCCTCAGGGTTTGTAGAAGTACAGACTGCTCCATTGTTCGTACATCGCTCATTCAAACATTTATGTAGTGCCTATCCCCTTGTTCTCAAGAGCTCACATCTGGCAGGGCAATAGCACATTTGCATTATAGTTATTTTGTTGTCTGTGTCCCATAATGAAATTATATACAAAGTTCTATGGGAGTATAAAGGAAGCAGCAATTAATTCTTTAGTCAGTGGGAGTTAGGGAAGGTTTCTCACTGGAACTGGGCCTCAAGGGATGAAGGGGAAAGGTCATTCTGGAAGACAAAATAGCAAAAAAGGCACTTGTTCTAGGAACAGTGAGCACTGTCACACAGCTACTGCACAGAGTATGGGGCAGAGGGGAAAAAAGAATAAGAGAAGTTGGAGCTGGAAAAAGGAGAAATGAGAGATTCTGAATGGGTGCTTACATCACGTTAAAAATTAGGGGCGCCTGGGTGGCTCAGTCGGTTGAGCGTCCGACTTCAGCTCAGGTCATGATCTCACGGTTCATGGGTTCGAGCCCCATGTCGGGCTCTGTGCTGACAGCTCAGAGCCTGGAGCCTGTTTCGGATTCTGTTTCTCCCTCTCTCTCTGACCCTCCCCTGCTCATGCTGTCTCTCTCTCAGAAACAAATAAAACATTAAAAAAAAATTAATGGGGCAACAATTAAGATCTTTGAGATTTGTAAACTGTTCATTCACTTGTAGTGGCAGCGAAAGGAGCGCCAGCAGAGAGTCCTTAGAACATTTCTGCAGCTAACAAATGCCATCATTTTTCTGGATTCAAGTAACTGACATACATTAAGAACCAATCTCACAACCTTTTCACTTAAGTCTAAATGACAGACACTCTCCTCCCTATTTACCAAAGAGAATAGATACTAAGCTCTAACATAAATACCACTTGAAAAAACCAAATAGGAGACTGAGAAGGTAGGCAAAGCATAGATTAAACCTAACAAGTAAAGTCAAATACCTAAACAGGAAAAAAAAAAAAAGTTTCAAGTATCTATACCATCCATATTTTTAACAGCTTGAATAGATAAAATGTTTCATGTTTCATTAATTTTCCACTATTGTGAACAGTGTGAAAGGAATCTGTGTTCGGATATACAACTTGGCCTTCTAAACATGTTTACATCAATGTTTCTTAAACATAATATTGGTCAATTATAATGCTTTCTCACAAAAACCAGCACCTCTTAATGAGGTTTTTTACTTCTATCAACAAAAAAGTCTGGTAAAACAATATACAAACAAATAAAATCAACGATCTCCTAAAAGCTGAGGCCAGGATCTTTGCTGTCAGGTTAGATATGGGGAAGAAGAAGAAAGGCATTATCTTGGCTATCAAATTCTGGGGATTCTTCCCTTGCAATGACTTCTTTGCAATGTCCTTTGAATGTGACATATCATACCTGCTTTTATGCCTTTACATCATCAAGTCTCACCCAGAACTCCTTCTCCTGTTATTTACATCTGCCTTACTTTAAGTCCTAAGGTCTACCTCAAATTGTATCCCATCCATGAATCATCCCTAAAAATCTCCAGAATTTACAGAACCTCTCTTTTTGCTCAAGTCCTAATAGGCAAGATAATTTGTCTTTTCTCACTTTCTGGCATTTAATAATTTCTATTCCTACTGTGAGCCTGGTCTATGTCCTTACAAAATTACATCATATCTAAACTGTTATAAAGCCTTGGAGTAGCAGAGTAGTTAAGAGCTTGGGTTCTAGACTCTAGAGTTAAAGAGTCCAAATACCTACATTCGAATCCTGGCTCTACCACTTAATAGCTATGTGAATTTAGGTAAATTAATCTAATCTAATCTCTTTGTGCCTTAATTTCCTCATAAGTTAATATGGGAAAAATAAGCACCTATCTTAAATAGTTATTTAAGGATTAATTGTTAACATGTAAAGCAGTTAAAACAGGGCACGGTACACAGTTACTGCACAAAGAGTGTTAATTAAGCAGTTACCCATTTGTCCTCGCTCCAGGCCTTCCTACAGTGTGTTGTTGTATCACTTTTAAATGGTGGTTCTGTTACATCAGTGCACAGAACTTTCCCTGGTCTTCCACAGTGCGTGGATCCATGCCCTTGGTAATTAAGGCACTCTACAACTATCTACTCAGCTTCAGTTACTCAGCATCTACTTTATACAAAATAATAAGAGACAGATAAAATATAAGGCAGACACACCTTCTCTTTCAGGGTCTGACAACTAATTATAAAAAAGGAATACAAGGGGCGCCTGGGTGGCTTAGTCGGTTAAGCGTCCGACTTTCGCTTGGGTCATGATCTCGCCGTTCGTGGGTTCGAGCCCCGCGTCGGGCTCTGTGCTGACTGCCAGCTCAGAGCCTGGAGCCTGTTTCAGTCTGTGACTCCCTCTCTCTCTCTGACCCTCCCCTACTCACGCTGTCTCTCTCTCTCTCTCTCCTAGAAATAAAATATTAAAAAAAAAAAGAATACAAACATAAGATGTCACACAGAATGGATGTTCACCCATAGTTACTCTCCAAAAACACTTTCCAATCCAACAAAATTGATTTCATCAGTGATTGGAAGATGTCAAACTCATTCAAAACTACCTGCTTTCATGTGTTTTATTCTACCCTCAACTGCTCAAAACACACAAAATCCACACAAAAAGGATACCTTTTCTTAGTGTGTACCTATCCGCCTCTATTTTAAAGTCAAATTCAAACACCATCACTCTTGCATTTAAATTTATTTAATACCATCTTGTCTCAATCGACTGTTCTCAAAGTGTATAGTCATCCTCTCTATCCAAAATATAGGTTCCTAGGGGCCCCAGGGTGGCTCAGTCAGTTAAGCATCAACTTCAGCTCAGGTCATGATCTCATGGTTCGTGGGTTTGAGCCCTGCGTCGGGCTCTGTGCTGATGGCTAGCTCAGAGCCTAGAGCCTGTCTTCGGATTCTGTGTCTCCCTCTGTCTCTGACCCTCCCCTGCTCACACTGTCTCTCTCTCTCAAAATTAAATAAAACATTAAAAAAAATTTTTTTTTAATATATAGGTTCCTAGAAAGAAGGAGTAACAATCTCTTACTAGTTGTTTTCTTTCCTCTCATCACTGTGCTTCCACTAAAACAGATCATGATAGAACAGGTGCTCAAAAATATGCTCTGAATTTAAGTAAAAAAGTGAAACTGGAAGTAGAATACTCCTCCTCCTACTACTTATTACTAATTACTAAGTAAAGTACAGTAAGAGTGGACATAGACCACTATATCAACCACTAGACTATCACTTTCCACAAAGCCTCAAATCCAGTGGGACCATCCAAATCCGGAGGCAGTCCACTCACTATCCCTTCTATATAACCACCATATGGAGAGATTTGCTTCTTCAGTGGTACCTGGGAACAATAGAAGGATTTAAAACTATTCTATTATCAGCCATCTCTTTTCAAGAGCTTGACCTCCAAAAAGAAGTGAAGGATGATACTCAGGGCCAGCATCCAAACAGGGCAAAAACCAACTGCTACACCCTTAAGTAGATGATTTGGGAAAACTTATTAAATTCCGCTTTGTCACAAACCTGTTGCCCTCCAACAAGCAGGTTTTAAGTGCCATAATACATTCTACACACTAAGTATTAAAAAGTATCACCCAGGGGCACCTGGGTGGCTCAGTCGGTTAAGTGACCAACATTTAATTTCAGCTCAGGTCACAAACTCACAGTTCAGGGATCGAGCCCCACATCAGGCTCACACACTCTCTCAAAATACATAAATAAAAAAACATTTTTTTAAAAAGAGCATCGGGGCGCCTGGGTGGCTTAGTCGGTTAAGCGTCCGACTTTCGCTTAGGTCATGATCTCGCGGTTCGTGGGTTCGAGCCCCGCGTCGGGCTCTGTGCTGACTGTCAGCTCAGAGCCTGGAGCCTGTTTCAGAGTCTGTGACTCCTTCTCTCTCTGACCCTCTCCTGCTCACGCTGTCTCTCTCTCTCTCTCTCCCCTAGAAATAAATAAAACATTAAAAAAAAATTAAAATAAAATAAAATAAAATAAAATAAAATGTAAGGAAGTAGGACTTGTCCATAGCTTTTCCATAAATACCTCCCCTAAATTCTTTCAGTTCAGCTTTTATAAATGCTAATTTTAACTCACACCTCCGAATTATTTCTTTTCCCATTTTCCTACACTGACCCCAAAGGCTTTAGGATATCCTCATCAGTCAAGTTGGGCAAAGAATAAACAAGACAAAGANTGACTGCCAGCTCAGAGCCTGGAGCCTGTTTCAGTCTGTGACTCCCTCTCTCTCTGACCCTCCCCTGCTCACGCTGTCTCTCTCTCTCTCCTAGAAATAAATAAAACATTAAAAAAAAAAAAAAAAGAAAGGTTCAAGTGTTTATTACTTCTTCCAGCTCTTTATTTTTGAGAGAGAGAGAGAGAGAGAGAGCACAGGGAGGGGCAGAAAGAGAGGGAGAGAGACAGAATCCCAACCAGGCCCTGCACTCTCGGCACAAAGCCCAAAGTGGGGCTCAAACCCAGGAACCATGAGATCACGAACTGAGCCAAAATCAAGAGTGAGACGCTTAACTGACCAAGCCACTCAGGCGCCCCATTACCTCCTCCAGCTTTTATTGGGTCTCTCTTAATGGCCAGTGCCGAAAACAAAAATCACAAGTTAGAAGTCAACCAAAGGGCATATTACTCCAGTTTTCCACCTCCCAAGGAAAGTGCCAATTTGAACAAAGTTCCCAACTTCATAGGTTTTTAAAAATTATTTCTACATATGCCATCACATGAAAGAAAAGCAATTCTCATTACCTTCCTAAGACTCCACAGCAATATACCAAGTTGCAAAGAGCTGCCTAAATGGTTCCTTCTTTCCCTACCTTAAATGCCCTCCTCCCTAAGTATTGATGCCTTAAGAAGGGCCAGAAACAGAGTGCTAACTAATTTATATGATTATCTCAATCCTCAAAACAGTAGGTACCATTATTATCCCCAGAAGAGAAAACTAAAGTTTCAAAACATTTGAAAAATAAAAGCTTGGGGGTGCCTGGGAGACTCAGTTGGTTAAGCCATCTGACTCAATTCTGGCCCAGGTCATGATCTCACGGTTTGTGAGTTCAAGCCCCACATCAGTCTCTATGCTGACAGCATGAAGTATGCTTAAGATTCTCTCTCTCTTGGGGCACCTGGGTGGCTTAGTCGGTTAAGCGTCCGACTTAGGTCACGATCTCGCAGTTCGTGGGTTCGAGCCCCGCGTCGGGCTCTGTGCTGACTGCCAGCTCAGAGCCTGGAGCCTGTTTCAATCTGTGACTCCCTCTCTCTCTGACCCTCCCCTGCTCACGCTGTCTCTCTCTCTCTCTCTCTCCCTCTCTCTCTCCTAGAAATGAATTTAAAAAAAAACAAAAAACATTAAAAAAAAAAAAGATTCTCTCTCTCTTCCCCTTCCCAGCTCATGTTCTCTCTCTCTCTCTCAAAATGAAATGAAATTAAATTAAAAGAAAAACTTCTGAGGTGAGCTTACAGGAGGGGATTCTGGTAATGTACAAAGAAATTTGCTGGGAATATATATTAGGCTCAATGACTTTTGCTAGGAGAAATCCTCAAACAGAATATTTCACACAGAAAGCATAACTAATATTTGGCCAAACTGTGTGTTTTCTTTGACACTGTGTATTTCAGGATACCTGGCACATAATAGGTGCCAATGAAAACATGTCTGTTCAAACCTAAATTTTAAATAATTCATAAAACAATTTGATTACATGGCAAAATCTGACAGGTTATTTGTTTTAACTAGATTAGTCTGTACAACAATCAATAATTATATTTACACCTAAAGTAATAACCTCATATCCTGAAGTGTTTTTAGCTAAAGCAGAAAAAAAGTGAAAATGGTGGAAATAGCTGTGTATCTTTTAAAGTTTTTCTCATTACAAAATTCCACTCAAAATTTTAACATGTCATCTCAATTTATACAATACTATTGATTTATTCTTAGCCATCTTAAAATAACCTATCGTGAGAGTTTTAGCATAGCCATGAAAAGCACTGTTCATTTAACCAATATTTTTCAAATAAGTAAAAGAAAAAATCTGAGCCACCTTTGAGTAGTGTATCAAAGAAGGTGCATCTGCAGATTATGTACTGTAAGGAAACCTGTTATCTGATTAAGTTGGACCTTAGCTGAGACAAAATGGTAAAGCTGATTAAGTTAGGGCACTAGCAGTTAACTGATGTTTGAATTTGATAGCTGGTAGGATGAGTTCTGTGAACACTCACTTTAAATGATTATGGGTAATCTACAAGTCTTTTAGGCATCTACACTTAAGTTTCCAGGGAGAAAAAAAGGTCTGTTCCATAGGTAAATGAACATCTGGTGTTATACAGAAAAATTAACATATTTTTCAGTTCTCATCCTACACACAGAGTAGGGCATAGGTATTATGCAAGCACAATCTTTTCCTCCTTTCTTTTAAAAATGATTTATATAATAATTCTTTAATTCAGTAGCAACAGAAATATTTTTTTTTTTTTGAGTCTCAGGCTTCTTTCATTTCAAAACACTACTCTTGAAGACTTAAATTCTTCTTTTAAAAAGACTTAATCATTTAACTCAGAAAGAGAGCAAAAGGTCAGGAGGTGAAACCCAAGGTATTCCTATTAGTCTTACATAACTTACTCTAAATTGGAACTGATTCAATAGCTCAACTAAAACCTGAGGTATAAGCACAAAAATGAGCTTAGTATACTCTCCACACATAAAAGAGTTTTAAAAATTGAAAGGCCCTTACTTTTTTTTCTTGTATTCTTAAGCTATAAGCACCCACTACAGAATTAGGGTGCCGACGTAAAAATACAAAAGAGTCACACTTAAAGAGCATTAAATTCATCCCATCACCTCGAAGTAATGCAATTGACAGAATTCGATATAATTTCAGAAAATAAATTAATTTCTTAACGCTTATTTTTAAGTATCACCTCTGTAAGTGTGCGTTAAGTATTTTTTTAAGTTCTTGCAGGGAACATCAAAAAGTAATTTTCAAAAGCAATACATGTATATTTATCCATCTTGCAAACAAAACTGAAAATGTAAAGTTACAGTTATTAGTGCTTAATGAAATTGACTTTGAAAATTGCAAATTACTCCTTCAAGGTAAATATGTATCAAATCTTTCAAAAATGTAAATTTACATAAACAACTGTCCTTACTAGGAAGGCTCCGATCTGAACTCAATTAAAAGCTATGTTGTTAACTACATCTCACGCTGAGACAGCTGAGCCTCAGTGTAACACCGGCCACGGATTCCCTGCATTGCTTCAGAAACTGCTGCTGGCTTTATTAAAGCACTCAACTGCAAATCCACCTTTCTAAAAAGACTGGAAGCAAGAAGCCAAGTTTCACTATCTAGTTTTCCAAAATGAATTAGGGTTTGGGATTTCACTGGGAATGACCACATTATCAAGATGCCATCGCCCTCCCCAGGCATTTAATTACAGTACCTTCTCTGTTTCCATTCAACCACCTCAACTAAACTTCCAAAAGAATCAGACACACAAAAAGTTGCTTCCGTGGCCTTGCTGAGAGTCTCCTCTGGGTGCAAACCCTAGGATTCTGCGTGTATTAGGCAGAAAGGGCAAAGGGAAACAAAAGTAAAGATTGTTAGATTACGTGGTGACATTACCTTGCCCGTCTTGTGATCAAACCAGACGAGAGCATGGTTCCTTGACAGCACTTTGCAATCAAAGGTAGCATTATTCTGCGCTGGTCGACAGCGGGCCACGGAGCGGCCGATTTTAATAGGTTCGTCCAGGTAGACATGGCGCTCCTGAAACGGGTGCGAGTTCGGGCGGCAAGTGAAGATGGCCAAGGCTGACGGCATCGAGGACAGACTGGGGTGTCTCTCCTACCAAGGGACAAAGAGGGGTTCCACCGGATCCGGGCTGCCCTTCACAAGCCTTTACCCCCCCTATCCCCCCCAAAATTTTAAATTAAAACAAACTGCGCATTGTCTAAGCATAACCAGTGAACATCAACAACTCTTCACTTGAGGGGGAAGACAAGCCAGCGCAAGCCCCATCACCTCCTTTAAAACCCAGCAGCGCCCTGATCACCCAAAGTCCCCAACTGGCAGCTTTCAGTCCATCGTCTTCCCTGGGAAGAAAAGGCTCAAACATCGGACAGCTTCGGCCAAGAAAACTCCTGGAAGACAGTTGAGGGACTGGAGGTATCCAAGCAGATGAGTCACACCCCAATTCTTGTGTTTTGTTTGGGATCGCGGCCGCTTTTCCCCCTCGGTGGCGGAAATGTTGCAGCACTGCAGCATGAAGGAAGGGTCGGTTCCGTGCGGCCGGGAAGGTCCTTTCGGGCCGAAGGAAGGTGTAGCCGAGCACCCCTGGGCAGCCACCGCTCGTCTTCGAGGGCCCCGGGAGCGGAAGGGCAGAGGCGAGGGGGTCTAGACGGCAAGCGGGACAGTCTGCATTGCTCTTGCTGCGCGGAGGCCGCCCGGGAGGTGGCACGGGGTCCCTGGCACGAGCCGAGGCGGCGGCGGCGGGGGTCCTCGGCGCGAGGAGCGGGGACAGGCAGAGGCGCGGGCAGCGGCCGAGTGTGGGGACTCCCGGGCACCTGGCGGGCGTCCCCGCGCCCGGGGCGGGGATCCGGCTGGGCAGGCCGGTGCGGACCGAGCGAGGCGCAACCCCGGGGAGGCTTGGGGGGTCTCGGCCCGCAGGAAGTTGGTCCCTGAACGCCTGGGCTCCTGGCTGCTGCTCAGCACCCGGGCAGCCTTCCTTCAGGGTCGCCCCCACGAGGGTCGCATCTCAGGGACGGCAGCCGCAGCTCCCAGCGGACGAGGTGGGGGAGGGAGGCTGGCCCGGAGATTGGGGGAGAGGCCTGGAGGCCCCGGGCTGGGTCCGCCGCAGCCTCCACCACTCGCGGCCGGTGGAACACGCTCAGGCTGGGCCCGACAAGGCAGGAAACTTTCCGACCTGGTGGGGAAAACATCAAAACAAACGGCCGTCAGGCGCCGGTGCCCGCCCGCCTCAGCCCGCACCCCCTTCAACCCGCCCCCTGCCAGTCCCCACGACTGGCCAAGACCTCGGCCGACCTCTCCGCGGGCGAGCTGCAGGGATTTAGAGCCCGAACGCCACGACGGGTCCAGCCTCCCTCGCCGCCGCCGCCGCCTCAGCTTACCTTGCCAGCGCCGGCCGCCATAGTGACTCTGACTGAAACCTACCCGGTGCACCGCCACGGGAACGCGCACCCTTCAAGGGCCCTCCTACCCCCTCTCCCGCGCCGTAGTCCAGGTCGTCACGTGTTCGACGCCGTGGAAGCCATGACAGTCAAGGGCAGAGAAGAGGGCAAGCTAATTTTTAAAGAGCCTCCAGACGCCATGTTAGTTAAGGGCTGGAAGCTTCAAACCGTGGGACAACCGCTACAACCATTTTCGTTAAGGGCAAGAGAAAATTTGACCTGTTGAAGGCTTTCCGAACAAAAGGTGACAACTTCCTACGTTACCATCTTGGTAAGAAGACCAGATTTTACTAAATTTTACTTACTGTACTCCTCGCTGAAGATACCGATAAGCGAAGAGAACAGACTCATCTGAAGGAGATGTTCGTTTGCAGTCATCTTAGCTGTGGGCAACAGTCCCCTACGGCCGCCTTAGGTGTGGCCAACCAGATTCCCACAAGTCTCAGGATTTGTGCATCTAAAATGAGATCCCTCCTCCCCCTGCTAAAGTCTTCTGTGAATCCTGCCCAGAGAAAAACTCTTTCTTAGTCTCCGCATTCCATTTCGAATGACCCTTCTTCTCTTGGGACCTATCACGTCCCCCAGGGCTCCAGTGCAGATACTATCCCGGAAAGAGTGTGACTTCAGAAAGTTTAAAATCACTGTGCTTCCAGAGAAAGGTCAAACAATTACCAATATGACAAAAAGGGGGTATAGTCCCCACTCATAATATGGTGGATGAGGAGTCATTGGTCTGTAGAAGGAAAGAATACAAAATCTAAACGGAAATTTCAAGAAAAGATGGTGGGAAGGAGTTTTATTCATTTAGAACCAATGGTGGCTTCATTCTTCAAATTCCTTTGACAACAGGCTCTACCACTGTGTGACCTTGAGTTTAAAACTTTTCTAAACCCTTTCAAGCCTCCTTTTCTCATCTATAACTTGGAGATAATACATAACTCACCTGTTATTGTGAGAATTCATTTCAATCCTTACATATAGGGTCTGGGCCCTGTCCTACCTGTCTTAAATTCTGTGCCGGGCCCTGGAGACACAGGTGAACAAAACCTCAATCCCTGCCCTCTGAAAGCACACCTGGATATTGTGGGATAGGAAGGGGGACGGGGAGGGGACAAACACAGATAATTTCACTTTGAGGTAATGAGAGCTAAGGTGGAAGCAAGCACTAAGTGAGAAAGGTGTCAGGGACTGCTTCTGGGGGAGGTAACTGAACTGAAGGAAGGAAGGTAGGAAAACCACAATAAATACAGTATTTGTTGAATGGCTTCTTAAATTTCCAGCAAGAGAGAATAGCAAGAAAGGAACAAAGCTGTTTGAAACAGTGGACCAATGTGCCTGGCGCATAATAGTGAATAAGTATTTATGCATGAATGAAAATTACATACTGTTACTCATTATTACAGGATGAAGAAGGAGTGGCACAAAATGAGTCTGGAGAGAAGAATATGCATTAGATTATAAAGACATTGTGTATTTGTGTACTTTTCTAGGACTCTTCACTAATTCAGCAACTATGTATTGAACTACTTCTGTGTTCCAGGTACTTTATTCTGGGCAAAAACAAAGGTATGTTGAAAAGTTTTAACATAAGAAGATAAAGAGTTTTCATTTCTGGTAACTTTTAGACTTATGTGGAATAAAGTAATACAAATCCCTCCACAAATATCTAATGAGTCTGGGGCATGGATTTATAAGTTATTTGTACGTGCTTTCATTAGTTCATCCTATAAGTATTTAATTGAATGCCTACTGGGAAATAGCTACTTTGAAAAGCCTTACAACAATGAAAAAAAACCCAACTCCGTCTAGCTGCTCATAATGCAGAAGGTGACATAGTAAGAGACTTGCTATTGTAAGTATATCAGGAGTAATGGGAGCATGGCAGAGTACTTTATTTTATTTTATTCTATTTTATTTAAAAAATTTTAGGGGTGCCTGGGTGGCTCTGTCAGAGATTGATCCTGAGAAAGATCTTGTAGCAAGAACCACATCAGAAATACAGAAGAGGGGCACCCGGGTGGCTCAGTCGGTTAAGTGTCCGACTTCGGCTCAGGTCATGATCTCACAGTTCATGGATTTGAGCCCCGCATCGGGGTCTGTGCTGACAGCTAGCTCAGAGCCTGGAGCCTGCGTCAGAGTCAGATTCTGTATCTCCCTCTCTCTCTCTGACCCTGCCCTGCTCATGCTGTCTCTCTCTGTCTCTCTCAGAAATAAATAAAACATTTAAAAAAAAATTTTAATAAAAAAATAAAATACATTTTTTCATTTCAGGGGAACCTGGGTGGCTCAGTCAGTTAAGTGTTCAACTCTTGGTTTCAGCTCAGGTCATGATCTCACAGTTTGTCAACTTGAGCCCACGACGGGCTCTATGCTGATAGTACAGGGCCTGCTTGGGGACTCTCTCTCTCTCTTTCTCTCTGCCCCTCCCTTGCTTATCTCTCTCTCTCAAAATAAATAAACAAACTTAAAAAATAAATTTAAAAATATAAATAAATTAAAATTTTTTTTAAATTCTAGTGTAGTTAACAAACAATGTTATATTAATATGTTTCAGGCATACAGTATAGTGATTCAATAATTCTATATATTACTCAGCGCACATCATGATAAGTGTGCTCTTTAATCCCCTTCACCTATTTCACCCATCTGACCTACCCACCTACCTTTCCTCTGGTAACCATCTCATTGTTCCTTATAGTTAAAAGTCTGGTTTTATGGGGGGGAGGAGGGATGGGCATGGAGGAGGGCACTTGTGGGGATGAGTACTGGGTGTTATGTGGAAACTAATTTGACAATAAACTATTTGTAAAAAAAAAAAAAGGAGAAAGAAAAAAAAAGTCTGGTTTTAGGTTGTTTCCTTTCTTTGTTTTATTTCTTAAAATTCCAGAGATGAGTGAAATCATATGGTATTTGTCCTTCTCTGACTGACTTATTTTGCTCAGCATTACACTCTCTAGATCCATCCATGTTGTTGCAAATATCAAGATTCTATTCTTTTTTAATGGCTGAATAATATTCCATTGTATATATATATACACCACCTCTTCTTATCCATTCATTCATAAATTGATGAAATTTGGACTGCTTCCATAATTTGGCTATTGTAAATAATGCTGCAATAAACATAGAGGCACACATATCCCTTTGAATTAGTGTTTTTGTTTGCTTTTGTTAAATACCCAGTAGTACGATTACTGGATTGTAGGGTATGTCTATTTTAATTTTTTGAGGAAACTCTGTTCTGTTTTCCACAGTGGTTGTACCAGTTTGCATTCCTACCAGTAGTGCACGAGGGTTCCTTTTTCTCCTCATCCTCATCAACGCCTGTTTCTTGTGTTTTTGATATTAGCCATTTTGACAAGTGTGCAGTGATATCTCACTGTGATTTCAATTTGCATTTCCCTGATAATGAGTGATGTTGAACATCTCTTCATGTATCTGTTGGCCCCCTGTATGTCTTCTGTGGAGAAATGTATGTCCATATCTTCTCCCCTTTTTTTTTTTTTAATGTTTGTTTATTTTTGAGAGAGACAGAGACAGAGTGCAAGCAGGGGAGGGGCAGAGACAGATGGAAACACCAAATCTGAAGCAGGCTCCAGGCTCTGAGCTGTCAGCACAGAACCCAACGTGAGGCTCAAACTCACAAACCGTGAGATCATGACCTGAGCTGAAGTCAGATGCTTAACCAATGGAGCCACCCAGGTACCCCTTCTCCCCATTTTTGAATTGAATTATTTGCTTTTGAGGTGTTGAATTGGAGAAGTTGTTTATATATTTTAAATACTTAAATTTTTATCTGCTATGTCGTTTGCAAAAACTTTTCCCATTCAGCAGGTTGTCTTTTAGTTTTGTTGTTTCCTTTGTTGTGCAGAAGCTTTTAATTTTGATGTGGTCCCAATAGTTTGTTTTTGTCTTCCTTGCCTCAGGAGACATATCTAGAAAAATGTTGCTACTGCTGATGTTGGAGAAATTACTGCCTGCACTTTCTTCTAGGACTTTTAAGGTTTCAGGTCTCACAATTAGGTCCTTAATCCATTTGGAGTTTATTTTTTTATATAGTAGAAGAGAGTGGTCCAGTATCATTCTTTTGCATGTAACTGTCCAGTTTTCCCAACACCATTTATTGAAGAGGCTTTTTCCCGTTGCATATTCTTGCCTCCTTTGTCGAAGATTAATTGACCATACAACACTGTGGAGTAATTTGAACTGAGACTTGAAAAATGAGTAGGAGTAAGGCAGCCAAGAAATTTTAGGCCAAGAAAACATCATATACAAAGACTGAAAAACTTGAGAGAACAAGACTTTAAGGGAATTATAAGTAGGCCTATATTAGTGAACGAAGCATAAGGGCAGGAATTGGTCAAGAAGAGGGGCACAGAAATGAGTTTCAATGGCTGAAAGACTTGAGGGCAAACACAGACTTCAGAACATTTCCATCTTTCTCCTAGAAGATCAGAGTAGAGTAACAAAAATCAAGGTGTCAGAATCAGACATTGCATCACCATTTACCAGCACTGTAAACCATAAATTATTTAGCTCCTCTAAGTCTGTTTCCTTATCTGAAAAAAGTAGATAATACCTCACAGAGTTTTGTTAGGATTAAGTAACGCAATGTAAAACAAAGTGCCTTTCTTCCATGATGCCCAGAAAATAGTAGATACTCAGATGATGTGAGGGTTTTTTTTATGCTTATTAACCATAAGAATTCCCCTAGCCTTCCATTTTAAGGAGCAAGTTGTATTATCCTAATTCACATATGGAAAAATTTGTTCATAAATGTGGAAATAAAAAGTATCTCCTTATGTTAAGTTCTACTACAATATCTCTTAAAACAAACAGAATAAGGTTGTTTTGTTTTGTTTTGTTTTGTTTTGTTGTTTCTGTGAGAAAAGCTGGGATTGCTGTAACCTGGAAGGGTAAAGAATCCAACCAAGCTATGCAGGGTGCTAGAAATGCCAAAATGGCCCTGAAGGCGTACTTCACCCACTGGTATTCGGCAGGCACAGAAAAGGCTTAAATTAAGAAATCTCATACATGAGATATTTTGAATTCTAAGCCATGTGGGTGTTCCTCTCTCTGATTCTGTATCCATACAATATTTTAATTAAACAAGAAATATGGCATGTTTTGGGGTGCTTGGCCGGCTCAGTTGGTAGAGCATACAACTCTTGATCTCAGGATTGTGAGTTCAAGCCCCATCTTGGGCATGGAGCCTACTTAAATATATATATATGTATATATATATATCTACATTGTATATTGATACATATCACATTTTGAAAATTTTGGAATGGTAGTATTTCCCAATGTTGTAGCTTTCTCTCCTTTTTAAAATTTTTACCTTTTTAGTAGACTGATAAGTATTATCACTGCTATGATCCATGCTTGTTTTCAATCTTAGAAAACCATAGAGAGATTGTAAAATCAGTACCCTGGTACCATGAAAGATAGACCATCATTAATATTTCAGATGTGTAGGAGACAACTCTGTAAACTCACTTAATATCCAACCCCCCTAAGTGATTCTGATCTAATTGGACTTTAACCAATGACATATGATAAAATGAATTATGGAAACTTCGCATAACTGCTTAAGCAGAGTATCTGGATTGCAAATATCGGTAGGCAAACTAATTAAAGAGGAAGTCTGGAGTAGTCAAAAATTAAAATTGAGAGCATATAATATTTTTTACAGCACACAATAGCTTGTTAAGAGTAAAGTTTCATCCTCTTTTCAATAAAGAAGCTTCTCCTCATTAGGGAGGTGGTAATGAGTGGAAATACCCTGTCATTTCCCAGGTGCCCAGGGCGGAGTGGCCCAGACATTCCAGAGGAACTGCTCATCTGTTTTTGGTTTCCTGGTTCTTCAGGAAATAGGAGAAAACTAATTACCTGAAGACAAGTAAAGACATTTATTTTTCATCTAGCAATCTTTTTCTGTGAACATAAATAGAGGGAATCAGAATATAAACTCTCAAAAGGATTATGGACAACTAATCCACCTTCCTCATTTTGCAGGCAAAGAACCTGAGGCTCAGAAAAGGGACTGTTATTGAATATGTATTTATCATGTGGGAAGGCATCTTCCTTATGACATCTTTGTGTGGTATTATTCCCATTTTATCAATAGGGAGACTGAGGCTCAAAAAGTTTAAGTGACTGATCCTAAATCAGCATACTAGATGTAAAGTACATGCTGGTTTTTTTTCTTTTTAAAAATATCTTCACTGATTTTTTTGGCTGTATAAAATTGATACATATTCATTGCATATATTCAAATAAGCAAAATAAGGAAAATAAAATCCTCTCCAGCCTCATCACAAATCTTCAGTGTACAGACAATTACTGTTAACAGTTTGTTAGCTATATCCTTCCAGATGTTTTTCTAAGCCACATGAGGCATGCCCTTTTAAAAGTATCTTATAATTTATTATATGAAAATCAATACCAGGAGCCTTATTCCTAAAAGTGATAAATACTTTTTATATCAATAGCAAAAAGCCTGTATTGGGGAGATGGTTAAGGAAGGAAAGAAATTATGTTTATTTTTGTCAATTTTGTGTCAGTTCCCTTTTGATTAATTTGAGTATTCTCTTGCTTTTCATAATCAATTTAAGAACGTTACTTGGAATGCAACATATGCTGAAGAATTAAAAGAGATGGGTCAGAAAGCCACATAAGGCATTTTTTATGACTTTTTATTGGTATATTTTGGTTTGTTTTCATTTATTTTTTTTTAATGTTTTATTTATTTCTGAGAGAGAGAGTCAGCGCAAACGGGAGGGTCAGAGAGAGAGGGAGATACAGAATCTGAAGCAGGCTCCAGGCTCTGAGCTGGCTGTCAGCACAGAGCCCAACGTGGGGCGTGAACCCACGAACTGTGAGATCGAGATCATGACCTGAGCCGAAGTCTGTCTCTTAACCGATTGAGCCACCCAGGTGCCCAGGTTTGTTTTTAAATAACTTAGTTACCAATTAAAATATTAGAGATTGTTTATATGTGGTGGTTTTGTTCATCAGGTGATTTCTTAAAACTTTTTTAATGTTTATGTATTTTTGAGAGAGAGACAGAGACAGTGTGTGAGTGGGAGAAGGGCAGAGAGAGAGGGAGACACAGAATGTGAAACAGCCTCCAGGCTCAGAGCTGTCAGCACACAGCCCGACGTGGGGCTTGAAGTCACAAACCGCGAGATCATTACCTGAGCCAAACTCAGATGCTTAACCAAGTGCCACCAAGGCACCCACATCTAGTGATTTCTTAAAAAATATTTTAAATATACTCTTTATCTGGGAGAACGATGACATTTTGAATCTTCCTATTTTAATATAATTATTAGTGTTTCCTTTTAACAAATTCCATTAGAACTTTTGTTTTAGATACATGCATTGTTCCTGCTACCATACAACACTGCCACAGCTAATAGTCAATAGCATCTTACCAAATGGCTGTAATTTGGGGAATTGATAGATATCTCAGGGATCTTTGGTTTTTAGGTATCCATAAGAAGAATGGTTGAAATGGAGTGAAGAGACCTCTGCAGTAAGATGAGTCTGGAGTGTCTGCTCCTTTTCCACCCTCCTCCCCACTGAGCATGCCCAGTGTATGAGGATTGGTGGGGAGGTCATTGGTGGAGTCCGCTGAGCTTTGTACAGGGCCAGTTTCATGGGTGTGTAGACTTACACAGGGACAGCATTTGAAATTCTTAATCTTTTTTTTTTTTATTGTTTTAACAAAGGGGGCCTTCATTTTCATTTTGCACTAGGCCCTTCACATTATGGAGCTGGTCCTCTTCCCAGTATCCTCTGTACAAGTCTAGGATGCTGACATGCACAACACATGAAATGCTGTAGGAGTAATTAGTGAAGAGGCATTCCTATAGAAATGAGACCCTGTTAAGTGAAACCAGACAGGCCCATCTCCCCATTTCCTGAAATCTAATTATTTAACTTGATATCAATGGCAAAGATGGTTGCAGAAGAAAACTTGCCTTAATTTCGTAACTTATCTTCTCACTCGAGATTAGACTCAAGTTACTCTTGGAAATGATAACAAGAATAATATAGAATCAATATAGAATCTCTGCCCATTAAATTTTTGCATTTTATTATAACTTTTTATTACAAAAATTTTCAAGCGTACAGGAAAATTGAAATAAAATTACAATGAACACACATATATACCCCTCCTTGATTCAAAGTTGTTACCATTTAGCCATATCTATTTATGTGTTTTCTGGACTTTTTGACAGCTAGTTGCAGACACCAATACACTTTACTCCAAAATAGATCAGCATGCATTTCCTAACGATACAGACATTCTCCTAAATAACCACAATATCTGAGGGTGAGTCTGTTTTTTTTTTTTTAGCATCTTGTTTTTAATGTAGAAAACTTAGTTAGAAAACAGATAAGCATAAATAAAAACCATCCATAAATCCAGTGCCCAGAGATAATCACCATTAGCAGTTTGGTACTATCCAGAAAAATAGCATCATCTTGTACCAATGCTTTGTCCACACAGAATGAAGCACATCTATTTTTTTTTTCATCCTTAACAAGAACATTCCTTATGCTTTCTGTGGTAGGCAGTATAATGGCCCTTCAAAGATATCCATGTCCTAATCCCCAGAATTTATGAATATGTTACACTACATGGCAAAGGAGACTTTGCAGGTATGATTAAGGGTACAGAATGTGAGCTGGGGAGATTATTCTGGATTATCTGGTTGGATCTAGTTTTAATCACATGCGTCCTTTAAAGTAGATAGGGAGGCAGAAAGTAGGTGGGAGAGATGTGACATGAGAACTAACCCTCTTGCTGGCTTTGAAGATGGAGAAAGGGGGGCGATGAACCAAGGAATGAAGGAAGCCTCAAGGAGCTGGGAAAAGGCAAGGAAACTGATACTTTCCTAAAGCCTCCAGAAGGGAACTCAGTTCTGCCAACACTGAGATTTTAGCCTAGTGAGACCCAGGTGGACTTCTGAACTACAGAATTTTAAGATAATAAATTTGTGTTATTTTAAGCCACTGAATTTGTGGTAATTCACTCTAGCAGCAGCAGTAGGAAAGGAATACATACCCATTTGGAGGGGTTGCCCTATAGTCCTTTTAAGAAATTCATTTGGACAGCACCTCGCTGACTCAATTTGTAGAGCATGTGACTCTTGATCTCACACTTGTGAGTTCAAACCTCACATTGAGTATAGAGTTTACTTAAAAAAAATCACTTGGAATTATGGAAACTTTATTTTGAGGAAAACAGTTTACTCTTAATCTCTTTCACGGATCTTTGTATTTGCCTTTCATAGCACTTGTGACAATTTGTAATGGTGGATGACTATAACATCTTAATGAATGTTTGCTTTTGGACTATAAGCATTTTAAGAGTAAGGTCTGTCTGGTTTTGCTTTCTGTTGTTTCTTTAGCACTTAGTGCAGTGCCTGGCACATAGTAAGCACAAAAATATTTGTTAAATGATTGGATCTTTGGCTATGCAAAGATCTGGTTCTTGAGGGCTATTGCAAAAGTAAACTGTGCAGTATAATAATATTTAAAATAATGTTAAACTACATATAACATTAAAGTAACTTTTTTTTAAAGAAAGAAAGAAAAAGCTGTGTTTCAACAAGAGCTTGGGAACTTCTTTGCAGATGAGTATGCTTTTATGGAGATTTCTTTCCTGGATATAGAATCCGACTACACTTTCTGAATATCATTCTGGAGACATCAGTGTGTTCTTGTATATGTGTGAGTTCCTTCCAAAAGTTCTTTCAAGAGGTCAGGAACAGATTGTCAGGAAAGACAAAGAGCGATGTCTTAACTTCCAGCTGACAGCAGACCCTCGAGTCAATCAGGCAGGGAGCCTATCCCGGGCTATTGTGCTCAAATATTGTGCTCAAATCTGTGCTCAGCTTGTAATTTTACCATTCTGGGGCAATGGAATTAAAATAGCCACTGACTAAGAAGTGCCCCCTTGCTAGAGACCTTTCTAAGAGCCACACCTAACAGAAAGGTTGCTCTATTTTTCCAGGAACTCACTTCTGGAGGTGTCATTAGCCTGAACACCAGTGTGTTGATCCTGAAAAGCACTTCCACACTAAGCTTTGAGGAAGGAAGGGTGGACCCAAGCCCAACTTTTTTTATGCAACTTAAGTTACCATTCTGTTTAGGCAAGTGTTTTTGAAAGCAACATTTTTCTTTTCTTTCTTTCTTTTTTTTTTTTAGTCATCTGTTACTAGTGAGGCAGGCAACACAAACTAACCCTGACCAACCTAAGCCTGTGAAAATTATTGGAAAGACAGGGGAGTAGCTCAGAGAATGGAAATAGATGCTGAAGAAGCAAATCTCAGGAAGGATGGGAAGCAAAGCTGAGAAACAACAAGAGCCAATAAGCAGCCTCTTCAGGAGGCCTCTTCAGCACCAGCTGCAGGAGAATTCAACAGACCTCTTTCAGTCCTTGAGTCCCTCTCCTTGAGATTCAAATGCCACAGAGACCACTGACCCAGGTAAGGTTACATGCCCATTTCATGGCCAGGAGGGCGGGGCACTTTGAAGGACCATCCCACTAACTCCATCCAATGACAGAGAGATGGTTTTCCAAAGCTGTTGTCAGAAGGGGAAGGATTGCTGGGCAGGAAAAAGCTCTAGATGTCCACTTAGCTTACTCACTGAGTGTGCATTCAGGAAAATTAGTCTTCTCCTTGAGCACCTTAGCAAAGAGATTTAGCTCCCTATGGAATCCAGGCCAATAACCTCCCATGTGACCTTAGACAAATCTCAAACCCTCTCTGAGCTGTAGTTTACTCATTTATAAAATTTATTGAACAGTTTCGGGGTACCTGGATGGCTCAGTCAGTTAAACATCTGACTCTAGATTTCAGCTCACCTCATAATCTCATGGTCTGTGATTTCAAGCCCCACATCAGGCTCCAGGCTGACAATGTGGCACCTGTTTGGTATTCTCTATCTCCCTCTCTCTCTCTCTTTGCCCCTCCCCAACTCATGTCCTCTCCCTCTTTCTCTCTCTCTCCCTCATTCTCTCTCTAAAAATCAATCAACTGAAAGGGAAAAACCACTTTTTGAAATTTATTGAACTGTTTGGACCAGATGATTCTTAATGGCTTATAGAGTGGAAAGAGCCAGAAGAGAGGATCTCATCACAGTTACTGGCAATGTGACCTTGCCTGACTCATTTGCCAAATTCTGGTTTTCCACTGTATGTAAAATAAAGTAGACACCTTAAGGTTCCTTCCAGCTCTTAGATGGAAGTAGCCAGGTCACTTTCCCCCACCCCAAAATCAATGGGATATCTTTGTTTTCAGGAAACACATACTGAAGTACTAAGGGATAAAGGAGTATTATATTATATATGCAACCTACTTTTTTTTTAAATTTTTTTAATGTTTTATTTATTTCTAGGAGAGAGAGAGAGAGACAGCGTGAGCAGGGGAGGGTCAGAGAGAGAGGGAGTCACAGACTGAAACAGGCTCCAGGCTCCGAGCTGGCAGTCAGCACAGAGCCCGTCGCGGGGCTCGAACCCACGAACCGCGAGATCATGACCTAAGCGAAAGTCGGACGCTTAACCGACTAAGCCATCCAGGCGCCCCTATGCAACCTACTTTTAAATAATTCAGAAAAAAATATATATGTAAAAAGAGAATGTGGCCAAACCTTTTAAAAATAGTAAATTTCAATAAAGTGGGAGTTCTTTGTGCTATTCTTGAAACTTTTCTCTAACAGTAATTATTTCAAAATAAGTTTTAAAAAAAGTCAAAAGGAAATCTGCTCCTCCACTTGCATGTCCAAAGGCTTTTTGATGAATATTTGTGTGACAAATGAATATTTGTATGTCCAGATTGTTAGATCCAAACTCTCTCGGGGAAGTTGGTAGTGCCAAGGCATGGATTCTACAATGAGTTCTCACTGTCAGTGTGACAAAGCTCCACTGTGGACCTGGAAGACCCTGGATAAGGCCCATCTATTTGCTCCTCCTGAGGAGTCTAAGTGGGTGGAGATTTCCTGTCAGCTTTTATGCTTTTCTTTCATTTTAATGGTTGTTTGGGGGAACATATTTCAGACACAGCATCTTTAATGATCTTTTAGTACTCATCTATAAGCCAACAAACGTCTCTATCAAGTTCTTACTTATTTGATTTGAAGCCTAATATTACTACCTTCACACAGTCATTTCTTATTCCAAAATGCTGTCAGTATCTAGAGGGGTATTCATTGCAGGGTTATATTAGCAAAATGTTGGAAACAACCTACTGGTCCATTAACAGAGTACTGGTTAGTTACATTCATGCAATGAAAAATTGTGTAGATGGTTAAAAAGAATGAAGCAGCTTCCATTTTAGGCTACAGAACAATCTCCAAGTTAAAAATAAAGGAAGCAACTCTATATGAATACATATGGAATAATCCCCAAGGTACAATTTTATTAGCAACATGTAAAATTATGTGTAAGTGTAACACTATTGTATTTAAAAACTGCTTGAATGAGTAAGCCATGAGTGGACAATTAATGTTTTTGTCTGCTCAGCATGTCTGTGTACACATATGCAAAGCATTTTCTGGGAAAATATACAGGAAATAAGTAGCAGTGGTGACCTCTAGAGAGAGGAGCAATGGGTGAAATTACAAAGCCAGGGAATAAGGATGGGAGAGAGAATTACTATTCACTTACATCTTTATACAGAGTTTTTTACCAAATTTAAAGCAGGAGTCATTGCCCCTTTAAGAGTAAATCCTTAGGGTCCATTCTTATCATATAGGCTTAAGTAAAGATAAGTCACTGTAGCCGAGGAATTTGTGCTATTAGGGTGTGAGTATTCTGGATCTGAGTTCATGGCTTCTCATCTTTTTGCTCCCACCAGCTAACCTTATCTTTGCATGTGGTAGTCACTTATTTATTTATTTATTTATTTATTTATTTTTTACTGTATTGAGTTCAACTGGATTTATCTACAGTGCTTTTAGGGGCACTTTAAAAAATTTTTTTAATGATTATTTGTTTTTGAGACAGAGAGTGAGTGGGGGAGGGGCAGAGACACAGAACCGGAAGCAGGCTCCAGGCTCTAAGCCATCAGCACAGAAAGTGGGGCTTGAACTCATGAACTGTGAGATCATGACCTGAGGTGAAATCAGTGGCTTAACCGACTGAGCCACCTGTGTGCCCCACTTTGGTGCTCCACTTTTTTTTTTTTTTTTTTTTTTTTAAGTAGGCTCCACAACCATCATGGGGCTTGAACTCACAACCTTGACATCAAGAGTCCCATGCTGTACCTACTGAGCCAGCGATGCCCCTTTTAGGGGCACTTCTGTATGCATTCTCACTTGCTGGTTTAAATCTAGGTATATTAGCCCTCCGTTTATTTCCCTCTTTTCTATCCTAAAGGAAAAAAGATAAAATACTCATTTTCTATTCTTAAAAATTTAAAGCTTAGCCATTCAATAGAGATGTAAATTTCTGCCACCTTTCTGGCAGGTATTTTGGTATCATAAACCAGCATGTAAAACATATTCAGGTTGTAACCCCAGTAATCCCATCCTTAGCAATTTATCCTAAGGAAATAATTACATAGTTCAGAAGAAGATGTATGTACAAGGATGTCCATTGCAGCGTTGCTGATAATTTTGAAAATTTGGAAACAATCTTACATGTTCATGGGTAGATAAGTGGCTAATTAAAGAATGGTATGTCCACCTACTGTGCCCATATCGATGAGGAAAGATATCTGTAGCATATTGTTAAGTGGCAGAAACAGATCGTATATGTGTATGATCCCATTTTTATCAAATTACATAAATCACTTCACTATAGGTATATATAAATAGATACATGGGAGAAATTCTATCAAAATATTTTAAATGTTTATCCCTGTATGATGAGTGATTTTTAATTTTCTCTCTGTATTTTTTCATATTATTTACATTTTTTCTGGAGTACACATTGTGTCACTTTTACCAAAAACTGAAATTATTAAAAACAAAAAGTACTGCAGTGATTTCCCTAGTTTTACACTTTGATTCAATAAATATTTGTTGAGTACATCAGAGTATTCTAGATTTATCTCTATCTCTCCTATTTACAGTCTGAAGAATTTTGTATGTGCCATGTGAGAAAATGTTGAAGTTAAGTACTTACTAAACTTATCTTTAAGTTTTAAAAACTTAAGGATCAGAAAAAAAATCAGAATAATAGTTGTCTCTGGGGGAGGTTGGGATGGGGATTGATTGGGAAGGGGTATAAAGGAATGTGTTAGGGTAATGGTGATGTTCTAGAGGTTTGGTTTACAGAGGCATATGCATTTATTGAAACTTGGCAAATTCACTCTTAAAAACAATACATTCCTCTGTATGTCAATTTTACATCAAAATGAAAAAACTAAATAAATTGGATTTTAGTTAGTGATATTTGTCTGGAATTTACTTTGAAATGCACCAAAAATAAGACAGATTAATAGTTGATTTGAAGAATGGATAGTAATAAAGCAAATATAATAGAACATTAGTTGGAGAATCAAGGTGGGGTGTATACACATGTTCATAATAAAATTCTTATAATTTTGCTGCTTGAACATTTTTCATAATAAAATGTTCAGAAAAATGTAAGCACCAATCATCTATTGATATACTGAATAGGTATATATTTTATCCTTGTAAAGTAAATTCAGCAAATTGAGTTCTGGAAGTTGCCTCCAAGAAAAACTCAACCTTTTTGGATAGATAAGCTATATAAACACATACATGTACATATGACATAATTAGTGATAGGACTATTTTTGTGAGTGTGCTCACTGTACAGTTACCCAGGGTCCCACACTTTAGTTTAATGTTGTGTGCTGTTGCTGTACTGAAATTCTTAATAATTTTTTAACACGAGGCCTTGCATTTTCATTTTGCACTGGGCCCTACAAATTATGTAGCCAGTCTTGACTAATGAACAAAAATAATATCACTAACACAAATTATCTTCTCCTTGTGCCAACCACTGTGTTAATCATTTTACATACATTATTTCACTGAATCCTCAAAAAAAAAAAAAACGCCTAAGGAGGTAGGTACTATTAATATCCACATTTTACTGAGTGGATGAACATACTGAGGCTCAAAGAAAATAAGCTATTTGCTCAAGTTCACAGATTCATTGTACCTTTATGATGCATAGTAGTGTAGTACATATGGTAGATATTCAATAAATATTTATTGAATAAATAATAATGGTTTCCATTTATTGAGCCTAGATTGCTCTTACTAAAACCTGACATGTTTCCCTACCTGACACTCCCCATCTTTGGCAGTACTACCTCAAGGCCACATTCCCTGGCACCCTAATTTAGGTCAGGTATCCTTTTATAATACCCTAGGCTGCTGCTTTATAGCATTCACCACACATGTAATTAGGTACTTCTTCATTTAATGCTGGTCTTCACTTCTGGAACTGGAATCTAAGTGAAGACAGTGACTCATTTTTATGTGTTCACCACTCTATCCCCAGCACCCACTGCTGTACCTGGAGCACAGCCTAATCACCTGCCAAGGTTTGATTATATATTTTCTTTCTTTCTTTTTTTTTTTTTGGTTATATATTTTCTCATTTAATCTTCAATCCTATGAGGTATAGATTATCACCATCATTTTATAGGGGAAGAAACCGAGGCTCAGAGAAGTGACGTCTGAGTTACCCCCATAGAGGAAGCATCACTGTGATGTGGCCCAACATTTGCCTGACTCCAAAACCTCCGATCACTTCACTGCAGCCCACTGTTTCCACATGACAATCTGCTCGACATTATTTTCTGTCTCTAGGCACCACTTATTCCTTTAGTATCTCTTTCGGCTCCTATTTTTGCTGTCTGACCTCGGGGCTCTCTAATGAAAAGAGGCATGCTTTCCAAGAAGTAATTACAGCAGGTGACATAACCGGGCTGGCTGTAGCCAGGGTTTTATTTTTTAACCTTGGTGAGTAAAGCAGCTGGAAACACTACCATCTAAAAGCAAAGGATCCAATTTCCTTTTGGTACTAACTCTTCTTTAGTTCTGGGAAACACCTTAAAGTGATCTGTTGGGCTATGTAAATGTAAAGCAATCACCCATCTCTAGTTCTTGGGGAAGGCTCAAAATAATTAAAGTAAAGCAAATGTAGATGCTTTGAGATATTAATAAGACATCTCTTAGTACTTTTATGCCACGACGGTTTATTACTAATGTTAAGTGTGAATTTAGACTGTGCTATGCTTATGCATCACTGAATGTCTTTGCAGAGCTGAGAGAACTATTCTTTGGGCAGTTGTTTGTAAATATCATGGAAGTGGGATGGAAAGGAACGTTGGGAGGGGGCACAGGCTCACTTCCTTTAGCCAGTGCTAAGAGAAAGGCTGTGAACAAAAAATAGAGAGTGCTTGGCCCAACATGCCATGGTGTGGATTGCTGAGTTCCACCTGCGGAGTTATTTAAAGACTGAAAATCCAAATCCTTAGGACTGGAGTGATGACAGCTTATGTTGCACCTTGTCTTTTGTAGGACATACAGCGAAAGAAGACCAACTGGCAGTGATGTAGTTTCCAGAGGACCTGTGTTTAAGCTATTTGAGAATTAGTGCAGACAGTGGACTTGTCAGAGTAACCACTGTGAATAGCAGTACTTCTTTTCAAGTACTTCCAAAGACTTCCAAAACGGTTTGTTAATGTCACAGCCTGGCCTTAGTTGTGCTCCTGAGCTTGTTCCACTTTCTTAGAGGAATATCAAGTATTTGCTAAAGTCAGTGGTAGAAATAGTGGTGACAGTCATCTGTGCAAGACAGTGGTACCCAGTGGGCTGCATCCTCATAAGGGTGAGAGACGGCAGGGCTTAACTAGATCCAGAAAGTTGGAGCATAAGAATGAAAGGGATTGATCCTGAGAAAGATCTTGTAGCAAGAATCACATCAGAAATACAGAAGAGGGGCGCCCGGGTGGCTCAGCCGGTTAAGCGTCCGACTTCGGCTCAGGTCATGATCTCACAGTTCGTGGATTTGAGCCCCACGTTGGGCTCTGTGCTGACAGCTAGCTCAGAGCCTGGAGCCTGTTTCAGATTCTGTATCTCTCTCTCTCTGACCCTCCCCTGCTCACGCTGTCTCTCTCTCTCTCTCAGAAATAAATAAAACATTTTAAAAAAAGATACAAAAGAGAGAGGTTTCTATTTCTAGGAAATAGGCCATGAAGGCAGGCTTATACCATCATAATTTGAACACTGAAGGTATGTATTATATTTTGTCATCACTGGCTAGTGAGATATGATGAATATTTGTTACTGTGTGTCTTAGCCAGTCTCCAAGATGGCTCCCAATGATCCTCACTTTTTTGCATTCATGTCCTTATGTGGTCTTCACCCACAGTGAATCAGCGTTGGTCTATGTAAACAGAGGTTATAGTAGGTAACTTCCAAGAGTTGGTTGTAAAGGACTTGTCACCTCTGCTTTGGCCTCTTGGATTACCTGATTTGGAGGAAGCCAGCAGTCATCATATGAAGACACTTAAGCAGCTCTGTAGAGGGGCCCCCAAGAGGAGAAACTGAGGCCTCCACCAATATCCAGCACCAATTTGCCAGCCATGTGAGTAAGCCATTGGAAGTGGATCTTCCAGCCCCATTCAGGCCCTCAGGTGACTGCAGCCTCAGCTGACATCTAGCTGAACCTCATGAGAAGCCCCTCGCCAGACCTTCCCAGCCAAGTGGCTTCCATATTCCTGACCCATAAAAACTATGAGAGATAACAAATGTTTATTATCTTTTAAGCCACTAAGTTTTGGAATGATTTGTTGTGCAACAATAAATAAAACACTACACTACTAGAGATTCTATAGAATAAATGTCTATCTGAAACTCTGCCTAAATAGGTCAGAAAAGTCTTCAGAAAATGGGGACATGAGTTGAGTCTTCAAGCACGAGTAGGAGCTTACAGATGGATGTAGGGTAAAGGGGAGTCATTTCAGGCTGAAGGAACAGCATGCCCACAGGGCCAGAAGTAAGAGGGCATGACTTGTTCAAAAAACAAAAATCAGTTCACCATGACTGGGGTGCAGTATGTTTAAAGAATGAGGCAGAGAGAGATTAGAAGAGTAGACAGGAACCAGTTCACAAAAAATCTTATGTGCTATGCCCAGGTGTTCGTTTTTTTTTTTTTTTTTTTTATCCTGAAAGCAATGAAGAGCCATTGAAGACTTTTTTTTTAACATGATCACTTTTAAATGTACAGTTTGTAATTGTACATTTTAGAGTGATGGCCAAATGGAAACTGGATTGGAGGCAGAAAGGCCATTTAAAAAGCTATTGCAAGTCCAGGCACTAAGTGATTAGCACCTGAACTAAGTCCTTAACATTGTGAACAGAGAAGGGGGAATCGATTCAGAGGGCTTTTAGGAGGAATAATTTTTAGAATGTGAGGGATGAGGGAAAGGGAAGATGTGGGATCCAGGAGAAGGAGCAAGTTTTGGGGCAGTGAGTTTGAGTGCACTGTGGTCGAGCATGTATAGTGGGCCACTAGAAACACTGGTCTGGCAATGAACCCAAAGGGGGCAAGGTCAGGCTGAAGATGAACACTTATGTTTTGAAGGCTTTTTTATGCAAGCATCCCCTAATAAAAATGTAAATAAGCCCATGGGTGGAATAAAATCTGAATAAGATTTAGAGTTTTAGGTTTATCTTTCACTGATAGTAAAGCCATTTATACACATGATTTACAGGATTGAAGGAAGAAAATTAGAACTAGGTACAGGTAGTGAGAGTTAATTTTAAAGCCATTATTTTTTTAGGTGAACTCTTCACCCAACGTGGGACTCAAACACATGACCCCTGAGATCAAGAGTCATGCTTTATTGAGTGAGCCAGCCACGTGCCACTTGACAATTATTTTTTAATATCTTCCAGTTTTGCTGGGAATTCAAGCATCAGCAGGACCTGGTGACTGATTAAATATAGAGAAAGAAGGATAGGGTAAAGTCTAATAAATTATTATTTGCCCATCCAAATAAGTTTCCTTTTTTATTTAGATATACTTGTTTCATCACCTCTAATATCTTATGGTCTATGCCCTATTTCTATTATCACTGATCTACATTTTTTCAAATTTAATTATGCTTCTGTTTACTTTGCCTCTCTTCCAGTAAATTTGTATCTGTTTCATGATCTACTTTGTTTTCCCTTTTTCCCATTCCTACTTTTTGTGAACGAAAGAAAATAAAATGTCTCCTTTATTGACTATAAAACAAGTATGGCTTGATTTCCTTTATTCAGCATTTTCCAGGCATGGTACAGGTCTTGATTGCATTGTCAATGGCCTTCTAATTCTTTGAAATTGTCTTTCAACTAATATAGTGATTTTCGTCTTTAACACGTAATAATGGCCTTGAACCTAACACTCCAAGAGTTGGATTTTAACCAGTCATCTGATTTGACCTCATCTATTTATCCAAGAACCATATATTTAGAAATATCATAGAGATAAACTCAGTGTCCATAGCATTAGCATCTTAACGATTATCGAAAAAGTAACTTGCAGGTCATACAGCCTTGTAATCAACTTGGAAAGAAAGAATTATTGTGAAAAATGTGATAAAATCCCAGACTTTGAACAGTACTTTTTTCTTTGGTTGTTTTTAAACTATTTCTGCCTCAGTAAAAAAAATTAATATCAATGGAATTCATGTAATCTTATTGGTGGAAATAACTGTGGTTTAAAAAAAAACCACTTAATTTTTGTTAGGAAGAAAGCCCAAGGAAAGTAATGTTAAAAATTAGTAAATGGAGCTGAGTGCTTTTACCAAAGTGCTTAGCGGTTAGCATAAAAAGACACCACTTAATGTACCTAATGTTTCAACATTTAATTGATAAAAATGGAGGCTTAATAAAAATTTTCCAAGGCACAAAATTCTAATTAATATTCTAAATTTAGCTTTAGATAAAACTGTTTCACAGAACAATTAAAGATAAAACTGCAAAATTCTAAGATGAAACATTTTTTCTGATTACATAATCAAGACATGCTCATTTAAAAAATTCAGTTAATCCGGAAAAGCAGGAACTAAGTTAAATTACATAAACCTCACTAGCCACAGATAAGCATTATTAACATTTTGTGAACTTGCTTCTGTCTCTTCATATACATATTTGTTTATGCATATGTATGCACATGGTTTGACTTGCACAGAATCATACTCCACATTCTGTTCTGTAAACTGATCCTTTCATTCTGTAACACATTGTGTGTCCACCTTTCCATATCTATAAATATAGATCTGCTCCAACTTTCTAAACAGATACATAGTATTATACTCTATATAAATAGCATAGTTTAATCAATTATTCTCACACTGTTGAACATTTAGTTTGTTCCCAGGGTTTTCCTTTAATTAGCAATGCTAGAATGAACATTTCTTTCAGCTTTCTTTCTTTCTTTCCTTCCTTCCTTTCTTCCCTTCCTTCCTTCCTTCAAATAAAACATGGCTCAGAGCTCCCACTCATCAAAGTGGGCAAGAGTTATTCCTGGGATTCTTTTACCCACTTCAGTGAACTGTACAAAACCTCTAGGGCTTGAGTGGTCCTGGGACACTGAATTGTTACGCTATTGATGCTCCTTTGTCTGGCCAGAGACAGTCGTCCCCAGAGGTCTTTTCCATTCTGGGCAGCAAAACAGCCCAGCACTCTAATGGCACTTAGGGCCTTAGTGTTTAGTAACCTGTTTTCCAGACATCCTGCAGCCATCCCAGCCTGAGTACTGTCCTTTGCTGGGTGCTCTGGGACAGGGAGACACTCAGAAATCCTAAAATCCTACAAACCGTTCCTAGATTCAGTGTTGCCTTTACGTAAGAAGGCTGTTTTCTTGAGGAGATGGGAAAAAGGCAAACTACTACTCAGTCTTTCCAGATAAACCTATAACAGACAACTAGACAGTTGACTTTGGAGGAGTTATGGAACTTCCTTAAACCTCAAATTCTTTATCTATAAGATAACAACAAATAGCAATTTCATCCCACTAATTGTAGAGGCCCAAACACTCAGCTGTCTTTAGCTATTCTCATTCTCTCACTGCCACCTATATTCTGCCTCCTGAACCTTCTAAATAAATGCAGAATCTGTCCACTACTCCCTGCTTCCATTGTTTCTAACTTGGGCCATGCCTCCATCATGTCTTACCTGGATCTTTGCAGCAGCTTCCTAACAAATCTCCGATTCTCTTAAAAAAATTTTTTTTAATGTTTTATTTATTTCTGAGAGAGAGAGAGGAGAGAGAGAAAGCAGGAGAGGGTCAGAGAGAGAGGGAGACACAGAATCTGAAGCAGCTCCAGGCTCTGAGCTGTCAGTACAGAGCTCGACAAGGGACTCGAACCCACGGACCGTGAGATGATGACCTGAGCCAAAGTTGGACGCTTAACCGACTGAGCCACCAGGCACCCCCAAATCTCCGATTCTGCCCTTGTTCCCCTGTGATCAATTTTCAAGGCAATAGCTCCTAACTCCTTTAAAAAGGACTATGGCTTCACATCTAATTTAGAGGAAGAGGCCTTATGTTATAAGACCCTCCTATGGGATTTAGCCCCATCTCCTCTCAACTCCAACCATCCTCTTCTTCAGTCACTCTCTCCTTGCCAACATGTGTCAAGCAGACCTTTTGCATTTACTTTTTTCTCTGCCTCCAGTAATCTTCCAAGGTAGCAGTTGTCTTTATTCAGGCTCAAATCATTCCCTTTGCCAGTATCCCTATAGTCTGCTTCATTTTTTTCCCCTATAGCATTTATCACTGACATATTGTATGTCTATTACCTGTCTCTTAAACTGCAATGTAAACCTGTTGAAGAGAGTTGTCTATTTAGTTTTAAGTGTCTGGCACACCTCAGGGGCACAATAAATATTTGCTGAGTTAATGAATGGACAAACGCAATCATCATTACCTTTCAGAGTCATAGTAGGAATTCATTCTGATAATGTGGTGCCTACCAAACAGTAAAGATCTGGCATATAGAGATTGTTGTTAAACATCATCATCGTTATTATGTTTAAAGAAAGCTTTGAAGAATATATTAGAAAAAAGGCATTCCAGCAAAAAAAAAAATTTTTTTTTTTTTTGACTAGAGCAGAGGCCCTTCAAATAGGAAATACCCTGAACAAAAGTGGATATTGGTGAGAGGTAGAGCTGGAAATTCAGGGCTAGGGCAGAAGTGGAATAAATGAGGGTGGCTCAGTTGGATAAGTGTCCGACTTTGGCTCAGGTCATGATCTCACAGTCCGTGAGTTCAAGCCTCGTGTCGGGCTCTGTGCTGACAGCTCAGAGCCTGGACCTGTTTCAGATTCTGTGTCTCCCTCTCTTTCTGACCCTCCCCTGCTTGCCCTCTGTTTGTCTCTCTCAAAAATGAATAAACATTAGGGGCGTCTGGATGGCTTAGTCGGTTAAGCATCCGACTTTCACTTAAGTCATGATCTCGTGGTTCATGGGTTCGAGTCCCGCGTCGGGCTCAGTGCTGACTGCCAGCTCAGAGCCTGGAGCCTGTTTCAGTCTGTGACTCCCTCTCTCTCTCACCCTCCCCTGCTCATGCTCTTTCTCTCTCTCTCCTAGAAATAAAAAAAAAAAAAAAACATTTAAAAAAATAAATAAACATTAAAACTAAACCAAAAAAAAAAAAAAGGAAATGGAAGAAATTGAACTCAGAGCTCAGAAGCCTAGATTTATCCCTAATAGGGGGAACCATCCAAGATTTTCAGCAAAGAAAGATATAAAATCTAGAAGTTTTTGAAATTTCTGTGGTGATGATCAGTTATCCTGTGTGACAAAGTTGCATTTTCTAGCTTGTGGGAGGTGGGTTTGTTAATCAGAGAGAACAGTGAAGCTTCTTAAAGGCTGGAGTTTTTGAGTATAGGCTGATAAGACCTGGCCTGTGACCCTATCTGTGACCACCCTCTTTTCATGCACACATAAAACATGCTCCATGTAGGGGGAAAACCTTGGTGATTCACTCTTAGCCGGTATGAGTTAACCAGCTACCTCCCCTTTCATGATTCTGATTTGTTTAACCTTTGGATTAAGTCTTTTTTAGACCGTGGCTGTGTTTCATGTCTTAGTTTTCCACTTCATTTGCAATTTCTGACCGTGTCTCTCTCCATTACATAACCCCACTTTCAGCTGAAAGAGCGTCCTGGGACCATCAGCATTGGCATCACCTGGGAGCTTGCTAGACATACAGAATCCTCAGACCCACTCAGCGCCACTGAATTAGAATCCACATTTTAACAAGATCTCTGATGATCTGTCTGCACATTAAAGTTTAAGAAGCACTCTTCTTGGGGCACCTGGGTGGCTCAGTCGGTTAGGCGTCCGACTTCGGCTCAGGTCATGATCTCACAGTTCGTGGGTTCGAGCCCTGCGTCGGGCTCTGTGCTGACAGCTAGCTCAGAGCCTGGAGCCTGTTTCAGATTCTGTGTCTCCCTCTCTCTCTGACCCTCCCCTGCTCACGCCGTCTGTCTCTCTCAGAAATAAATAAAACATAATAAAAAATTAAAAAAAAAAAAGAAGCACTCTTCTTCAGCATTCCTTAACCAATTCCTGCACCAGTGTCCCTCATCATCTTAAATAAACATACAAGGTGTCTCTTTTCTTTTTCTTTTTTTGAAGTCTATTTATTTATTTTGAGAGAGAGAGAGAGAGAACAAGCATGCAGATGGGAGAGAGGCAGAGAGATAGGGAGAGAGAGAGAATCTTAGGCAGGCTCTGAGCTGTCAGCACAGATCCTGACTCAGAGCTCAATCTCATGAACCAAACCATGAGATCATGGCCTGAGCCGAAGTCAATAATCAGATGTTTAACAGACTGAGCCACTCAGGTGCCCCCAGTGTGTTTGTCTTCTAAGCAAACTTTCTGGATGAGTCCCCCTAACCACTCTCTCCAACTAGAGAGATTTCCACACTTTACGTTCTGTACAGAAAATGTGAAATATTGACTGCTCTGAATGTGCAGTGTTTCTCAAGGTACAATCCTCAGATCACCTACATTAGAATCCTATAGGGTTTGTTAAAAATGCAGATTCCTGCCTCCATCTTATATAATATTATATATCTAAACACTATACTATTCTTCAGGGCCTGGGAGCTGAGGAGCAGAGAAGTGCTAAAACAAGGCCTGCGGTTTACTGCTCTATCTCCTTATCCCTACAGACCAGGTCAAGGGCTCCTGCCACTGACATGAAAGCTGAAAAAAGTGGGTGAAAGAAGGGTAGCACTAGTTGCATAACTATTATGAAATTAGATTACACACTTTGAATTCACATTAATAGATATTAAATGTTAAATTAATAAAATGACACCTCTTGCAAATTAAATTTAAATGAAGTCTGAATCTTAATGAAGAGGGATCTGGAGAGAGAGAGAGAGAGAGAGAATAATTTGTATTCCAGCCTTCAGTAAACATCAAATATACTATTAGGCAGGGTATCCCAAATATTACAGAACAGAAGCACTCACCGATCAAATTAAAATGCTTCAGTCACAATAAACTTAAAAAAAAACTTTAAAAAATGCTTGAGTCACACAGTTTATTTATTTAAAATACAGTGAAAACCAAGGGAAAAGAGATGCAAGGGTAAGTTAACACATTATTAGGAAAGGGTGCAAAAGAAGCAAAAGATCATGCTACTTAAATCCTAGGTTATGAAATATTTGTATGTCCTACATCTCTCTGCTGCATTAGCCTTCTCTGCTAATGGACCAGAGTTGAAGTTCAAGCAAGGGAGCCTACAGACAGAATGTATCCAAGGCCAATGACATACATTTGCTCTACCAGAAAGACATGGAGCCAAGCACACCTTGCCAATAGCTGTAGCTTGCCAGTTAACCTGCTAAACAGCTATGGGTTTTATTTGAGCCATGGGTTTATGTGTTTTAGGCAAAGGACACATGGACCAGAAGAGATATTACTAATGAGTTAGTGGATTATGACCTTATAAATATTAAGTGCTCATGTATATTTAGTGTATTCTGGACATTAAATACCTCATATATATTTAATTTGTCATGAATGTTTAGTGCTTAGGTGCCTCATGTATATTTAGTGCCTCTCAAACATGGTCCTTTAATCACTATCCACAATTAACACACATGTGCTCTATCCACCAACTACTTCTCTATACTTTAACATACCTGATGAGTTTCATCTATCCTGTGTTTTCTTCCTCTGTATCCTAACTCAATATTCTCTAACAGTGTAACAAATGCATATCATACCTCTGCATGTTTCTTCTGTGTAGTGTGACCTTCCTCTGGCTCATCCCATAACAAGCTCCTATAGCCTTTAGGTCTCAGTGGAAATGTCAACTCCTCTGAAAGGCCTTGTCTGATCACCCTTCTGTTAGAGACTGAATTGTGCCCCCCACTCCCCTGGCCATATTCATAGTTGAAGCCTTAAACCTAATGTGGCTATTTTTGGTGACAAGGTCTTTAGAAAGGTAATTAAAGGTTAACAAGGTTAAATGAGGTCATAAGTGTGGGGTCATAGTCCAATAGGACTGCTTGGTATCCTTAAAGGAAGAGGAAGAGATGCCAGATACTCCTAGTCTATGGTATTTTGTTAAGGCAAATTTTGAACTGTTTTTACTAACAATACTTTTGACACCAAATGTGTCAGGTTTTCTCTTACATCAACCAATTCTCCAACTCTCCAGATACCAACTGGGTGTTCGACAATTCAGTTTTGACACTATCTACCCAGAGTTAGCATCAGTTCCCTCAAATTAAAGGGCTCAGTTCCGTAAGACTGCCCCGTCTTCAGATGTCATTTGGAAGTCCCAGGCTGCACCTGCACTTCAGAATGGCTATAAATCAGGGGTTCCTACAACCCTTTCCTCAGGTTTGATGATTTGCTAGAATAGCTCACAGAACTCAAGAAAACCCTTTACTTACTCTTTCCCATGTATTATAAAAGATACAACACAGGCACCTGGGTGGCTCAGTTGGTTAAGCATCTGACTCTTGGTTTCAGCTCAGGTCATGATCTCACAGTTCATGAGATCGAGCTCCATGCTGTCAATGCAGAACCTAATTGGTATTCACTCTCTCTCTGCTCCCCTACTCACACTTTCTCTCTCTCATTCTCTCTCTCAAAATAAATAAACGTACAAAAAAAGATACATCATAGGAACAGCCACATGGAAGAGAAGCATGGGGAAAAGTAGAGGGGAAGAGTGTAGAGATTCCATGCCCTTGGGGCGCCTGGGTGGCTCAGTCGGTTAGGCGTCCGACTTCGGCTCAGGTCATGATCTCGCGGTTCATGGGTTCGAGCCCCGCGTCGGGCTCTGTGCTGACTGCCAGCTCAGAGCCTGGAGGCTGCTTCAGATTCTGTGTCTCCCTCTCTCTCTGACCCTCCCCTGCTCGCGCTGTCTCTCTCTCCTAGAAAAAAAAAAAAAAAAAAAAAACATTAAAAAAAAAAGAGAGAGATTCCATGCCCTGTCTGGGTGCACCGCCCCCTGAGTCTCCATGTGTTCACCAACCCAGACACTCTCCAAATTCCACAATTTAGGAGTTTTTATGGAGGTTTCATTATGAAGGCACGATTGATTAAATCACTGGCTGTTGGTGGTTCAGCTTCTCTTCTCTCTGGGAGGTCATGGAGTGGGACTGAAAGTTCCAACCCTCTAATCAAGCCTCTGTCTTTCTGGCAACCAGCCCCCACGCTGAAGCTATCTAGGGACCCCAGCCACCAGTCATCTCATTAGCACACGAAAGATACTCTTATCACTCCAGAGATTTCCAAGGGTTTTAGGAGCACTGTGCCAGGAACTAGGGACAAAGACCACATACTTACTTTCATTATATCACTCAGAGCCTGCAGGCACATATGCCAACTATCAGATACATCTAAAGTAAGACTTCCCACTCCCGTTAATCTGCTTCTTACCATGATGTTTACTTCTTCACACTTAACATTAATCATCATTATTTTAATTATTTGCTTTTTTTGCTTTCTTTTTACCTGTTTTCCCCAATAAACTGTAAGCTTGCTATGGCTGCAACGATGTCTGTTTTGCTCATTTTTGTAACCTCAGCAAGTTATCAATATTTATAAATGGAACTTCAAAGCTCATGCTGAAACTGAATGAAGGAAACTCCAAAGAACATATTAATGCTTGACCAAAACAATAATCCTACAAATCAGCAAGTCTGGCCCTCAAAATTTATTTTTATGTACTTACATGCCTAATTTCTTTTATTGTGGTAAAATACACATAACATAAAATTTACCCTTTTAACCTTTTTTTAAATTAAAAAAAAAATTATTATTGAGAGCCAGAGAGAGACAGAGTGTGAGCATGGGAGGGGCGGGGCGGGGGGAGACACCAAATCCGAAGCAGGCTCCAGGCTCTGAGCTGTTAGCACAGAGCCTGATGTGGGGCTTGAACTCACAAACCCTGAGATCGTGACCTGAGCTGAGGTCGGATGCTTAACCAACTGAGCCACCTAGGGGCCCCTTGTAACCATTTTTATAAGCATAGAGTTCAGTGCCATTAAGTCCATTCACGTTGTTGTGCAACTTACCACTATCTCTAGAATTTTTCATCATTTCAAACTGAAACTTTGTACCCACCGAACAACAACTTCCTTGTTTCCTCTTTCTTCCAGCTTCTACTTTCTGCCCCCATGAGTATAGGTACCTCATATTAAGAGAAATCATACAATCTTTGCTGTTTCCTAAATTTTTTTTTTAACGTTTTATTTATTTCTGAGAGAGAGACAGTGTGAGCAGGGGAGGGTCAGAGAGAGAGGGAGACACAGAATCTGAAGCAGGCTCCAGGCTCCAAGATAGCTGTCAGCACAGAGCCCGACGTGGGGCTCGAACCCACAAACTGTGAGATCATGACCTGAGCTGAAGTGGGACACTTAACCGACTGAGTCACCCATGTGCCCCACAATCTTTGCTTTTTGTGTCTAGCTTAATTTCACTTAGCATAATATCTTCAAGGTTCATCTATGTTGTAACATGTCCCAGAATTTTTCTTTTAAGACTGAATAATATTTCATTGTGTGTGTGTGTGTGTGTGTGTGTGTGTATAAACACATTTTGTTTATCCTATATAGATGGACATTTGGGTTGCTTCCACATTTTGGCTATTGCGAATAATGCTGCTATGAATACTGAGGGACAGATATTTGTTTGAGTCTCTGCTTTCAATTCTTTTGAATGTATACCCAGAAGTGTGTCTGCTGGGTTATCTGGTAATGCTATGTTTAATTTTTTTGAGGAATTTCTATACCATTTTCTATCATGGCTGTATCATTTTAAATTCCCACTAGCAACATACTAGGGTTCCAAAACTAACACTTTTTATTTTCTGGGTTTTGTTTGTTTTTCATAATAGCTATCCTAATGAGTGTGAAGTGGTTTCTCACTGTTATTTATTTGCATTCCCCTTATTCTATAGCCATAGAAATTCCCCTAAAAAAGAGGTTTTTGAGCATCTTTTCATGTGTTTATTGACCATCTGTACCTCTTATTTCGAGAAATGTCTATTCAAGTCCTTCTGCATTTTTGAATTGCGTTGCTTGTTTTTTGTCATGGTTCAAGTTGTGGGAGTTCTTTACATATTAATTATTAGATATTAATCTCTCCTCAGATAAATTATTTGCAAACATTTCCTCTCATTCTGTAGGTTGCCTTTTCACTCTGTAGACGGTGTACTTTGATGTTCTCAATTTTGATGAAGTCCAATTTACCTATTTTTTTATTTTGTTGCCTGTGCTTTTGATGTCCTATCCAAAAAAGTCATTGCCAAATGCGATCGCATGAGGTCTTTTTTCCTATGTTTTCTTCTACGAGCTTTATAGGTTTAGCTCTTATGCTTAAGTCTTTGATGCATCTTGAATTACGGTTGACTTTTGAACAACACAGGGGTTAGGGGCACTAGCCTCTTGCACAGTTGAAAATCAACATGTAACTTTTGACTCCCCAAAAACATTACTAATAGCCTATTGTTGAACAGAAGCTTTACCAAAAATATAAACAATTAACACATATTTTGTATGTTACATGTATTATAAACTGTATTCTTACAATGAAATCAGCCAAAGAATATGTTATTAATAAAATCTTGAAGAAAATACATTTACAGTAGTGTACTATATTTATTTTAAAAATCCACACATAAATGGACCTATGCAGTTCAAACCTGTTTTATTCAAGGGTCAGCTGCATTTTTGTATATGGTATAAGGGCACAATTTCATCTTTTTGCATATGGGTATCCAATTTTTCAAGCACCATTTGTTGAAAAAACCATTCTTTCTGCATGGAAAAATCATTTGATCATACACCTAATGGTTTATTTCAAGGCCCTATATTCTATTCCATTGGTCTACACGTCTGTCCTTAAGCCAGTACTATACTGTTGAGGTAACTGTTGCTTAAAGCAATGTTTGTAATCAGAAAGTGTGTCCTCTGACCTCTGACTTTGTTCTTCTTTGAAACAAAAATTTTAATCCACTTTCTCAAATCATTCATAGGGAGTTCCCACCTTAGTGACACTGCAAAAATACATACTTCATAGAAATTCTTTCTTTCTTTACAAAGTTTACTTATTTTTTTTATCTGTGCTGTCAGCATGGAGCCCGACACTCACTTTCACGAACCAGGAGATCATGACCTGATCTGAAATCAAGTGTCAGACTTTTAACTGACTCAGCCACCCAGGCGCCCTAATAGCAATTATTTCTAATGAGAACTAGTCTTCTTTGTAAATACTTAACATCAAGGCATTAGGAACAGCAGTACTAATTTGGAATCATTGCATTTCCTTTATTTTCTTTAGACACAAGTCTTACAACAGAATTAGAGTTGGCAGTGTTCTAGTATTTTCTGCAGGCTGGCACTGCCTCGTTGGGAAATCAGCCAGGAAGGCTTTCTGGATTAAGTTTAACTTAGCTAACTCTTTTAGTTTCAGCTACCAGACCCCATTAGTTTGCTTAGAATACAGAAGAGAACAAACATGTTCTCGCTGTTTGGGATTTTTTTCCAGGCAGGGATGCTACACATTCAAGGTTAGCCTAATAAAAAGCAAAAGTCAACAAAAGAAAAACCATTATAGACATCGAAGGCAATCTCTGATAATTGAGGCAGAGCTTTACTATTTTCCCTCTGTAAATGATAAAAAGAGAGTCAAACTTATTTTAGTGTGATATTTGAGATTCGCCATTGTAGCTCGAACAGAAGAAAAGTTTCTCAGTCAGAGAAACTTCTTGGTATTTTGCTGTTCTCCTAACAGAGGTAGGGTGGGGTGGTAAGAAAGAATGTTGGACTGTGTCTAAGGAGGTCTGGCTTCTAGTGGTATTTTGCCATGGGAACTAAGTCACTGGCTCTTTGAGTTTCAGTTTCCTCAACCATGTGTTGAAAGAATTCTTGGATCTCTAAGAACTCTAGTGGCTATAATAATATTACAGATTTTTTTTTTACCTCCCCTAGATATTATTCCTTAATGTTCTCTGATTTTCAGAGAATATTGTATATAACTGTTATTAGCATTAATGTTTTATCTGCTCTGCTAAATTATAAGGTCCTAAAAATCACATTCAGTTTGCTATCCCTCACAATTCAGCACTATAAGTTTCATAAATTAAGTAAGTATTTGAAGAAGGAAGAATGAGTTTTCTTTTCTGGTTCTGAAGGTCATTTACCAATGATAATTCTTTCTTTCTTTTTTTCTTTCTTTCTTTCTTTCTTTCTTTCTTTCTTTCTTTCTTTTTAACTTTTTGGTGAGATAAATAGCCTTTGGCTAGAGTATAATCATTATATTATAGTAATCATAATATTTTTTCAAATTAAAAATAATTTGTGGGTTATTTTATAATATAAAACCAAGAAGCAATACATTATATTAGTATTCTATAATACTGCTTTTTTGGTAAATAAACTTTCTGGGCAGATTTCCTATGAGCACTTGATGTGGTAAAATGTTAATATGATGAATCAGGATTATTTACCATGTGTAACTATATTAGTCAGGACTCTCACAGTTGCAAATGTCAGAAGATCTAGCTGAAACTGGTTCAACCAAAAACGAAAGTATATTTGACTCATGTATCTGAAAAGTTCAGACTTGACTGAATCCAGTCCCGAATGATGTCATTAGGACTTAATCTTACTCTTTACATTTCTTGGTTTTTTTCTCTGTTGGCTCCATTCTGGGCCTAGCTCTTCATTTATAGTGATAAGGCTGCTAAGAGCTCCAAGCTTACCTTCTATCCTGTCTGCAATCCTGATGTTAGGACAGTGCCTCTTTCAGAACAGCTCAAATGACTGACAGAGTTAAGTTGCACTGTTTGATTGGGTCATGCATAAGGATGTGTCCATACTCATCATTGTTCTAGGTATACGGAATACACTGATTGGCTAAGACTCGGTTAGGTGCCCGCACTGAAGTTCAGGGATAGCATTTACCTCCTCCTGACGCATGGACTGAGAATGATGGGCGGGCGACTTCCTGTTGAAAAACTGGGGACTCTCCAGCAGAAGAAGATACAATGGATGAAGGGCAAATAAGAGCAGTGCGAATCCAGAAAAAAAAAAAAAACAAAAAAAAAACCCAACCAAACAAAAAACCAAATCCTAGTTCTGCAAAACAAAACTATTTTTTAAGTCTGTTTTTGTATAAAAGCAATTAACTGAGTAGTGAACTCTAAATACAAATTTGTTCTAACCCTGCCTACCATTTGAGTTTTTTGATGTAGCTTTGTACATCGTAATAGTTTTAATGCAAAAGCTGACTCATGTCAGTTATTAATTACATTTAGTTGCAAGTCACAGTTCTAACTACAGAGGCTTAAATGGATGAGAAGTCCAGAGATAGGTTGTTGGTGACATTGGTTTGGTGTTTTATGGATATGGGTCTCTTGATATTTTCTTCATAGTCCCAGAATGGCCGTTGGAATTTTGACCCTTATGTCTAGGTTGGCAGGAGGAGGAAGGTAAGGAGTACAAAAGGGCAAGAACTGCTTGCTGTGTTTATTTACTTTTTTTTCTGTGTGCTTTCTAAAGAATATAACCAGATGTCCCGATGACCACTTTTGCAAACATTTTATTCATCACATGGTCACATATATTTTTCTATGGAGGCTGAGAAATACAGCATTTGACTTGTGCTCAGTGCTACCCCAAATTAAATCAGGCTACATTCCTAAGGAAAAGGGGGATAATGGCTATCGGGTGGCTATGTTAGTCACTTTGAGCTGCTGTAACAAAATACCATGGACTGGATGGCTTAAACCGTAGGTATGTATTTCTTACAGTTCTGGAGGCTGAGAAGTCCAAGATGAAGATGCTGAATGATTTAGTTCCCTGGTGAGTGCTCTCTGCAGGGCGTACACATGCCCCCCTTCTCTCACGTGGCAGAGAGAGAGAGGGCTCTGGTCTCTTCTTATAAGGACACTATCACATCCCGGGGCCCCAGACTCATGACCTCATCTAAACCTAATTATCTCCCAGCTCCAAACACCATTACATTGGTAGTTAGAGCTTCAACACATGAATTTTGGGGACACAGAGTCAGCCCATAATATGCTACCCTCAGCCCAGCCCCCAAATTCATGTTGTTGCGTGCAAAATCTGCTTATTCAATCCTAATAGCCCCCAAGTCTTAACTCATTCTAGCATCAATCCTAAAGTCCTAAAGTCTAAACTTCAAAGACGCATGAAATATCTTCATAATCAGATATGGGTGAGATATGATTCATCTTGAGGTAAAATTCCTCTTCCTCTCTAGCTGTCAGCCTACAAAAACCAGATAAGTTATATGCTTCCAAAATAGGATGGTGGGACAGGCATAGGATAGACATTCCCATTCCAAAAGAGAGAAATTGGAAGGAAGAAAAGGGTGTCAGATACCAAGTAATTCGGAATCCCGGTAAGGCAGATAACAATAGGTCTTGAGGCTTGAGAATAAACCTTTTTGTTGTTGTTGTTGGATGCTCTGCTTTTGGACTCTCCTGCTTCTGCAGCTTTGTCAGGTGGGGGGTCACACTCCCTAAGCTTTGGGTGGCCCTGGCCCCAAGGCTCCAGGTGGCTGCTGTCTGGCATAATGAATGGAAGCAACAGCCACTACTTCCTGCACCTCCCACCCCCAACAACACACACACACTGAACTGAGGAGGCAGCCCTGATGATCTCTGAATCACCTCTGTGGTTATTCTTCCTTTGTCTTGAAGAATAGCACATGTTTGCACCTGCATAGCTCGATGGTCCAGCCCTGTCAGATCAAAATCTGATAGCCTTCCCTCATTTTGTGATGGGGTGGCTACTTGTTCTGTGGTTAATCTCCTCATCAAACTGTTGTTTGGCCACATCCTAGGGTTCTCTTCAGACCAAATTCTCTCTCTCTCTTTATTTTTTCAGTATGAATAGGCTGATGATTTTCTGGTTAATTTTTGCTTAACAATTCCTTCTTTGATTCATTTCTCTCTTGCATTTTTTTTTTTTTTATTTCTAGGAGAGAGAGAGAGACAGCGTGAGCAGGGGAGGGTCAGAGAGAGAGGGAGACACAGACTGAAATAGGCTCCAGGCTCTGAGCTGTCAGTCAGCACAGAGCCCGACGCGGGGCTCGAACCCACGAACCGCGAGATCATGACCCAAGCGAAAGTTGGACGCTTAACCGACTAAGCCACCCAGGCGCCCCCTTCTCTCTTGCATTTTACTATAAGCAGTCAGGAGGAACCAAACGGCCCCTTAAGTACTTGGCTTAGAAATCTTTTCAGTAACTATCCAATTCATAGCTTCCAAGTTTTACCTTTCCCAAAACACTAAAAATATAATTTTTAAAAAAAATTTTTTTAAATGTTTATTATTGAGACAGAAACACAGCATTAGTGGGGGAGGGGCACAGAGAGAGGGAGTCACAGAATCTGAAGCAGGCTCCAGGCTCTACGCTGTCAGCACAGAGCCCGATGTGGGGCTTGAACCCACGAACCATGACATCATGACCTGAGCCCAAATCGGACACTCAACCGACTGAGCCACCCAGGCACCCCAAAACACTAAAAATATAGTTAAGTTCGTTTGTCATTTTATAAGGATCACCCTTTCCTCCACTGTCCAAAACCATGTTCCTCATTTCCTTCTGAAATGTCACCAGAATGGCCTTTACCTTCCATATTTTATTAACATTCTTTTGCTGATTATTTATGTATTCTCTAAAAAGACAGAAGCTTCTTCTCCAGCTCTCCTCTTTTCTTTGTGAGTCCTCACCAGAATCATTCCCCTTACCAGCCATATTTCTGTGCACATCAAAACTCCTCTAGCCTCAACCCCAATATCCAGTTCCAAAGCCATTCCACATTTTTAGATATTTCTTATATTAGCATTCCACTCTCAGTACCAAAGTCTGTATTAGTCTCCAGAGAAACAGAACCAATTGGATGGAGACTTACACTGGGTGGGAATTTTATGAAATGGGCTTCTGCGGTTGTGTAGGCTAAGTCCCACAATCTGCAGTGGCAAGCTGGGGACCCAGGAGAGTCAGTGGCAAAGCTTCTATCCTACTCAAAGACCTACACACCAGGAGAGCTGATGGTATAAGTTCCAATTTCAGTCTGAGTCAGAAGGCAAGAGAAGACTGATATCCCAAGTCAAAGACAGTAAAGCAGAGAGCAAATTCTTCCTTACTCAGCCTTTTTATGGATTGGATGAGGCCCTCCCACACTGGGGAGAGCACTCTACTTTACTCAAGTCTACCAATTCAAATGTTAGTCTCACCTAGAAACACCCTCATAGACACACCCAGAATAATATTTAACCAAATATCTGGACATCCATGGCCGGTCAAGTTGACACATACAATTAATCATCACAGTGGCATAGCAGTATCTGCCACAAAGATATAAGTAAAAGCATTGTAATTTAATGTCTTTCCCTTCTGCTTTAGCTGATTTCTCATTACATATATTGAAAAAAAGCTTTCAGGGGCACCTGGATGGGTCAGTTAGTTAAGTGGCTGACTCTTGGTTTCAGCTCAGGTCATGAATCTCACAGTTCATGGGTTTGAGCCCCACGTTGTCTGAGCTGACAGCTCAGAAGCCTGCTTAGGATTCTCTCTGCCCCTTCCCCACGCACAGGTGCTCACCTATGCTCTCTCTCTTTCTCTAAATAAATAAACTTTAAAAAACACCTTGTAGTTACCTAAATCTTAAACAGATGAAGAAAACAATGTTTAATTCCAAACAAAAAATTTCTATGTCAGGATATTTTGCATCAACTCTAGCGCTTTTTTTTTTTTTTTTGCATATAGTCCATTAAAACAGGATCGTTCACTATATATTTTGTGGCCTACCTTTTTCTACCTAAATATGTATGTTGAACAGTTTTATGCTATAAAATATTCTTCTATGACATTTTAAATGGCTGTATGATACTCTGTTGACTGGATATAGGATATTTTTCAGTCAGTTCCCTATTGTTGGACATTTAGGTGGTTTCCAGTTTTTCACTATTGTAAGCAACTCTTTTACACTCTTGTTATTTCTTAATGTTTAGTGACAAAAGCAATATATGCCCTCTCTAAATAACTAAAACAATACAGACGTGTATAAGATAGAAAGCAAAGTTCCCCATTTCTATTCACCAGCACCTCTATTTCCCACCATTCCTATTCCCCATGAGGCAACCACTGTTAACAGTTCACTGTGTCCTTCTGAACTCTGTTCTCCGATTCTTTTTTTCCTTTTCCTTCTATTAACCTGCACCCTTTTGTTTTCTGCTCTTTTCATGCTTAGCCTCAAGCCTCCTCATTTCCTTACTTGCTGCTTACCCTTGTCTGGGAAGCCAGGCAAGCATATCTTTAGAGTTATATGTGAATTTAGACAAAATAATGTGTAAGTGAAGGCCTCACACCTCTGATAAATGATCATGAACTTTATGGGTTACTTTTTCTGATTTGCGTGTTGACTGCTAATAGGCCTACTAACCTGTCTCCTGGTACAAACGGGGTCAGGAAGTTGGAAAAGTAAATTTTCAAATACGTGAGGTGTTACTATCTTTGGTTCTCATAAACTGAGAGGGAGCTACCTTTAAGAAACATTTTTATATTGGGGTGCCTGGGTGGCTCAGGCAGTTAAGAGTCCAACTCTAGATTTCGGCTCAGGTCATGATCTCACGGTTCCTGAGTTTAAGCCCTGCAGTGGGCTCCATGCAGGCAGTGTGGAGCCTGCTTGGGGTTCTCTCTGTCTCTATCTCTGCCTCTTTCTTTCTCTTTCTGTCCCTCCCCAGCTCGCTCTCTTTCTCTCTCAAAGTAAATAAATAAAACTTAAAAAAAGGAAACATTTTTATATTAAGTTTTCATGTGTTCTTACAACTGACCATGAAAGGAGAACTCTAAAATAGGAGATGAGCAATTAGAGATTTTTTAAAGTGCATTCATCCACTCAGTAAATATTTACTGAGTTCCTGTCATGTACGAGGCACCAAAGAGCCATAGAGATATTGGGAATGTAAAGATGAAAACCAAAAGCTCTTCATCTTCTTTTGCTAAGCTTTCATAAACACTATTTAGGAAGCACCCAACAGTGTATTTTAGTGTCTTCTTTCTCTGGATTCTCCTTTATAAATGTGCAGTTAACCATTTTGTCTCCCAGAGATGTGGCAATAAACTCCATTCTCTGTGTAACACATTGGCATTTGAGCCTCTGTATCTTTCTCCGTGTATTTTCTTACCACCACAAGTGGAGTTATGCTGCAGCAGCTGCAGCAGTATTTAGCTCAAAAGCAAGAGGGAAGTCCTCTAGCTGCCTACGTAGGTGGATATCTGGGGCATTTGGACTCCCTCCCTTTTAGGAAAATTAAGTCCAGATATCTGGCATTGCAATTCACACCATTATCTAAAGCTCACCCTTTCTCTTCAATTTTCTTTCTTCTTCTTCTTCTTCTTTTTTTTTTTTAACCATAAAAATTGCTGAAATGCCAAGAGTTTGGTTGGGGTAAACAGGGAAGTTTGGAATGTTTTTAATCCTGTCCTCAGTGTTGTTGGTAATATTAGAAGAGCAGCAGAGCCATGAATACAGTCATACTCTTGGCTAAAGCAGCCTTCCCTGACTTACGTACTCCTCACATGAAAAAACACCCAGGGATTTAGTTGACAGTGAATGCAACCTGAGCCAGTGATGTGACCTGGCTGCCAAAAGAAACAAATGTGATCTGAAGCAGCATTAATAGAAGGCTGGTGGCTGGGACAAGTAAGGTAATAGCCCCCGAGGACACTCTACAGTGGTCAGATCACACCTGGAGGATGGTGTTTCCTCCCGGGCTCTGCATTTTAAGATTGATGTTGATAAGTTGGAGTATGCCCCAGTTGGACAACAGGCTGAATGGCCTACAAACTACATCCTTTGAGGAATGGGGTAGTTTACTCTGGAAACTAGAAGACATGTGGATGTGGGATAACCATTTTCAAATATTTGGAGGGCTATCATGCAGAAGAGTTGGACCCTTCTGTGTAATCTCAGCAAACACAACTTAGACCAAAGGGTATACATTACAAAGTGGCTGATCTTGTCTCCATAAAAGGAAGAATGTTCTAGTTCTTATGAACATCCAGAAAATAGCAGCTTTGCAAGATACTTTACCTTAATATGGGGTGTTGGAATCGCAGCTGGCTGACCAAACATCAGAAAATTCATGAACAGCATGGGAAGTTTGGAGAGATGACTTGATCAAAGATCCTTTCAGAGTCAAAGGTTCTAATGACAGAACCTTAAGAAGGAAAAAAATATTATTAGTACTTTCCCCCTAGCACCCATGTAAGTATTAGTACTTTCCGCCTAGAACCCATATAAGTATTAACCATAGAAACTAGGTTAAAATTGGTGCTAAATGCCAAATATCAAAGCTATGAGGATGAAAAAAGAAAACCATAGGAACTTTCTGTTTTCCTAGTGGCTGTGGACTTTGTGTATAAGAAATTTAGTAGTGTTTGTTAGGGGCGCCTGGGTGGCTCAGTCAGTTTAGCACACATCTTTGGCTCAGATCATTATCTCTCAGTTTGTGAGTTGGAGCTCCGTGTCGGGCTCTATGAGCAGACTGATTTGGCCACAAAGTTGACTTTTAACTTGAATGCTGTCCCTAGTTCATCTTATGTCCTAAAAATAGTCTTTAGCAAACATCACTATTGATGTCTGATGATAATTGACCCTTTCCTTGAAATTGATGCTACCACTCCAAATAAAAACCAGAAGGATGTGTACAGAACAATGTTTGCCAATTGGGGTAGATTTGACTGGGCAGTGCAGCAAAATGCTTAAGAGCTTTGGCTGAGTCAAAGATCTGGGTTTTAAGTCTTTGTTCTGCCACCTATTGGCTGTGACATCATTATCATCTTATGGAGCCTCAGAATCCTTACCTGTAAAATGGGAATGATAATAAGACCTGTCTTTTTGGCTTGGTAGGAGGATTAGATGAGATAATGCATGTAGAAGCATGTAAACCGTGTTGTTTTTTTAAAAAAAAAATGTTTATTGTGGGGCACCCGGGTGGATCAGTCAGTAAAGCGTCTGACTTCACCTCAAGTCATGATCTCATGCATGGTTTGTGAGTTCTACCCCCGTGTCGGGCTCTGTGGTGACAGCTTGGAGCCTGGAGCCTGCTTCATTTTCTGTGTCACCTTCTCTCTCTGTGCCCTCCCTGCTTGTGTGCTCTCTCTCTCAAGAATAAATAAACATTTTAAAAAATTCTTTTTAAATGCTTATTGTGAGTTATCCATTGTCTTTTACTCATTTTTCTATTGGGGTATCGTTGTGTGTTTCCTATTGACTTTCACTGTGCTGTTTATACTCAGCATAGTAGGTGCTGAATAAATCCTAATCAGTAGTATCACACTGGGCCAATAATCAGTAATAATTCAATAGATCAAGTGCCTCCTTGGCACAGGATGCAAACCTGCTTGGGGTGCCTGGCTGGCTCAGTCCCTAGAGCATGCAACTCTTGATCTCAGGGTTGTGAGTTCGAGCCCCATGTCCAGTGCAGAGATTATTTAAAAATAAAAGCTAAACAACAATAAAGCTGCCTGAGACTAGGCCCTTGCAAAAAGAGAGTGATCCACAGGTTGCTGTGGAGGCCAACCTGGGGTTTCATAAAGCACTGCAGATGTTGTATGAGCATTGAATGAGTCACAGGCAACCAGGCCAAGAAAGGTGGGTGGAGCCTTGGTAAAAGGGAGCAGCTAAGGGAAGGAACAGATCTCTGACATCAGGAGACAAGAGAGCAAACTGAAAGCGGCATTCGAGTTGTAGTAATACTTGTCGGACTAGTCATGTAACCTCTCGGAATCTCAATTTCCTTATCCGTGAAAAGAAATCATGAAGTCTACCTACTAGTCATGATGTGAAGATTCAGTGGAGTAATATTTGTAAAGTACTTGTTGGCACATCAAGTGGCACCGAGTAAGTGTTCAGTAAATGTTAGCCACCTTAATCATTATGTGTAAGAATTTTAATACTACCTTATAATTATGAACCTTGTCCTGCCAAGCATAATACCTCCCCAGATCGTTGAACTGCGAAGAAGAGTGTCGGGATTCATAAACCACTCTTGAAGAGCTTTAAGACCAAAGTGCCAGGGTAGGATTCACAACTCCAGCTAAGCTCCAGCACTACGACTCCACGTCTGCGCGGTGACAAGGGACAGCCGGCGCCGAGCCCAGCTCCCAGGGTCACGTGAGCCCCGGCCCCGCCCGGGCCGAGCCCGTCCCCCGCGGCTGCGGCAGCGGCGGCTGCGCCTGCGCAGAGCTGGGCGCGCTCTGCTGCGCGGTCCGCAGTGGAGGCGGCGCGAACGGCAAGGGGGCGGCGGATGGCTCTGCCGGGCCTGGCAGCCTCGGGGCCCAGCTCCCGCGGGCCGTTGGACGAGGCCGTGGCGGCGGCCGAAGAGCGCGGGGCGCCGGCTGTGCTGGCGGCGGGCGGCGCGCCGGAAGACGATGAAGAGGATGAGGGCCGCGGTCGGGGCCTGCTGCGCTGGGACGGCTTCTCGGCCTGGCTGCACTGCGTGTGTGTGGTGGGCTTCGACCTGGAGCTGGGCCAGGCCGTGGAGGTGAGGCCCGGCCGCACCTTGCCCCCGCGCCTCGTCCGGGTTCCCGCACCCGGGCGGCTCCAGCAGGGCGTGTGGCCCGCGGGCTGGCGGGTCTGGCCCCCAGCCGCCGCGCATCCGGGCGTGGCCGGCCGCCCCTCCGCGCGGGTCGGCTGGGCTGCGGTCCATTGGCAGTTCCCGTGGGAGGATCGCGGGCTGCGGCTAGGGGTGAAAAGTTCTCTCTAGGCCCCTCCTAAATACTTGCTGAGGTTCGTTTTTGTTCGTTTGTGTTTTTAACCCGGTGTCACGGGGTGACTGAAATGGTTAGCGGCACCCCGAGAAGGCTGCAGGCAAGATGTTGGCGACTTTTTGAAGAAACGAACAATGCCCCTGACATAGGATGAACTATAATAGCCAAACATCACACAACCAACTTCTTGGTTTCGGTCATTTCCAGTAACTCTTAGACTTACTGTTACTCTTAGACCACCCAGATTGAGCCGAAATGCTGATCTCAGCAGGATTTTCTCCGTTTCCCCCTTTTGTTCCTCATTTCTGTTGTTTTGTTTTTTTTTTCTTTTCTGTTCTTAATTGATGTTGCTTCTGAAACAGTTGGCTTGAAAGCTACTGTCAAGATGACCATAGGGAAAATCCTTTGCTTGTGAATCTGTCAAGTTTTCCATTTATATGGCACCTTATTGAAAGGCCTTCCAATGTTTATTCTTCACATTGTTTAGGATCCCTTTTGTAGCATAAGACGTTGCTCATCTTTGTGTCCAAGGGAAACGTTATCAGAAGGAAGCACGTTTAGATAATTTCTGTTTGTTTTGGTGACAATGTCAGATTTTAACAAACCATCTCATTCAGACTTTAGTGGCGTGAGTTGGCTATGAAAATTGGCCAGGGAGGTTGCAAAGCTACTGCTTTTATATTCAACCTGTCTTCTCTGTTTTATCATTACACAGTGCAATCCATGCATTAGGTTTCCACTAAGATCTAGGCATTATGCTGGTTGCTGGGCATCCGAATGTGAACCAAATGCTTCAACCTGTATTTGCAGGTTTAGACTACAATTTAGAGGGGAACCAAGAATTAATCACAGGAGGAAATAGGGGACAAATGCCATGCCTGGCACATAGTGGTGTTCCATAATACTTAATTGTTAGAATAAGTGAATATGTGAGCAATTCTTTATCTTACTCTGACAGAAGCAACAGTTTCCAAAGACTTTAGAGATGTATAAGCCATCTATTGTTTACATCGACGTGTTGTATGTGTAGTAAAATACAGTTTAACCAGAAACTGTAGGATTGAGTTGTAGTTGATTGCATTTTAAAATAGCTAAATGAGATCCTTGTGGACTCTTGTCATTTGGGACATTATTTATAAGGATGTTTTTTTGACCAAATAAGCAGTGTTTAACATAATTGAGGTGCTACAAAAATGTGAATTAAAGGACTTATTTTGAATTTCATTTCCAATGAATATGCTACTCAACAGAGTTTTCTTTAGGTCATTGGTTCTTTTTTTGCATCCTGGACCTTTTAAAAATTAAGAACTCCATGAACTCCGTTACAAAAATGCTTACTAATACAAAATTATGTATATGCTTCTGTGGATTATCTGGGGGTCATCTATGGATCTTCTATTTAATTGTCCCCAGATTAAGAATCGCTCATTTTGGAACTCTAGATGCTGGCGAGGATGTGGAGAAACGGGCACCCTCCTACACTGTTGGTGGGAATGTAAACTGGTACAGCCCCTCTGGAAAACAGTGTGGAGGTTCCTCAGGAAACTAACAATAGAACTCCCCTAGGACCCAGCAATAGCACTGCTAGGAATTTACCCAAGGGATACAGAAATGCTGATGCATAGGAGCACGTGTACCCCAATGTTCATAGCAGCACTCTCCACAATAGCTAAAACGTGGAAAGAGCCTAAGTGTCCATCAACAGATGAATGGATCAAGAAGATGTGGTTTATCTATACCATGGAATACTACATGGCCATGAGAAACAATGAAATCTGGCCTTGTGTAGCAACATGGATGGACCTTGAGGGTGTTATGCTGAGCGAAATAAGTCAGACAGAGAAGGACAGATATCATATGTTTGCACGTATAGGAGGATTAGGAGGAATTTGACGGAGGAACAAGGGGGAGAAGAAGGGGAGAAATGGTGGGGGAAAGGGAGAGAGGCAAACCATGAGAGACTCTTGAATGCTGACAAAAACTGAGGACTGATGGATGTGGGGGGGAGGGGGGGATGGGCATAGAGGAGGACACTTATGGGGATGAGCACTGAGTGTTATGTGGAAACTAATTTGACAATAAACTATTTGTAAAAAAAAAAGAAAAAAAAAGAATTGCTCATTTTGTTAAGCAAACATTTTTTAATGTTTATTTTTGACACAGAGAGAGAAAGACAGAGTGCAGGTGGGGGAAGGGGAGGGAGACACACAGTCTGAAGCAGCCTCCAGGCTCTGAGTTGTCAGCACAGAGCCTGATGTGGGGTTCGGACTCACAAACCACAAGATCATGACTGGAGCCAAAGTTGAATGCTTAACTGACTGAGCCACCCAGGCACCCCAAGAGTCACTGATTTTAGAAGGCATAAGATGAAGTTGGGGAAGATTCCGTAATAAAGGTTCCAAAGAAAGAGAAATATATTAAAAGAATTGCAACAGAACTTAATTTTGTTTTGTTTTCCTGAGAAATGTAGAATATTGTACCTTGCCACTTTTAAAAGAAGAAAAAGAAACACAAATTAGTGATGAATATAATGAAATAGTTGAGAAATATATTTCACTTATGTATTATGGCTGTATCCAGGCCAAAAATGGGACAAGAAAGTGAATATAGAATCATGTTGGAGAAGTGACATGTAGTAGCTCTAGCCCTAATTCCTATGATGCACAACCACGGAAATCATTTAAAGAATAGGTAAAAACTAAGTCCTAGAAGCCACCTGTGACATCACCATCTTTGAATCTTAGGGTTAAAAGAGATGTGAGAATCTGTTGTGGCATGACAGAAAGTACCAGTTGCAAATTTTAATCAGATGCATAAACAGTGCCACTTAGTTAAGCTTAAATCCTTAACAAAGAGGGGCTCAGTCCGTTAAATGGCCGACTTCAGTTCAGGTCATGATATCGGGTCTCATGGGCTCAAGCCCTGCATTGGGCTCTGTGCTGACAGCTCAGAGCCTGGAACCTGCTTCAGATTCTGTGTCTCCCTCCCTCTGTGTCTCCCTAATCACACACTCTCTCAAAAATAAATAAACATTAAAAAATTTTTTTTAAATGCTTAACAAGGAGACAATATATATAGGACATCGATCAAGGACTTAGACTCCAGAGCTGGACTGCCTAGGCTTGAGTCTGTGACTTTGGGCATATTAGCTTCCCTCACACTCCTCTGTAACAGTACCTGCATCATGGCATTGCTGTGAAAATTAGATAAGTTAATGTTGGTGAAACATTTGGGATAGTACCTATGACTCAGTAAGACCTATGTCAGTCTGTATTTGGGAAGTATTGAAATCCTTTTTTTTTTTTAAATGTTTATTTATTTTGAGAGTAAGAGTGGGGGAGAGGGAGAGAGAAAGAATCCCAAGCAGGCTCCATGCTAATAGTGCAGAACCTGACACACGGCTTTATCTCACAGACTGTGAGATCATGACCTGAGCTGAAATCAAGAGTCAGATACTTAACCAACTGAGCCACCCAGTTTTTATTTTCAATGGAGAGAATCCTTAACTTGATTGTAAAGATGAGGCCTTTGAACCTTAGTTTCCTCACTAGTAATATGAAGTTGAGGTAGTAGAATCAATACTTTTATTTTAAAGGGAAACTTTTTTCCTTGTGTAAATAAAAATCTAATATGGGACCTCAGTGGCTGACCTGGTTGAGATGGGGCCTATGTTGTGTATGTTTGTTAGCTGACAACAGAAACTAAGCTATAGCTTAAGTGGAAAAGGAACTTGCTGTAAGGCAACAGAGATTTTTTTGAGCTCTCCAGGGTCCAAACCTGGTGGGACTTCATAAAACGGCTTAAAAACCAGGAAGCCCCTGGCTTATGCTCTTGTTTTATGGGATTTTGTTTATGCTTAATGCTCCCTGCAACTTCTATTCTCTGCTTCTATAATCTTTTTGGTGGACAAGTTGTGCTTTTCAGCCACATTAATGAAGAGACACCAGAGGAATGTACTCAGGCCTGGTTTGGGGCTAACCATCAGCTGAAGACCTGTGTGGTTAGGGGAGTGGTCCATGTTGCATAAAATGTCTGTTAGGTCCTATTCTCAGTAAAGGGGACAGGGAAGGGTATCTTTTAAGTTGGAAAGAGACTATAGGAGGTGTGCTCAGCTTCTTCCTTTTCCCCTGAAGTGGCCCTGAAACATCACCACAGGATCCCAGTGTCCTCTGGAACAAGGTTTGAAATCCTCTGGATTTTATATACTCTATGTCACTTCTAGCTCTGAAATTACCTGAGTATGTAGTAAAGCCTTAATTATCTGAATCCAGAATTGCCTCATTTATTCAAAAATTTTCCCTGATTGAGTAATAATATGCTCATTGTTGAAAACTTGGCAAGAAAGAAAATTATAAACACTAGAAACATCACTCGTAATTACTGAGAAACAAGTGCTATTAATATTTGACATTTTTGTTAATGCTTATTCTTCTTTACATAATTTTGTATCTGTCAAGAATTAATTTGTTAGAAACAGAAACTCTCTGACATGAATTTAAGAAAAATGATTGTAAGGAACCCAGTCGCAGGAAGGGAATGAACCTCATGGGATCTGGAAGGCCCCAGGCTTTTTGGTCTTTGTTTCTTTGGAGTTGTGTTGTCTTTCATCTCTGCTTCTCTTTGCGAGTCTGCCCTGTTCTCCGAGCTGAGGCTGGTTTCTCCTGCAACGGTCTCAGTTTCTGCTCCCCCATTTCTCTTGACTTTGGATTACTGTAGCTCTGATTTTAGCCAAACTCTACTTTTGTATTCTGGAAACAGACTGAAGCTTAATACAAATACGGAGGATCTGATTGACCCAGCATGGGTCAGGTACTCCCTTTTGTTCAGTCAGCTGTGTTAGGAGACACGGTTTCTGTCTACAGTAGTGGCCCCTTAGGTTCACCCTTGTGAAAGGAGGAGGGGACAACTTCCAAAGCATGGGCTGGACAGCAGTCCCCCAAACAGGTCTACTGTAAGAGTCTGCTTTTATTCATAAACATTCTCATAAAAAATTTGCGAATTGAATTTGCCAACAGTTAAAGACTTCATAAATACAATTTTATGAACCATAATTTATTTAACCATTTTCTTTAATTTGGATATTTAGTAGTTTCTTTTTTCTTAACACTGTAGAGAGTTATTCGCTGCTTGTACATACATCTTAGAGATGTTTTGCATTTTAAGAGCCTTTAAATCATGCAAACTTCTAGAATGTCCTAGGAAGTTGACATTTCTACAATTAAAAAAAATTTTTTTAATGTTTTATTTATTCCTGAGAAAGAGAGAGACAGAGTGAGCAGGGGAGGGTCAGAGAGAGAGGGGGATACAGAATCTGAAACAGGCTCCAGGCTCTGAGCTGACTGTCAGCACAGAGCCCAATGTGGGGCTCGAACCTGCGAACCATGAGATCATGACCTGAGCCGAAGTCGGACGCTTAGCCAACTGAGCCACTCAGGCACCCTGACGTTTCTATAATTGAAGTCACTTCCCGAAGCTCTCTAGTTTCTGATTTTATAAGAATTGAGGCATCCTTGGTGGTTTTCCCCCCTTGAAGGCTTTACCTGTCAACCCTTTGAACAATTTTAAACTAGTGAAAAGAGCACAAACTGGGGTTTTGGACATCTGCTAGTTGTCTGATTTTTGTCCAGTTTCTTCAGTTAAGTGGAAAAATAATATCCTGAGAGTGTTGTTGGAAATACGAAGAGACCTAATGCATGTAAGAATTAATGCCTGTCATTTAATACATGCCCACATATCGATCCCTTTTTATAGTTAGTGTCCTGGCATATTCAGTAATCAGTGTAGGACTATTTTTGGCTATTCTCTCACTCTTATTTTGCCTTAAATTGTTTTAAAAAAGAAAACCTCATGGTTTTGGATGTGTATCACAAGTATGTAAAGCACTTCCTAGGGGGACACCTGACTGGCTTAGTCGAAGAGCATGCAACTCTTTTTTTTTTTTTTTAATTTTTTAAATTAGGTTTCCTTAATTTGAGAGAGAGAGAAAGAGAGCGCGCACACATGCATGTGAGCACAAGCAGGGGAGGGGCAGAGAGAAGAGACAGAATCCCAAGCAGGCTCTGCACCATCAGTACAGACCCCAGTGTAAGGCTTGAACTCATCAACTGTGAGATCATGACCTGAGCTGAAAGCAAGAGTTGATTGCTCAAGTGACCAAGCCACCCAATCTTTTTTCTAAAGATTTTTAAAAAAATGTTTACTTACTTTTGAGAGAGTGCGTCAGAGATGGGACAGGAATATCCGAAGCAGGCTCTGCACTGACAGCAGTGAGCCTGATGTGGTTCTTGAACTCACAAACTGTGAGATCTTGGCTTGAGCTGAAGTTGCACACTCAGCCAACTGAGCCACCTAGGTGCTCCCACACCCTAAAGTTTTAAAAAACAAATTGAAGATAAAGCTCTGCTCTGGGGGGGAGGTGAACTTCTATGTCATTTTTTAAAAAGCACTTAAAGAATTGACTACCCTTTCTTTTTCACTTCTGCTTTTTAGAATCACTGCCTATTCCCCTTTATGTCTTAAGCAGGGTGGAGCCAGAGTAGTCACCACAGTTTACTTTTCCTAGCAAAGTTTCTTTTTTTTTTTTTTTTAAATTTTTTTAATGTTTTTTATTTATTTCTAGGAGAGAGAGAGAGAGAGCGTGAGCAGAGGAGGGTCAGAGAGAGAGGGAGATACAGAATCTGAAGCAGGCTCCAGGCTCTGAGCTGGCAGTCAGCACAGAGCCCGACGCGGGGCTCAAACCCACGAACTGCGAGATCATGACCTAAGCGAAAGTCGGACGCTTAACCGACTAAGCCACCCCAGGCGCCCCTACCTAGCAAAGTTTCTTGTTTATTATTCTGAGAAGGGTGAAAGCAGTTGTGTGAAGGGTTGTTTCCTTTCTTTCCCTCTTAAACTGGGTGTTCCATAACCTCAGTATTTGATCCTTAGCGAATTTACTGTTTTAATGAAAATGGGTGTTATGCTTAATTGTATGTTGCTGGACTGTCTCATTGAACTGTCTATTCATCAGATATTGGGTAACTACCACATCCAGACCCCATTGTGTTCTGGAGAGAAAACGTTGATCAACCCTCCCTAGATGAGCGTACAGTCTAGCATGGATGGTAGGCCATTAAACAGTGAGGGTTTGCGGACACTCATAGTGGCCTGTACATTTCCTTGTGAGCTTGTAGCACTTCATAGTAGCTTGATGTAGTTCTGTGGTTTGAGAGTTAAAGCTTTAGTGGCCTCCTGAGCTTAGGCTCCCAGATTTTACAGAGACTTCTTCAGTGTTTACTAAACTCTGGTTCTGATATGAAATTGTATAATTCCAATATGGAGATAATCTGGGATGTCCCCATGCTGCCTAGTCTGTTCACACATACTTGGTGATGAATGATGTGAAACATGGACAATTGTATCTAACTTTACTCTTATTAGAGAGAAATGTTTCACTGTCTATTCCATGTGCAAACTGATCACATTTCCAGTAGTATAGTGTTTAGGTATTGAATGAGCTATAATCTTATACTTAGGTCCATCCTGTTCTGATACTGTGATGTCAGGCCATTTTTTTTCTACTTTTTAAAATAAGTAAACATTTTTTATTGCAGTATAACATACATGTAGGAAAGCGTACAAATCCTAAGTTCAGTGAATTTACATTAAGTGAGCATACTATTTCACTACCATAGAGATTAAGAAATAGAATATTATCATTGCCCCAGAAATTTCCCTTATGTCCTCATTCAGTCATTGCCCATACCCCCCACCCCAGACCCTGGCAACCACTAATCTACTTTCTGTCTCTGTGGATTCTCCTCTTTCGTACATTTCATATGAGTGGAATCACAGCCTATGGCATTTTTTTGTCTGGCTTCTTTCACTTAGTATAATGTTTTCAAGGTTCATCTATGTTGTAGTATATATCAGTACTTCATTCCTTTTTACGGCTGAATTTTCTGTCATTTTTTAAAATTTTATATCATTAAATGGAAATATGACATTTGGTTTATCCATTCATCACTCCATGGAAATTTGGCTTTTTTCCCCCCACTTTTGGTTAGTATAAATAATGATGCTATGAATATTCACTTATAAGCTTTTGTATGAACATATGATTTCAGTTGTCTTGGAGTGAAATTGCTGTGTTATAAAGTAACTCTCTGTGTTAACTTTTTTGAGACGCTACTAAGCTGTTTTCCAGTGACTTTTTTTTCACATTTCCATTAGTAATGTCTGAGGGTTCTAATTTCTCCATATCTTGCCAGCACTTATCACTATCTATCTGTGATTACAGCCATCCTAGTGGATTTGAGGTGGTATCTTATTGTAATTTTATTTGCATTTTCCTGATGACTAATGGTGTCGAGTGGCCTTTCATGTGCTTATTGGCTATTTGTATATCTTTTTTGAAGAAATGTCTAATCAGATCCTTTATCCATTTAAAAATTGGGTTATTTTGACTTTACTGTTGAGTTGTAAGAATTCTTTATATGTCTGTATATTAGACCCTTATCAGATACATGTTTGCAAGTAGTTCCTTCCATTTTGTGGGTTGTCTTCACTTTCTTGGTAGTGTTCTTTGAAGCACACAAGTTTGTTTTTGTTTTTGTTTTATTTTTTATACTTTAGTTCTCTATCTTCATTCATTCATTCATTTAGAGGGAGCACAGCGAGAAGAGGAGGGGCAGAGGGAGAGATTGAGAGAGTGAGAATCTTTTTTTCTTAATGTTTTTTAATTTATTTCTGAGAGAGAGAGAGAGCATGAGTAGGGGAGGGTCAGAAAGAGAGGGAGATATAGAATCTGAAGCAGGCTCCAGGCTCTGAGCTAGCCGTCAGCACAGAGCCTCAGAAATTCACGCGGGACTCGAACCCACGAACTGTGTGATCATGACCTGAGCTAAAGTCGGATGCTTAACTGACTGAGCCACCCAGGTGCCCCAGAGAGAGAATCTTAAACTGAGTGCGGAGCCCATTATAGGGCTCAGTCTCATGACTGAAATTGTGACCTGAGCCAAAATCAAGAGTTGGATGCTTAACTGACTGAGCAACCCAAGCACCCCGAACCACAGAAGTTTTAAGTTTTGATGAGGTCGACTTTATGTTTTATTTGATTGCTTGTGATTTTGTTATATCCAAGAAACCATTGGCTAATCCACAGTTATAAAGAGTTATTCCTATGTGTTCTTCAAAGACTTCTGTAGTTTTGGGGTGCTTGGGTGGCTCAGTCAATTAAGCATCTGACCCTTGCTTTCACCTCAGCTCATGATTTCATGGTTTGTGAGATCAAGCCCACGTTGCTGAGCGGAAGGTGTGGCGCCTGCTTTGGATTCTCTCTCTCCTCTCTGCCACTCCCCCACTCCCATGCACTTTCAAAATAAATAAACATTAAAAAAAAAGACTTGTAGTTTCAACTCTTACACTTAGGTCGTTAGTCCACTTTGTGTTACTTTTTGTATATGATATGAAGTAGAAATGTTACTTTTTTAACCTTATTTTGATACAATTTTTGGCTTACATAGTTAACAAAAGTAATTCATTTAGCTTTGTGTAAAGTTAACATTTTACATAAACATAGTGCAATAATCCAAACCAAGAATAGATCATTGATACTAGTTACTAGACAACAGAGTTGATTGAGATTCACCAGTTTTTCTACTAATGTCCTTTTTCTGTTTCAAAATCCAGTTCAGTTTCCTACATTGCGTACAGGTATCATATCTCCATAGTCGTCTTCGACCTGTGGAAGTTCCTCAATTTTTTCTTGTATTTCATGACCTTGATACTTTGGAAGAATATTGTTCATATATTTTGTGGTATGCCTTTCAATTTTTGTTTTTCTGGTGTGTTATCATGATTAGTCTGAAGTTATGAATTACTAGGAAGAATACCCCAGATATGACATGCCCTTCTCAGTACAGCATATCAGAGAGTACAGGATGTTAAAAGAAAAAAGTCTTATTATTGGTGATTTAAACCTTGATCACTTGGTTAAGATGATGTCTGCCAGGCTAATCCACTATAAAGTTACTAGTTTTCTCTTTGTAATTAATAAGTGTTTATTTTGTTAGAGATTGAGACTGCATTATCTTGTTTTCCAGACTTTGCCTGCTAATTTAGCATCCATAAGTGTATCTTACCTGCAGCAGTTATTCTGGTCTTCTAATAGTGACATTTTATTTTCCTTACTCCTATATTTATTAGTTAGAATTCTTTTAAAAGGAAAAGTTGACCCTTCTTGCTTATCCATCCGCCTGTCTATATCAATGGGAACTCAAGGATACTTACCTTATTATTTGGGTTATCTAATACTATCATTATTTTGTTAACCAAGTCATTACAGATTTGAGCATTGGCATCTTTTTAGGTTGGCTCTTATGTCCTTTAGACATGTTTCCCACCCCCATCCCCCAACTTCTTTTGAACACTTCCTTTCTGGCATCACAAGGTGCTCCATGCTCATTTTGCATTTTTCCTGTCCTAGCCCTGTAATCAGCTACCTCCCTGAGAAGCCCTGATTCTTTTTATTGCAGAATAGTATTTAGCAATCAGCATCTTGGTGTTAGGTGTACTTACTGCTACTGAGGTGTCATTGCTTTATTTTTCACATTAAATGCCATTAAAAGAGATATTATATTGTATTTAATATATCTTAAAGTATTTTCCAGCCAGTTTTTAAAAATTACATGAAAAAGGTAGACTTGTTTTTTTGTTTTGTTTTGTTTTTTGGGTTTTTTTTTTTTTTTTTTTTTTTGCTTGTAAGCAGTTTTCTGTTTTCGGCCTGGAATAAATGTTATTGTCTAATATTGGAGACATAATTTTTTTTAAGAATTTATTTTTAAGTAATCTCTGCACCCAACGTGGGGCTCATAATTACAGCCCCATGATCAAGAGTTGCATGCTTCACTGACTGAACCAGCCAGGCACTCCTGAAGACATAACTCTTATTGAGTTTACAATTGATCCTCTTTTTAAGATTTTGATGTTTGTATGTGAGTTAATTTTTATGTAGGAAGTCAAGGCAGGCCTGAGATGGCCTAGGATGTAGTTTCTGCCAGGCCTGAGATGCTAGGTAGGATTGTGCAATGGAAACAGACACTGAGTGACATGGCAGCAGGCAGACAGCTGTTCACAGATCACTGGGTTGCATGGGAGGCATGAATTTTTCCCATGTCCAACTGGTACTAGCAATAAGTTAACTGGTGTTTCTAATTTTCTTTCTCCTGGGACCATAATTACTTCCACACTGATATGGGAATGCCATCCCCATTAGGGTGTGCAGGGGCAAGTGGCAGATAGACATACCTGGGAAGGGAATAACCTGATTTAAAACATTTTATAATACTATTTTCCAGTATAAATATTAATATTTTTTCTGGGGTGCATTTTTTCCTATAACATCATGATGTGAAATATTTATGCTACATCAGCATTTTTAGGCCTTGATAATTATATCAAATAAAATTTATGTTTTTCTTGGCTTATTACCTGGCCACCTCTCCCTTATTTCTTATAACATGGAAGATCTTAACATAGGTCACAGATCCAGGGTGACATTAGCTGATGCTCTCTGTCCCCCTTTGATGCCTCCCAGGAATGCCAGTGGCCTGGGGGACAGAGATGCCTGGACTTGAGCTGTGGAGAGAGGAAACTTCAAGCGAGAGGCGTCTCCAGGTACTGGGGCCAATCCACAGTTGATTAATGCCTGTATAGTTATCAGGAGCTAACTGACTAAACTAACATTGATTGTCCAAACTTATATTTATCCTTTTTTTTTTTTTCAAGATAAAGTATGTACAAGGATAATCTAGGAGCTGTGGCAATTAGTGCAGTTTGAGATACTTGACAATGGTTACTTTTCTTGATTTTTTATGGAGTTTAATTGAGGTTTTAAAGTTAGAGTTTTTTTCTATTTTTTGATCTCAAGTACAGTGTGGACATTGGATACCTATAGCATATAAAAATGCATTATTTTTTAAATATCTATTTCAAAATAAAACATTGGGTAGTCCTGACACAGTAAAGTGAAATGAAATTCTAGAATACTATTTGACTGTCTAGTACAATCAGAGTGTTTAAAAGGCACACTTGATAGGTTACGTAGTTCTTACATCTTTTTAGTTTACTTAAATATAGATAGCATACATAAGCCCCTGATATACACAGAGATATACACACATGTTGTGTATATTTAAGGTACTCATATATATGGGGAAAACATACCAACATTTCTTTTCCATATTGTCAAGCTGATGTTTTAAACCATAGGAAACCAAAGTCCAAAGAAACCACTGTGATGTCTTTATGTAACAAAAAAAAAAAAAAAGAATTGTGTATATTTGCTTTTGTGTTTATGCTTTAATTGCCGGAAATAAAATTCTGAAGGGCACTCAGATAAAACTGAGTTTAGAGTCTAAGATAAAGCTATTATGGACCACTGAACTTACCAGTATGATAACTCTGGGATAACTTACATGTACTGAAATTTTCATAAAATAGGGCTAACTTGTTTATACATTTTCCATTTCTGCTTTAAAGGTAACAAGGCAAAATGGTTTCAGGGTAAAGCAAGGGAGCTATCTGTATGCATTAAAATAGAAGCACATATTATTAAATACTAAGTTGTTGGATGGTACTAATTTGAGGGTATATCCACTGGTTGAAGAAATATATATATATATTTGTATATATATATATACACACATATATTTTATAAAGTATTATTTGTTACATTAATGTAAGGAATTTTTTTTTTAATGTTTTATTTATTTCTGAGAGAGAGAGAGAGAGACAGCGTGATCAGGGGAGGGTCAGAGAGAGAGGGAGACACAGAATTGGAAACAGGCTCCAGGCTCTGAGCTGGCTGTCAGCACAGAGCCTGACACGGGGCTCAAACCCACAAACCGTGAGATCATGACCTGAGCTGAAGTTGGATGCTTAACAAACTGAGCCACCCAGGCACCCCTGAAGAAATATATTATTAGTGTTTACTATGTAGCAGAGACTGTTTTAGGTGTAAAGATAGAGTTGTTAACAAAACAGACCAGATTCTTGCTTTCATGAATTGTGGAGCCAAGGGTTAAATCAGATTGGTCAGAATGTGAGATACAAAGCAGAGTAAGTAGAGAGAATATTGGCTTTGGTATCATTCTCTATATCAGGAATGGTGTTTGGTTTTCATGTAATATACCAGCTCTCTAGACCCTCTCCTTAGCCCTGGATTGAGAAGAATTATATGTCACATTCTTGCTAGGGGGGAAAGAGAGCTGTGATTGTGCAACAATGATCGCTTCTAGGCACAGGGAGTGAGGAATGGTGGCTTGTGTACTTTGGAATCAGACAGGCCTAAGCTCAGCCCCTATCTCTGGTACCTAGTAAAAAGTAAATTTTAGGAGAGTTATTTAACTACTATGAACTTGTCCCTTCTTCTGAAAAGGCAGGGAGAATTGACACAATTGTGAAAATTAAAAACTCTGGAAGATACTCATGAAATTGATTCTCCCCATCTTTTTTCTTACCTTAGTTTTCTTACATAAACAATGGGGATACTGGGCTGGTCTGTTATTTTGAGAACTAAATCAATGAAGTAAATATGTGAAACCACTTCAATATGGTTTATAATGTGATATTACTATATGTTATATCTGGAGATGGAAGATTTTTAGGCTCTTGGGCAGCTAGGGAAAGGAAGAACTCATGAATTCTTTCAGAAGTGGGAAGTCATGGATCCCCACATTAGCAACCCAACGTTAACATAATGTAGCTACATTTTGTGTTATTGTCTCTCCTTTTTGTTATTAGCCACTAGCTAACCTGCCGCTCCTAATTGCATCTCTTCACATTCCTAAGAGAGTCTGAATCAGCCCACTTGAACACTGGTATTCTTTTGGGCAGAATTTTCACACCCAGTCACATCTAGGCAGTTGGTTGACTGGCCTATAGAGTTGTTTTTGGATCTAGTGTTCACTAGTGCTTATTCTGACAGTAGTTGTTTTGTACTATTCTTGCTTTCTTTGCAGTGGCTATATGCAGGAGTTTCCCTTAGAAGGTGGCTGTGATCACTGCAGACGCTAAACTGACCTATCCTAAGAAAATGCAATGATTATTTAAAGGGATTGAAGGAATTAGGATAGACTTTATAGTGGGAGATGGCCTTTAAGATTTCTCAAGCTATGGATAATTATTTTCTCCTTTCATTTTTCTTTTAATAAGTAGCTGGTGATTTGCAGTACTTCTTGGAACTGATTGAAAATTATACTTCTTGAAGTATTTATCAGCTGATAGATCAAATTCTCTTTAGATTTTAGGCTTCCAAAGAAAAGACTCAGTAAACTTTCAGTTATTGATAATTTAGTTGGTAAATTCTTTTTTTTTTAAATTTTAAATGTTTATTTATTTTTGAGAGCGAGAGAGACAGAGCATGAGTGTGGGAGGGCCAGTTAGAGAGGGAGACACAATCTGAAGCAGGCTCCAGGCTCTGAGCTGTCAGCACAGAACCTGATGCAGGGCTTGAACCCATGATCTGTGAGATCATGACCTGAGCTGAAGTCAGACACTTAACCAACTAAGCCACTCAGTGCCCCTAAATTATTCTTGATAACCCAAGATTTCACCAGTCTGTTAAGTTTTTTACATTTTTTTAATGTTTTTGTTTATTTCTGAGAGAGAGAGACAGCGTGAGCAGGGGAGGGTCAGAGAGAGAGAGGGAGATACAGAATCTGAAGCAGGCTCCAGGCTCTGAGCTAGCTGTCAGCACAGAGCCCGACACAGGGCTCGAACCCATAAACCATGAGATCATGACCTGAGTCGAAGTTGGATGCTTAACCAACTGAGCCACTTAGGTGCCCCTTTGTTTTTGCTTTTAAAATTTATATATTTATATATGTATTTATTTTAATTTATTTTTGAGAGAGAGGGAGAGAGAGAGACAGCGTGAGCAGGGGAGGGTCAGAGAGAGAGGGAGATACAGAATCTGAAGCAGGCTCCAGGCTCTGAGCTAGCTGTCAGCACAGAGCCCGACACAGGGCTCGAACCCATAAACCATGAGATCATGACCTGAGTTTTAGTTGGATTCTTAATCAACTGAGCCACCCAGGCACCCCTTGTGAACTATTTCTTAGAACTATTTGACCATAGCCAACTAGTATTAGAAGTACCTGCTAATGTTTATAATATATACTCAGTATGATTATCTAACAAAATTTAATTCTTTTTCTTCCAGGTAATTTATCCTCAACATTCCAAACTTACTGATAAGGAAGTAAGTAACATATTGCTTTGTATAGTCTACTATGGTGTTTATGTTTGTTTTTATTGGTGTATGTGTGTCAATGTATATAGCTTTTGTTTTCTTTTTCAGAAAACCAATATTTGCTATTTGTCTTTTCCAGATTCAAATTCAGGTAACTATTTTCCATGTGGTATTTTTGTTGAATTTTATACTGAGAATGTTGATTATACTCTTAATATATGAGAATGGATTGAAATAGAATTTTAGAATGCAAACTCAATTTCAGCCTAGCAACTCAGTGATTGTGATTCTTAGTTTTGTGATGCCAGCCATGTCTTTTTGATTTTAGTTGTTTCAACTTTTAAATAACTGTTATGTTGTAATGAGGTAAAACATCAAGGAGCAATAAAATGTTGAAATAGTGAAGAGACTGAAAACCAGCAACGTTGGTATGTTTGGGGATTTATAGTAAGTAGTCTACTTTCGGTTTGGGATTTGGAAGCTGACCAAGAACTCTGTAAAAGCAGCAAGTTGAAAAAAAAAAAAAAAACAAAAGAGTGAATCTGGTATGAAGCATGGCCATCAATTACTTATGATAGTTTGTGTGAGTTAATATACGTAAAGACTTAGAATAGGGCCTGGTGTATAGAAAACACCATATAAGTGTTTGCTATTATTATTAAGCTTGGTTTTACTGGTCTCTTTAAAATTCTCCCTTTGTGTGGTCCTAATTGTTGAAATCTTTCAGGTTACCTCTTTTGTTTCACTTTCAAAACAGCTTTTCAGTCTTATAGTGACCAGAACATTCAACATTTTAGACCACACACAGCTAGAACCCTATGAAGCAGAGGCACTCCAGTGTTCCCTTTCCTTTTGTGGTTACTTCTAATATCCTATAAATTTAGTTTAGTTAATATGATTTGGGAGATTTGACATTTTAATTTTTAAGAGCATTTTCTCCTTTCCTTGTGAATGCTTCCAGAGTTCTTTTCTATACATTTCCAACTCAGCTTTCATGAATTATGTAAAAAAGATATGGTATCCTGGTTAAAAGAAAATGCTTTTGAGAAATCCCAGTTGGACTTTTGTTCTAACCTGGAATTATTAGAATTTCTTAGTATGTTTGTCCATTAATGAAATAAATGATAGAGGGGTCTTATAGGACTTTTCCTCATTTTGGTTAACATTTTCCTTACAAAGTCCACACATGCAGTTCTGAATGTAGTGAGTGTTGGATAGGACTTCCAGGACTCAGGGTAATGAGTTATATGCATTGCACGCAGGGTAAGCTGACTTGATGTTATTGGAGTCCCTGTGGGTTACACTGCACACTCTTTGAGATCATAGCTGGTTTTCATGGCTCTCTTTTTCACCTCTCTGCATGAGTTTCAAGGCAAAGAAGATAATTAAATAGTATTTGGGTAGCCTTTTTCATTTTTATTTTTTATTTTAGTCAGTTTCTCCATGTACCCTTTCTTGTTAGAAGTTAAACTCCAATGTAAATCTGAATTTGTTCAGTATTTTAGTCACTAGAGTGACCTACAGGTGTTTTGTAATGCCTTTTTTGAAAGCTGCACATCAAATGAAGGAGGGTTTGTTTTATTTAAAGTACAGTGGATATTTAGAAGTGGAAATGACAAAGGGTCTTAAAAAGAGACACCTTATCATCCTAAGAGATGAATATTAATTTAAATAGCAATAGGCTGTGAGTTTTGATGTATTTGAGCGTTCTGTTCTCAGTTGTGATTATTCAAACAATTTGTTTCACTTACATATTTATGAAATGCAAGTTGGGATTCCTGTGCCACTTTTTTTCTTTTTTAAATGTTTTTTATTTATTTCTAGGAGAGAGAGAGAGAGAGAGAGAGACAGCGTGAGCAGGGGAGGGTCAGAGAGAGAGAGGGAGTCACAGACTGAAACAGATTTCAGGCTCTGAGCTGGCAGTCGGCACAGAGCCCGATGCGGGGCTCGAACCCACGAACCGCGAGATCATGACCTAAACGAAAGTTGGACGCTTAACCGACTAAGCCACCCAGGCGCCCCTCCTGTGCCACCTTTGAAATGGATTTACATTTTTCTCAAAATAGCTTTTATTGTTTTGGAAGGAAATCCAGGCACAGTAGAACAGTCTTTAGGAAAGAATCATAATCTTAAGTTTTGTTTCCATAGGGCACACTTAAAAACAGTAAAACAAGATTCTGAGTCAATGGTATATAGATAAAGAAGAATGCTTTTGGGATTCCCAATGGAATGATTTGCCAATCCTCTACTTCCTCCACCTGCTATCCATACATATCTTATTATTTTTTGACAATATTAATATATTTATTTTTTAAAGTATATTAATAGCTCAGTGGTAGCATCTGGGATTTATTTATTTTTAAATTTAAATCCAAGTTAGTTAACATTTACACATACCTTAGATCCCATGACTTTAGAAAAAAAATTTTTGTTTGGTTTGTTTTTAGGTTTCAGTTTCTTGTTCCATTTGAGTGACTTTTATCTTTAGGAGTCTAAATTTAAAGTGTGCCTTCTCTCTGATAAATAGCTGTCAGATTTTTTTTTCCTCCCTGTTGCTTACCATTAATATCATCTGGATGTAGGTGTTTCTGAGGCTTAAGTTGTGATAGGTACCCAACGACTATAATCACTATATTTTAAATATGTTCAGAGCGAAAATTCTATATATTGAAACGGAAAAATCACTTCCAAAATAGTGACGAAATAACGAAAATAATTTTGACCTGAGATTGTGTTTGAGTTCTGTTGTAAGAACGTAGTTATTTGGAAAAGGATGGTGGGAGAAGGTTATAGCAATTTTCTCGGTTTAAAGTGTGTTGGTTTATTAATTCTGTTTTCTAAGCTAGTAACCATGGTTTTGATTAAACTGGAACTTACCTTAAAGCTGTGGGGGTCTTACTGAGCAGATATGCTGCTTTCTTAATACCTGCTTTTTTATCAAAGGAAAGGGTTTTTGTTGCTCTTGATCAAGAACCCATGTTAAGGTGTATTTTCATTGGAGAAGAAACTTACGTAAATTAATCCCTATACCTTGGTTTATAGAAGGAAAAAGTCATTTCCATTAAAATGTTTTCCCATTTTTAATTTAATTAGAAAGCTGTGGTGCAAATAGCATAACTTTTAGACCTTTTCGGAGTTTTGTAGAGCTTAGTGAATATGTTGGGTAAAGAATACTTAGAATTCAGTACAATTATAGCTTAGTTGTAGAGTTTTATTTTAGAATAATTTAACATAGCTGCTGGAAGTGACTTTAGAGATTATCATATGATACTGCTTTTTTTGACAAGGAAATTGAGAGTCTTTGGTTAAGTGACTTCTAGAATGCTAATTATTGAGAGACTTGGGACTAGATTCCTTTGATCGTGATGCCTTTGTCCTCAGGTCCCAACTTTCCCCCCATAATCACACTCATGTAACTGGCTTTCACATGCAATTATTATGTTGTTTGTGTAGAGCTGCAGTCTTTTGTTACTGACAAACTGAATGGCTCGTACTAACAGTATAGATTTATTTTTGATGAGGTTGTAGGGTATCAAGATTTCCTTGCTCTTTCTAGGTATCATTTTTTGCATAGCAAATGCAAAAAATCTGGTTGCCAATCTGTAATGCTTCCTTTCCTATCATAATGGTGAGGTCAGAATGGAGAACAAAGGTCTGGCAAGATAAGGAGTTTTTCTTTCTTCCTTCCTCCCTCCCTCCCTCCCTTCCTTCCTTCCTTCTTTCCTTTGCTTCATACCTGGTTTGGAGACCCACATGGCTTGAACTCATGACTCTGAAATCAAGACCTGAGCTGAGATCAAGATTCAGATGCTTAACTGACTGAGCCACTCAAGCACCCCAGGAGTTGATATTTCTTTAGTAACATTTAGTGTGTGAGGGGACAGACTTCTGAAACATAAAACAGGAACCATTTACCTCAGTTGTCAAGGATAACATGGCTAAAGCTTTTTGATTTGGTGAACTATCTTCCTGACCAATTCTGTACAGCTTGTGGGTGCAGCTGATTACTGGAAAGTTCTCACAGCATGCCCATGATTTGAGAATGGAGCTGGATGGGTAGGGACTTAAGGCTATGGGAGCTTCATTACTTCTCTTTCATAAAATTCAACATTCCTTGCATTTTCCAGATGCTACATATCTGTTTCTTAAAATCCATTACATTTTCCTGCTCTATTCTATTAAATATCTCAGAGAAATTAATGTGTACTTCTTGGGGGGGGGGTTCTTTCTTTTTTTTTTTTTAATATTTTAAGTTTTTAATTTTAATTCTAGTATAGTTAACATACAGCATTACATTAGTTTCAGGTGTACAGTATAGTGATTCAGCAATTCTATACATTACTCAGTACTCATCACAAGTGCACTCTTTAATCACTATCACCTGTTTCACCCACCCTCACCCCCTTCCCCTCTGGCAACCATCAGTTTGTTCTCTATCATTGAGTCTGTTTCTTGGTTTGTGTCTTTTTCTTTTGTTTTGCTTCTTAAATTCTGCATGTGAGTGAAATCATATGGTATTTGTCTTTCTCTGACTTTTTTCACTTAGCATTATACTCTCTAGATCCGTCTTTGTTGTTGCACATGGCAAGATTTCATTCTTTTTTTATGACTGAGTAATAATCCATTGTATGTATGTATAATGTATGTATGTGTATTGTATATATATTATCTACTCATCTATTGATGAACCTTTGGGCAGCTTCCATAATTTGCCTTTCTAAATAATGGTGCAATAAACATAAAGGTGCATATATCCTTTTGAATTAGGTTTTGTATTCTTTGGCCAAAAACCCAGTAGTGTGATTACTAGATCACAGGGTAGTTCTACTTCTGATTTTTTTTGAGGAACCTCCATATTGTTTTCCAGAGTGGCTGCACCAGTTAGCATTCCTTCCAGCAGCACATGATGGTTCCTTTTTCTCCATATCCTCAACACTTATTTCTTGTGTTTTTGATTTTAGCCATTCTGACAGGTGTGAGATGGTATCTTATTGTGGTTTTGATTTGCATTTCGCTGTGATGAGTTATAGTGAACATCTTTTCATGTCTGTTGGCTCTTTTTTTAAAAAAAAAAACACAATATTTAAATGTCTTCTAAAGGGAAAAATTGAACAATCAATATATAAATCTCTTGAACTAAAACAATGGTAGCATTTTCTATTATTTCAGGTTTCATGGGTTTTCCTTATTTTTTAAACTATCTACTGTAACAAGTAAAGAAATTGACTTGACCCATCCTCCAGTCCCCTGTGTTTCTTTCCTTCACCACCAAAGAAATAATAGTTTCTTTGAGCCTGGGTGGCTCAGTCAGTTAACCAAGCTAACTCTTGGTTTTGGCTCAGGTCATGATCTCATGATTTATGAGATCAAGCTCCACATCAGGCTCTGTGCTGACAGCGTAGAGCCTGCTTAGAATTCTCTTCCTCTCCTTCTTTCGCCTCCCCTGCTTGTACTGTCTCTCTGAAAATAAATAAACATTCAAAAAATTAAAAATAAATAAATATTAGTTTCTATAATTGCAGTTAGGTATATTGAGTTGTTTTTTTAAAAACTTAAACATATTAACAAGTTTCTACTTCCTTTATTGAGAACCACATATGTTAAGGAAATATAAGTACTTCTGTGTGTAATAGTAAATAATAAAATCTTGAGCATATTTCATATTTAATATTATTAGTTCTTAAATATAATAACCAGGAAGAATTTCAGTGACAAGCTACTTAAGTTGTCTTTGACTTTTTAGACTTTGGTCTTTTGTAATTATTGCCAGACAATTTAGGTAAAGTTTTCATGTTTAAGAGGTTTGCTAGAAATGATTAATGTTTAAAAACTTTATTAATCAAAAACCTTTTAAATTAAAATAAGAAAAATAGTGAATCTATTACTTGGGCTCTTCCTGAGTTTGCTAAATGATGTCTTTTTTAAAAAAAACTTCTCGGCGGAAATGGTGGGGGAAAGGGAGAGAGGCAAACCATGAGAGACTCTTGAATGCTGACAAAAACTGAGGACTGATGGATGTGGGGGGGAGGGGGGGATGGGCATGAAGGAGGGCACTTTGGGGATGAGCACTGAGTGTTATGTGGAAACTAATTTGACAATAAACTATTGGCAAAAAAAAAAAAAAGTTGATCCTTCCTCTCTAGTGGCTTCTTCAGGTGGTATTGCAGAATTGATTAATTTAATCAGGGCCACTCCATTTACTTAGATTTGTTCATTGTTTCCTAAGCCTACATTGAGAGNCTCTTGAATGCTGACAAAAACTGAGGACTGATGGATGTGGGGGGGAGGGGGGGATGGGCATGAAGGAGGGCACTTTGGGGATGAGCACTGAGTGTTATGTAGAAACTAATTTGACAATAAACTATTTGTAAAAAAAAAAAAATAAACATTAGTTTAAAGTCAAAAAAAAAATAAAAAAATAAAAAAAACTTCTCATTGTGAAATACAAAATACATACAAGGTCTAGAAACAGAACATTGCCAAGGTCTTAAAAGCCCCCACATATTCCCTCATGGCCCCTCCTAAATGCTCTTTTCCTCCTTGCTCCAAATGCAACCACAATTCTGATTCTTACAGTGATAAGTGTCTTGCTTTTCTTTATACTTTCATCACCCAACCATGCATCCCTAAACACTATAGTTTAGTTTTGTCTGCTTTAAAAAGAAGAACGAAAACTGTATAAAAGAATTTGAACTGTATACATCCTCTTGTATTTGGCTTCTTTTTTCATTAGTATGTTTGTGAGTCAACATTACATGCCAACAGTTTAAAAAATTTTTTAACTACTTGGGGAAAATGGAATAGGAAAAATAGTAAAGAAATATAGGCGTTAAGATGCATGTTTTGCTAATGGCTTTGCCTCTAACCAGCAAAGATGGCTTTGGACAAGTCACTTGAATTCTCAGGACCTCCTTTTCCTCTTCTAAAACATGATAGAGGCCTCTTAAACAATTGATAGTACCTCTTTAGCTCTAACTTTTGATGAATCTGGATAAATAAATGTTACACTATGCTATTCTTAATTACTTTCATTTTTGTGATTTTGTGTTTTGTAATTACTTAATTACTTTCATTTTTGTTTTCAATAGGTTGTCTTGGAGATACCCAGTTTTGTTTTAGATTTCGACAATCTTCTGGGAGGAGGGTGTCACTGCATTGTCTCCTGGATCATTATGACAAAGATTTACCAGTTTACTTAAAGGTTGGAAAAGTAGTAATAGAAAAATACCCATGTGAGAGGAAACTTTAGAACTCAGTTACCTCTTATAGCATTCAGAAATATTTTATTTTTGTGTTATTACTATACAATACTGCTAGATTTCCTAAGTGAGTCTAATTCATAAAGAATTAGAAACTTTATAAAGTTACTATTCTTGAAACATAAAATGCCACTGTGAATTTTAGAAGTCGATTAGAATGTTGAGGTCATTTTCTTTCATTTGTTAATACCTCTTTGTTTAAATATGGACTTGGGGTGGTACCATATAAATATCACCAAAAGTTGAAGATTCCCTACTTTATGATAGAATTGTAGTTGTCTCTTTTTGAGTGTTGTTTTCCAGTTATTATTTATTAAAAACAATTTTAATAATTTAGATGATTTTGGAGTATAGATTTCTGTTTGGTATTCCATCTTTACATCACTGACTGTGTGAGGAACCTTTCTTTCTGAATGTCCTATCAGCACATCCAGTATGACATCATTTGCCTAAAATCAACATTTACAGTTAACCTCCTAGTTCCAGTAATGACAGAAACCCTCTCTCCCAGTTAGCAAAGCTACTGGGAATGTCTTTCGAAATGTCTTAGAGCCATCTACTCCTCTCCATGACATTTTGCTTTCGCTATGAACAAATTCTCTTAATTGATAATAGTTACTATTTATTGGTGCTTCTTTTCTAGGCACTGTATTAATAAGCTTGTGTTATCTCGCTAGTCCTCATAGTGTTCTGAGAGAGTTCCTTTTGTAAATGAGGGAATTGAGGGCTGATGAGGATAAGAATTTTGCCCAGACATCCCATCTTTTGTGTTTTTTTCAATGTAATATATTTTACACAGTGTTGGCAGCTGAAGTATACATATATGTTATATACAAATAAATAAAATATAAAATGGCTATCTGTTGCTTAATGAGTAAAGAGACAATGATAGTGCTGTTTCCTTGCCCTCACTTTTTGGGCCTTCCAAAATAAGACTTTTACCTTTCCAATTTCCAACTTTATCTCCTTTCTGTACATGTGCCATATTTTTTATTTAAAAAATATTTTCTTTTAATATTTTAAAAATTTATTTCTGAGAGAGAGAGAGAGAGATAGCATGAGCAGGGGAGGGTCAGAGAGAGAGGAAGGTACAGAATCTGAGACAGGCTCCAGCTGTCAGCACAGAGCCCTAGGTGGGGCTCAAATCCACGAACTGTGTTCAGCTGTGCAATCATGACCTGAGCCAAAGTCAGACCCTTAACTGACTGAGCCACCCAGGCGCCCCTACATGTGCCATATTTTAACCAAACTGAACTCTGTACTTTTTCCTGAGATAGCTTGTATTTTTCAGTCTCTGTGTGTTTTTGTTCAAACTCCTGGCTCTCTAAATCTGGGATGTTTTTGTCTTTCTTTAAATCATATCCAACTCTTGAATGCTGAGAACAAACTGAAGGCTGATGGGGGTATAGGAGAGGGGAAGGGAGGTGATGGGCATGGAAGAGGGCACTTGTTGGGATGACCACTGGGTGTTAATATGGAAACCAAGTTGACAATAAACTATTTAAGAAAAAAAATCATATCCATCCTTCAATGCCCCATTCAAATACAGCTGCCTCTGTGAAATCTTTACTGATCCCCACAGACAGAAGTAATCTCTTTCCTCTTGGCCTCCTGTAACACGGTGGTTTCTTCATAGTACCAGCCTTGAGGTTTGTTTTTTTCCCTCTTAGATTGTGGTCTTCTTAAGGAACTATATCTATGCATCTTTTAACTTCTGTAACACAATGCCTTGTTCAAAGTGGATGGTCAATAAATATTTGTGCGAAGAATAATAATCCAGTTAGGAACTGGGTTAAAGTTTGTTTCATTAGGATGTAAAAACTTCTTATGTTTTTTGAAATGTAGTTACTTTCAAATTATATTTTGATAAACAATTTCAGTGTTTCATTTTTATTAGGTAAAAATAGAACTGGCTATGTAAGATTTAGATTGGCATTTAACTCCTTTTTTTTTCTCTCAAAATTTTAGATTAGGATACCTCATTTTATTAAGACCCCTAACTCATACTTGTAGGCACAGTTTAAAAGTATATATGTAGCATTGGGGAAAACATAGAATTTGATTGTTTCCTGATGTCCATTAACTAGTACGGATATGAATAAACAACATAAGCTGAGTAAGTTATAGTGGGAAAAATCTAATTTTAGTACTTTAGTTCCAATTATTTCACCTTTGGGCAAGCTAGCAAGTTTATATCTACCGGTTACTGTCATGATTGTGTCGGTGGAAAAGCATAACTAGATCTTTGTGTATACTTCATATCTCAGTTCAGCTTTGTGTAAAGAATGTGATGTGAATAATAAAGAAAGGACAGCAATATGTATTTTTTTATTTGTTACTTCTTTCATAGAAGGATCCTGCTTATTTTTATGGATATGTGTATTTCCGACAAGTTCGAGATAAAAGTCTAAAGAGAGGCTACTTCCAAAAGGTAAATTCATATGCACTAACAGGGAAATTGTTTTTATATTGTGGCTAGAAATTTAGAAACTGTAAAGATGAAATAGTCTTTGATATTTTCTTTAAACATATTAGAACTTACATTTTATTTTTGTTTTTTTAGATGATAGACACCTGTCCCTAGATTTTTTTTTAAAAGTAGGTCTGATGCCCAGGACCAAGACCTGAGCTGAGATAGAGTCGGATGCTTAACCGACTGAACTACCCAGATGCCCCTGTCCCTAGATTTTTAACTGGGAGTGAATTTTGCCTTTCTGCTATCTCTGTGATAGATTCCTGACTGTAAGTTATAGATCTTATATGAAATTGTCAAAAACCAAAAGAATTTGCTTAATTTCCACATTTTGGAATGAGGGAAAGAATGAACAGATGATTGTACTACTGTTACAACTAATTAAAGTCTGCAGTGTCTTTTTTTGAACAACTAAGAGTCACTAAATACACCCTTAGCAATATCTTAGTCATTACTATTTCCTCTCTAAATGTATGGTCATTTTATTTTCTTTAAAAAAAAAAAAAAGTAGGGGCACCTGGTTGGCTCAGTCAGAAAAGCATGTGATTCTTGATCTTGGGTTTGTTAGTTTGAGCCCCACATTGGATATAGAGATTACTTAAATTGATTAATTAATTAATTTTAAAAATACCAACCAGCATTTAAAATAATAGTAATTGGTTCTGATTTAATTACAGCTAACAGGGACACACCTTTACTTTTTGTAACTAAAATGTGCCTTGACCACTAATTGATATTGGATGGAAAGATAAAAAGTAGTTTTCAAGCGAATAGACTAAAAAATTGGCATAATCCATATCTGAAGTGGTCCAACTATAAACTCACAGTTTCTAAGTATATGGCTATGATCATTGAAAACTGAAATACAGCAATCATAGGTCTTAAGTTTGAAAAAGCATCACAATTTGCTCTTTCTATATTAGGAAGAGTTCATCTCGCTAATTCCTGGTACTACTGCTTTGCTGATGACAGTAGTAGTGAGGCCTTGGAAATTATCCATGACATTTGTCTCTTTATAGGAAATTCTCTTTCCTAGAGAGCAAGAGAATCTGTGAATATGCCCTTATGCTCTTAAGGGATAATAATAAGGTTAAAGATCTTGCATTCTGCAACTGTAGTTTTATGCAATTTTTCTTTTAACTATCGACTACAAAAACTTTCTTTCAAAATCCACACTTTTTGCTGAATTTAGCTTGTTAATAGTTGATTTTATAAGAAATGACAACTTCAAATTATAGTCATTAGGAAAATAAAAGATCATGTTTTCTTTTTTCTCTCCAGTCCTTGGTTTTGATCAGCAAACTACCTTATATTCATTTTTTTCATACTGTGCTCAAACAGATAGCACCAGAGTATTTTGAAAAGAGCGAACCTTATTTGGAAGCAGGTAAGTTAACCATTGTGTGAGTTAGATACTTTATGAAGGAGTTTTAAAAATTTTCCTGGAAATGGCTGATAAATATAAAGTTGACTTCCTCAAAAAATTTAGTTAAGAATTTTAAGGGCTAGAGATGCCTGGGTGGCTCAGTCAGTTAAGCATCTAACTCTTGATTTCAGCTCAGGTCATGATCTCACGGTTCATGAATTCGAGTCCTATGTTGGGCTCTGGGCTGACATCGCAGAGCCTGCTTGGGATCCTGTCTCACCATTCTCTCTGCCCCTCACCCACTCTGTCTCCCTCTCTCTCAAAAAAAAAATTAAAAAATTAAAAATTATCTCTTAAAAAACTTAAAAAAATGAATTTTAACAGTTATATGTAGGAGAGAAATGAAAATCTATTCTTCTTCATCTTTACCTACAAACACAAAAGACCATTATCTTTTATTATCTCCTTTTGCAACATAGATGATGCCTATTTATTAGGATAATAATGAACAAATAAGAAGTTGACAGCTCTGCGGGTGTTATGCTTTTGTAGCTAATTTTGATAGTAATGAGTGAATAGGAAAACTCTCTTTCAAAAAATTTATGAACTAGTTATATCTTAGAACATAGGTATATTTTGGGGTGCCTGGGTGGCATCTGACTCTTGATTTTGGCTCAGGTCATGATCTCATGGTTCATGAATTCAAGCCCCATGTTGGACTCTGGGTTGACAGTGTGGAGCCTGCTTGGGATTCTCTCTTCCTCTCTCCCTGCCCCTCCCTCTCTCTTTCCTTCTCTCAAAATAAAATAAACTTTAAAAAAAAGAACACATATATTTCTGGTGAAATGTAAGATATTGTCACCACTTTTACTTCTCTGTTACCTTTTTAATTTTTGTTTTTATTTTATTTTAGAGAGAGAGAGAGAACACAAATGGGGGAGAGGGACAGAGGGGGTGAGAGAGAAGGAGAGGGAGGGGGAAAGGGGAGGGGAAGGAGGGAGGGAGGGGAACTCAAGCAGGCTCTACACTCAGCACAGAGTATGATACGGGGCTCAGTCCCACGACCCTAGGATCATGACTTGAGCCAAAATCAAAAGTCGGATGCTCAACTGACTGAGCCACCCAGGCACCCTTCTTTTATCTTTTATCTTCTGTCCTTCCTAGTATATTTTTCCTGCTCTGTAGAACATAGAGTTCTAACTTCTTTTTTTTTTTTAATTTTTAAAATTTTAAATGTTTATGTTTATATTTGAGAAAGTGTGCAAGTAGGGGAGGGGCAGAGTGAGAGAGGGGGCAGAGGATCCAAAGTGAGCTCCATGCTGACAGCAGAAAGCCCAATATGGGGCTTGAACTCATGAACCACAAGGTCACGACCTGAGCCAAAGTTGGACGCTCAACTGACTGAGCTACCCAAGCGCCCCTGAAGTTCTAATTTCTAATGGTCCATTTTTCATATTTTACAATTTGAACTTATACTAAGGAAATATTGTATTACTTTTTCAGCTTGTAATGATGTTGATCGATGGCCTGCCCCAGTGCCAGGGAAGACATTACACCTGCCTATTATGGGGGTTGTAATGAAGGTAATAGCTTTTATCATTTGTCTTCTTTCCTGAGACCTCTAGGAAGTTCATAGATGAGTTTTGCTTTTTAACTTCCTAATAATGTTCAGTGTCAGTATTGTTGTCATTTGTATGTGAGGAGTTACAGAGATCCCACAGTTCATCCTGTTGCACAGAACCATTAGTTCCACAACTCCAGGGGCCACCTATCCCATTTCATCCTGTAGAGTTTGCACAAGGGTGTCATTTTTCTATAATACATGTAACTGTAAATACAACCTTGGAGACTTCTGCAACTCCATGGCCCTCCAGAGATGGATGGCATTGTAGAATACTTGTAGAGTCGAGTATGAATTAGTAAAACTGAAAAGAAATTAGGAAAGCCATTGGTTCTTAGTAATAAATTTCTTAATGTGTGATGTCAGACCAAACATGTCCATCCTAGGATACTGTGTTTTTATTTAGTTTTCTTTCTTTCTTTCTTTCTTTCTTTCTTTCTTTCTTTCTTTCTTTCTTTCTTTCTTTGATGAATTAACATTTTGCTCTCAGGCTTTGTATGAATGTGCTCGGAATGCTTTTGCAATTCATTTTCAAGTTGGACTTATTTTTGGCAATGCTGTGTTTTTAGATGTACTCATTTCTGTAGGATGTGTTCTGTTTTTTCCCTGGGAGATTATCAAAGTAGTACTCTTAGCTCTGGGTTGAGAGTTCTCATGGTTCCCTGTGAGATTTATCCCATAATTTGGCAAGCTTGAGAGGGTGTGTTTGGGTGTGTGTATATTAATGAAGCAAAGATTGGAACAATAAACAGGAAGCGGTATGAAGTTGATGCCCTTTTTCCATTTTTCAGCACATTTGCTTCTCAGTGAGTTAGTGATTTCCATGTGTATGGGAATATGGAGATGTTGGTTCACTTACCTTCTGCTGTGACTAAAGATAAATAAGACTGTAGTTTTTAAATCTGGTATAAAAACTTTGTTTTTATGGCTTTTTAGGCATTGCTGAGTGTACTTTCTTAGTGGTAAGAATATCTCTGATCTTTTGTTGTGGTGGGACCCACAAATTATGTAAAGGACGTTCTTTTATAGTCAAAGTTAATTTCTTCTCTTTCTCTTTAAGGTACGGATTCCCACATGTCATGACAAGCCTGGGACCACTCAAATAGCACAGTTAACTCAGCAGGTAGTGTGGTACTTTGGTAACATAATCCAGCATATATCGTCTCTTTAACAGAATTCTTAAACTAGCAAATGTAGAGCTTCTTGGGGTTTTGGTATATTTCTGAATATTACTGAAATATCCCATTAAATAATTTTGTAATAAGTTGATAATAAACTTTCTAATGTTTCTCAGATTTTCTTGTTTGTTATCTAGCAGACACTGGAGAACTCAGAATTTATACTCTGACTTGTGAGGACTAGGGGAAAGTACATAAAACCTCTCATCTTCTTAAAAGAATGGTCAACAGTCTTTTGTTTTTAGGAAACTCAGGCAAAAGGATTCTTTAGTTATGATTGCCTTTCATTTCCTCCACAGCCACATCTGTTCGTGGGTGGGGTTGAAGTTTTTATTTGAAATGTTTTAACTGGTATGTTAATGCTCCCATTGTGTGAATTTAATTAAAATGGAAAGCAGTAGGAAAACTAATTTTGCCTGTTAGATACATACATCAACTAGTATTATGGTAATATTTTGTGCAGTTGTGAATTAATCTGTCATCTGACTTTTGGATTAATGTTTTATCCAAGGAATCTGTCATCCTTGACCTTCTACTATGTTAGGAGAGATTGCTAAGGCCCAATCTCTTTGTGGCTGCTCCTGGAGGAAGAGAATCTTAAAAGATAGGGCAACATGGCTTATTGATCACTAGATAGGTAGACATTTTAAAAAAAATCAATTTCTGTACATTTTAGTGACATCTTCTGTATTTTTTCTTTTTTATCACAGGCAGACACACATATATCTGTTATTTTACCTACTGTTCATGAGGTGGATCTTTTCAGGTAAATTTTATTAAGTGCCTTTCCTTTGCTTTGTGATATTGTTTTTAATTTCTTTAGAAAATGAATGTTTTTAAATGTGGAGAAAACTGGAAAATGGTTTATCTCTGACTACATGTTACAAGCTTTGATTTCCCTTTCCAAGGGAAATTTGGATGTGGATTGGCTATTACATGGTAGAAACAAATTATTTTTTGTTTGGTTTAGTGTGAGAATGGTATTGTAATGGTGTAAGAAAATGGACTTGATTTTTAGAGATGGATTTTTAACTATTTTGAGGTGAAATGTCATGAAATTTGTGTTTTATTTTAAAATACTTCAGTAAAGGGGTGCCTGGGTGGCTCAGTCGGTTAAGTGGCTGACTTTGGTTCAGGTCATGATCTCACAGTTCATGAGTTCGAGCCCCACATCAGGCTCTGTGCTGATAGCTCAGAGCCTGGAGCCTGCTTCTGATTCTGTGTCTCCCTCTCTCAACTCCACCTCTGCTTGTACTCGGTCTCTCAAAAATGAATAAGCATTTTAAAAAATATTTTAAAGAATAATAAATAAAATACTTCAGTAAGGGGTGATTGGGAGGCTCAGTCAGTTAAGCACCTAACTTCGGCTCACATCATGATCTCATGGTCCATGGGTTTGAGCCCCACGTCGGGCTCTGTACTGATAGCTCAGAACCTGGAGCCTGCTTCATATTCTGTCTTACTCTTCTCTCTGCCCCTCCCCCACTCATTTTCTCTCTCTCTCTCTCTCTCTCTCTCTCTCAAAAAATAAATAAATGTTAAAAACATTTTTTTTTAATACTTCAGTAAGAAGTGCCCAGCTAGCTTAGTCGGTAGAGCCTGAGACTTAAAAATACTTAAGTAAGAAAAAAATTAATTAAGTAAAAATGGTAAAATATTGTTAACTCTAGATGATATATCAAGGGGGTTCTTACACTATTGTCTTTATTTTTTTGTATGTTTGAAACTTTTTAAAATGCAAAATAAAAAAAAGAAAGAGAGAATCTAGCACATAAAAAAGAACAGGAAAAAAGTACCAATGCCTGTGCCTTACCCAGGGCAGCTGAATAGAAATCTTTGGATTAGTGCCCACGTTCCAGCTCCCGGGTGTTTTTGCTGTATAGCTCGGCCTGAGAAACCACTGCTGTTGCTGAGCAGTTATTAAGTAGTAATACATACAATCGAGAGTCCTGTGAAAGACTCAGAATGGGATTTTTGGTTTGATTTGTGTGTGTGTGAAATTATGTGTATGTGTGACCTTTAAACTGCATGGAGTACTACTAATCATCAAAAGATGATTAGTTCTATGTGCTTCATTTGTTTTATATACTTGGCCCTAGCACAGTCCCACTTCTAGGAGTTTATCCAGTAAAAAGGAAAGTGTATATCCTCACAGAGATCTATATGCAAATGTTTATAGCAGCTCTATTCATACCAGCCTAAAACTGGCAACAATGCAAATGTCCATAAGCTGGTAAATGGATAAACAAATGTGATTCTTGTATGTGTGTGGAATACTACTTAGCAATTAAAAAAAGAGAGCACCATTGATACAGCCAGTCACATAGGTGACTCTCAGAAGCATTGTGTTTGGCAAAAGGAGCTAGATTTTAAAGAGCTACTTATTGAATGACTCCATTTATAGATATTTTAGAAGAGGGACAGAAATCAGATCAGTGGTTGCCTGGAGGGTGGGAGAGGGAAATTGAGTAAAAGGGGATGAGGGAATTTTTGGAGTGATGGAAGTGTTCTATAATTTGTTAGGTGTGAATTTTACTATATATAAATGATAAATCTTAAAAATAAATTGATTTTCTTTTAAAAATGTTTTAACATTTATTTATTTTTGAGAGAGAGAGCACGTGCAAGCAGAGTAGGGGCAGAGAGAGAGAGAGGGAGACAGAGAATCCAAAGCAGGCTGTGCTCTCTCAGTGCAAAGCCCGATCCAGGGCTTGAACTTACAAATTGTGAGATCATGATCTGAGCTGAAGTCGGACTTTCAACTGACTAAGCCACTCAGGCACCCCCAAATTGATTTTCTTTTAAAAAATTAAATGTGGCATTCTTAGAATAAAGAGGGGGAGTGCCCCCCAAATAAATGAATAATTATTACAGGAAAAATATACTAAGAGGGATCCATACTGTTTGTAGTTTTGATACTTCATTCATTTAGGAATAAGTGAAGAACTGGCACAAGTTATTATAGAATTTGATTACTTGACATGTTTTCTTTTGAACTGCTGGGTGCAAGTCTAAATGCTTTTCAGTTTGTTTTCAGTTATCTTTGCTTTCATGGTAATTAATTATTCCTAGCACTAACACTTTTTACTAGCATGTATCTTTTCTCCCGATTACGAATGACATGTTATTATTTTTAAAGTAGGACAAGTTAGTGTGTTGTTCTTTTTCTTTTAATTTTTAAATGTTTATTTATTTTTGAGAGAGAGAGAATGAATGAGCAGGGGAGAGTCAGAGAGGGAGACACAGAACCCAAAGCAGGCTACTGGGTCCGAGCTGTCCACACAGAGCCCGATGTGGGGCTCAAACCCACAAACCGCAAGATCCTGACCCGAGCCGAAGTCAGTCACTTAGCCAACTGAGCCACCCAGGCACCTCAGTGTGTTGCTCTTTTAATTCTTGTTGCTCAGGAGGTGAGAAAATGCAAACTTGAATAATAGCCTCACACAGAGATAGCGTTGCACTGAGCATTTAACATCTGATGCTCAGATTAGTGCTTTGTCCAGGACAGCACTCTTCATTTTGTGTGTGAGGAGCTTACATTGTACGTTTATTCCTGTGAATAAGAGTTTGAATGTTTATCATTATTTTGAAGGTGATATTTTTATACCAAGAGTGAGCCTGAGAGCAAAGGACAAAAACCTGGAAAGAGTTTGATGCTGAGTGCCAGAGATGCAGTTGAGTGTAGAGGCTTGTCTCCTTCCTTTTACCAGGTCAAGGCTTGTTAAACTATCACACATCCACGGACCATGACTTTGTTCAGATCTCTCCATCACATAAATGGTCTTCTCCTTCAGTTTTTAAGTTGGACTTAGAAATGAGTGACAGTTTTCTGTTGAAAGAAATGGACATTATCTTGCCTAGAGTCAAGGACCTGATGATACTTGCTGTTGGTTCTTCACACAGCAGGAGGCACATCAGTTATGCGTTGTCCTGTTCCTCCTTGCCCTCGTCTTGAGAATGAAGCCATCTTGGCTTTCTACCCCATTGGCAGGACACATAACAGGAGTGTTTTTGTGTTTCAAAGAGTGTAAAAGGCTATTATTGTTACTACATAAAATGTGTCTGATGCTCTTTGATAGATGTTAGTTTCTTTTAATTTTCAAGATTATAATAACATGCTATATCATTCTGAAAAAGGTTGAAACCTTTATTAGTTATTTATATATGTATCTCTTCATTTATTTATCTATTTAGAGTAAGTTTCTCATTTTTGCCAGGGGATGGCTTTTGGCAGGGGTTGGGGATGGTAGGAAAGCTTAGCCTAAAGCGTGGCACTCCAGAATGGAGATATAAAAATAATACCGAGAGGCCTAGGTGGCTCAGTCAATTAAGCATCTGACTTTGGCTCAGGTCATGATCTCAGAATTAGTGAGTTCGGGCCCTGCATCGGGTTCTGTGCTGACAGTTCATAGTCTGGAGGCTGCTTCAGATTCTGTGCCTCCTTCTCTCTCTGCCCCTCCCCCGCTCATGCTCTGTCTTTCTGTCTCTTAAAAAATGAATAAACATTAAAAAAATTTTTTTAATAATACTGAAAAAATACCCTATGATTTCCCTACAGACCTCTCATTTTAGTAATTTTATAGTGCAGTTAATTAGATGCATACCATCAATATTTATTAAAGTTAGAGCTGGAGATAGGTTTCTTTCTTGAATATTTAATACTTATCTCCCCCAATAAAAGTACTTTATATAAGAGATATTGCTAATGTACTGTAATTTCAGAGAATGCTTCATATTATAACTGTACTTGCTGTCTATATTTGCCTTGCTGATAATATATACAGTACTTGTGAGAAAAAGTAATTTACAGCTTTAATGCCTTAAGGTATTCCACTATTAAATATATACTTTCCCACATACACATACTTGCCACTTTTCTGTAAATTTGTGACTGTTTCAAAATTGTATATATATTATCCATGTAGAAGCCTGAATCATTTCTTTCATTTTATGATGTCCTGTTGTGTGGCTATCACATTTTATTTACCATTAATTCCCTGAAGGATATTTGGATGACTTCTATTTTTTTTGTCTGTTATGTATAATGCTGCTATGAACATTTGTGTATAAGCTTTTGTGTGGACATGTGTTATCTTGGTTTCCAAGATTTTCTTGTACTTTTTTTTTCCTTAGCCTTGGAATCAGCTATTTCTACAAAAAGCCTTGCCTTTTTTTAGTGGAGAAGCCACTATCTGAGGATTCAGAAGCCAAAATCTGAGTACTGGTTGTGCTCATTGCTATTGGAATATCACTGATTTTAGGCCCTCTCAGTGGACAGCCCTAGGGAGAATGTATAATATATTTGTACAGGGATGCATATGTACCTACTCATATATAATACGTATACATTTTTGCATATATATTTATTTCTATATCCATGTATATTGAAAACCGTAAAGTCACACCAGTACCCCCAATTCCAATCTTATAAGACCAGATTAATTCTAGTTTTCTTTCTTTCTTTCTGTATTGGTATTTCTTTTCCCTTTCTGAGGAACTACCTCCTATTATCCTTAATTTATTTACTTATTTGATGAGTCCTTGTTAAAACCAGTATCTCATCGCTGCTTAAACCCTCTCCTCTGTGCAAATAACTTTCTTACCCAACTCGTGCTCTGACACTCCACACCCACCTGCCCTTCTTCATAGATGCCCTTCCTCAACCTTCTCAGGCTGTGCTCCATGCCAGATTACCCCCACGTTACCCTCCTACCCCAGTTAGGCATCTGTATTGCACATTAGGCCCCCTGTCCATATGCTTGCTTGTGCTCTAGCTCCTGATGTTAGGCCAACCCCCACAGAAAAGCCCATCTTACCCTCCAGTGCTCCTACACCTCATCCCAGACCACTTCTCCTTGCACACACCCTATTTCCCCTGCTCTTACATCGCACCATTGGACAACTTCAACATACTCTGGCTCTGATACTGCACACCAGGCTGCCCCTCCAGGCCCTTCACACTTTTTGGCCTCTGTCATCTCAAACCAGTTCACCTTCACAAATATACACCTTCCTCACCACATTTGAGTTCCAACAGCCCTACAACAAGCCACCTCCTCCATGTGAATGGCTCCCTTATCTCACATAAGCCCTCATAGCCTGCTGTGAGCCCTCATGTCTTCCTTTCTTTCCTGGCAGAGATGCCTACCATGCACCGCGTTCTGTTGGATTCAACTGTTTAGGAAAGAAAAAGGAAGAAGAAGAGCTCCTTTGCCTTATTCTTGAATTGTTTATTGTTTTGTTTTTAGGTTTTTTTCACTTCCTTCACATTTATTTTCTTGCCTTTGAATAGTCAAAACTAAATTTCCCTAATTTCTGTTTCACAAATCTGTTTTGTATTTTTGCACTTGAGCTTTTTTCTTTTTCTTTCTCTCTTTCTTGTTTAATTTTTCTTGTTTTCTTCAAAATATTTACAATAGAGGGGCACCTGGGTAGCTCAGTCGATTGAGCGTCATGATCTCATGGTTTGTGGGTTTGAGCCCTGTGTCGGGTTCTGTGCTGACAGCTCAGAGCCTGGAGCCTGCTTCTGATTCTGTGTCTTCTTTTCTCTGCCTCTCCCCAGCCAGAACTGTCTGTCTCCCTCAAAAGTAAATAAACTTAAAAAAATTTTTAAGGGGCGCCTGGGTGGCTTAGTCGGTTAAGCGTCCGACTTTCGCTTAGGCCATGATCTCGCGGTTGTGGGTTCGAGCCCCGCGTTGGGCTCTGTGCTGACTGCCAAGCTCAGAGCCTGGAGCCTCTTTCGGTCTGTGACTCCCTCTCTCTCTGACCCTCCCCTGCTCACGCTGTCTCTCTCTCTCCTAGAAATAAATAAAACATAAAAAAAAAAAATTTTTTTTTAAATATTTACAATAGAAATTCAAATGCAAGAAAGCAATGTTGATAAAATAGGTCTACCATATGGTACGATTTAATCATTTTATTTGCTTTTATTATTTGTCAGCCATTCTTTGTGTCAATATATTGCATTTCATTTTCTTTTTCTTTTTTTTTTTTTACAAATAGTTTATTGTCAAATTCGTTTCCACATAACACCCAGTGCTCATCCCCACAAGTGCCCTCCTCCATGCCCATCCCCCCTCCCCCCTACATCCATCAGTTCTCAGTTTTTGTCAGCATTCAAGAGTCTCTCATGGTTTGCCTCTCTCCCTTTCCCCCACCGTTTCCCCCCTTCTTCTCCCCCTTGGTCCTCTGTTAAGTTCCTCCTAATCCTCCTATACATGCAAACATATGATATTTGTCCTTCTCTGCCTGACTTATTTCACTCAGCATAACACCTTCAAGGTCCATCCATGTTGCTACACATGGCCAGATTTCATTTTTTCTCATTGCCATGTAGTATTCCATGGTATAGATAAACCACATCTTCTTGATCCATGCATTTCATTTTCTAAAGGAATCAGTCAAATTGATGTTTTTTAATGTGGACAAAAGAGGCTTTCTGTCTTTTTTTTCTTATGTGTATTTATTTATGTTTTTAACTAGGTAGATTGATTGTGATTTTTATAAATAGATAAGTATTTTTTTCTCTAACCTAGTAGGAAAAGTTGTTACCCTAATGGAGGAAATTACTAAATAAATAAAGGTCACCAAATGTCTGAGGCTAAGTCATGTACCAGAGCTGTCCTGATAGGCTTCCACCTGATTCCAGGGCTACTGTAAAAATAGGCACCATTTCTGTAAGGGAAGGATCTGCCCAGGAAATCATTCTGTTCTTTGGCCTTAGAACTCCCTCTTGTGATTTGTTTCCATCATTTTTTAACATTGAATGCCTTGGCTTTTAATTAATTACATCCAATAAACATCCTTTGGGAAATTAATTTTTCCTGTTCTTCAAAATTTTACAATAGAAATTCAAATGTAAGAAAGCACCATTGATGAAATAGGTCTATCATATGGTACAACTTAATAACTATTTTATGTGCTTTTATTATTTGTGAGCCATTATGTGTGTTTGTCAGTATATCACGTTTCATTTCCTAAAACTTGGAATGAGTCAAATTGATATGTTTTTTTATGTGGACAAAAGAGACTTATGCATCACCATATTCTAAATGAATTTGTATGTCACAGCAAGGTACAAAGAGCTGGAAGAATCTATCAGTATGAAGTTTTTAGAATGATTATCTAACAACTTAAAAAAACAGGATTGGATAAATAACACTTCTTCTGTATAAACACCTTTCAGGTGTTTCTGCCCAGTTTTCCTTCATAGTCAGATGCTTTGGGAGCTGGTCCTGTTGGGGGAGCCCCTCGTGGTCATGGCACCGTCACCTTCAGAGTCGTCAGAGACTGTACTGGCACTTGTGAAGTGAGTATATTTGGTTCCTGATGGCGATAGTTGCAGCATTTTCCCATCTGTGATATGTTTGTACACTCATTGCACTGATCCAGACAACACCTCTCTTGTAAGAAGGGTGTGCTCATTATAGCCCTGTTTCATGGATGAGAAAAGTAATTCAGGCTCCAGGAGGACTGGACCCATGTTTTTGGGTTTTGTTTTTTTTTGGTTCTGTTTTTTTTTTTTGAGCAAGAAACATTCATTCACTTGCACAAAGTTGGCCCCTGCAGACTTTACATGAATGGTAAGTGTCTAGTAAAAGACCTGTAATGAGGGAATGGTAATGCCAGAATTTCAACTCATCTTCTGCCCCAAGTCCCGTGTTCTTTCGAACACGATATATCGTACTCCATTCGATATAATTATGTATTGCCATTTGTCTTTCTAGTTTCCTGAAGTGAGTTTACTGTTTACTGAAATCAGTAATCCCATGTGGGTATACTGTGTGTATTGATGTTTTATAGTTATTGAGTAGGGCCTTTAATTTTTGTGTCCTTTATTGTAAATGTTCTTACTCCACAGCTGTATTTCTCCATTAAAGTACTTCAGTGACTTCCGACCTTATTTCACTATTCATGATAGTGAATTCAAAGAATATACTACTCGTACTCAAGCCCCGTGAGTAAACAAAATAACTTTTATTGACCAAGTATTTCCTATTTAATCAAATTATGTAAAATTAAATTTTGAGCTTATTGGCATCTTGATTTTGTAACAGAAGGTTTGAGGAGCTGCTTGTTTTTTGTTTTTGCTTTTGTTTTTTTTTTCTTTGAGGAGCTGCTTGTAATACTTCTACATGTCAAGTGTCAAACTTATTTTTTTTCAATGATTTTATTTATTAGTGAAAGCTGTATTGTCATTAATAGCTATCTGACTATGAGTTCTGTTTTCTTGCTTTAGGCAAGAAGCATCAGTTATCTCTTATTGCTCTATAACTTCCTTTTCCTTCTTCCTCTTCATTGAATTGGCATGGAAACAGGGAAAATATTCCCAATATGTCAAAGAGGAAAAAATTATCTTACCCTTTCCCCTTTAGCTCCTTCTCTATTGCTTACCTTCTTTTCATAGTGAAATTTCTAGAATAACAACAACAAATCTCTGCTTACTGTCTCTGTCTCTACTTCTTGGCTTTCTGGTTGCTTCTTAGTCCACTGCAGCTTGATTTCTTTTTTATTTTTCAAGTTTATTTATTTACTTTGAGAGAGAGTGCACATGCTTGTGCAAGTTGGGGAGGGACAGAGATAGAAGGAGAAAGAAAGAATCCCGAGCAGGCTCTGTGCTGTCAGTGTGCAGCTGAATGTGGGGCTCAATCTCACAACTCTAAAATCATGACCTGAGCCCAAATTGGGAGCCGGACGCTTAACCACCTGAGCCACCAGGCACTCCACAGGTTGATTTCTCCACTTCCACTAAAGTCATTCTTGCCAAAGTCATCAGACCCTCTCACTGCCCAACCTCATGCGTACAGTATTGCCCTATTTTTCCTGCCTTCCCTTTCTTAATAACACTTAAGCTGTTGAACTTGAAAGCATTTTAATCTTTGACACCTGCCTGCCTGGTGGTGCATCTCAGTCCCCCGTGCAGCCGTCCCTGTCTCTGCCAGCACCTTAAGTGTTGGTGTTCTCAGGCACTGTGTTCTGGGATCTGATTTCACATTGATAATTCTTTCTGAGCAATCTTATCTCTACCCACAGACTCTGTTAACACCTGTTTATCGATGACTGAATTTATCTGCCTAGCCCAGATCTTTGCAAGGTGCAGACCTATATGTCCAGGGTTTTGTTGTTGTTGTTGTTTTCTTTACCACTTTACCACCTGGGCATCTTAATGGCACCGGAAACTAAACGTGCACAAACTGAATTCTTTCTGTTTGTGCTTCTTGTTTTCTTCCCTAAACCCATGGTTCTTCCTATTTTCATGAATGGTACTGTCTTTCTGAAAGCCTAAATTGTCATAAATTTATCCTTCTTAATATAAAACACCAAGTTTTACCAAATTCTGTCAATTTAACGCCATAAAATATCTCTCATAATAACATTTGTTATCTTCTTTCCAAAAGTCTATTCTCAGCCTTACTGTTTCCAATCTTTGTCATATCTGCTGTTGATTTTCCTAAACCTCTTCCACTCTTTGTAGGACACATTTCAAATTTCCCCCAGAGTGATTTTCCTACATTTTCATTCATGTGGCATCCTTCCACTTGGTTCTCTAGTAGCTTCCATTTGCCTATAAGATTTCTAAACTTCTTAGCATATTAACTTGGTACTTAATGATCTGGTGAGCATCCAGTCATCTACTTTCATTTCTAACCCATTCATCCTTCTTGCTTTGTGCTGTAGGACTACTGAGCTATTTGTAGTTCTTCAAGCACTCCCCTATTTCATTTCATTGCTTTGCATGTATTATTTGTTCTCCTACATTACCTTTACCTCCCTATCCACTTGGCAGAGAACTTCTGTGCATCTTTCATATCTTTGTGCAAATGTCATCTCTTTGGTGAAGCTGTCTTTTAATTCCCTGGTAGACATAGTTTCCCCTTTGTAGTTATTGGATGTTTGATGCCACCTTCACCGTTTTCTAATTTGTGGCATTGTATTTGGGTATGCATACCTTCTTCCTGTATACTTTTAGAAAGATCATGTCTTTCCATCTTTACTTGCCTAGGGCTACATATGGTGCCTGGCATATAGTTGTTATGTAATGCGTTGAGTGAAGGAAAAGATAATGTGTTGTTCAATCTAAAGAAATGATAAACTGTTCTTCGCTAATGGAGCATTTGTCTTTTTCTCACTTCTGTTTTGTTTTATGCAGGCCCTCAGTCATATTAGGAGTAACCAACCCTTTTTTTGCGAAAACACTCCAGCATTGGCCACACATTATTCGAATAGGAGACCTTAAACCTGCAGGTAAAGTATAAACTCATTGTTCTGTTTTTACTGTGTAATGTGGCTGAGCAGGATTATTTCTTCCCCTTCGTTTATAATCTCTTGATTCCTTTTTAATTATGTTGATGATAACCTTTTTGGAGGCAAACTGCGTAAAGGCCTTAAGAGAAGAGCATAATAACTTCCCACTAAAATTATGTGTAACCATCATGTCCTCATCATGTCCTTCTATTAAAAAATGCACATCTAGTGTTACAAACATGGAGTGAATTATAACAAAATGAAACCTTAAAAATTTGAGCTATTTTTTGTATATATATATATGTATATATATATATGTACAACATATATATATATGTACATAAACCCAATTAAACGGGGATTTCCAACACTGAATAAAACCTTGTAGAAGCTTGAATTATTTAACTTGGCACAAAATTCTCTGCTAGGTTTCAAAACAAGTATTATATAATTTCTGTGGCACCGGTATTAATTAAGGAAGTGGTCAAATGTTGTACTTTCCTTGAGGAAAAGATATTTTGCTTATAGTAACAACTTAATAAATGTATTTATTTATTTAAGGAACAGTGTTAATTTATTGGAAGGGTATAAGCTGCACTTATGTTGCCAGTGTTGAGTTGATAATAGAGAGCTGGGTCTCTTTTTTTTTTCTTCCAGGTTTATTTATTTATTTTTACTTTCTATAATTTATTTATTTTTTATAATTTAGATCCAAGTTAGTTAGTACATGGTACAACAATGATTTCAGGAGTAGATTCCTTAAGTCCCTTACCTATTTATTTATTTATTTAAAAAATTTTTTTAATGTTTTATTTATTTCTGAGAGAGAGAGACACACAGCGTGAGCAGGGGAGGGTCAGAGAGAGAGGGAGACACAGACTCGGAAACAGGCTCCAGGCTCTGAGCTGACTGTCAACACAGAGCCCGACGTGGGGCTCGAACCCATGAACAGTAAGATCATGACCTGAGCTAAAGTCGGATGCTTAACCAACTGAGCCACCCAGGCACCCCAGTCCCTTACCCATTTAGCCCATCTCCCCATACAACCCCTCCAGCAACCCTCTGTTTGTTCTCTATATTTAAGAGTCTCATGTTTTGTCCCCCTCCCTATTTTTATATTGTTTTTGCTTCCCTTCCCTATGTTCATCTGTTTTATATCTTAAAGTCCTCATATGAGTGAAGTCATATATTTGTCTTTCTCTGACTAATTTCTCTTAGCATACTATCCTCTAGTTCCATCCATGTAGTTGCAAATGTCAAGATTTCATTCTTTTTGATTGCTGAGTAATACTCCTTTTGGTATATGGAGTATTAGTTCTTTATTCATTCATCCATTGATAGACATTTGGGCTTTTTCCATATTTTGGCTATTATCAATAGCGCTGCTACAAACATTGAGGGCGCATGTGTCCCTTTGAAACAACATACCTGTATCCCTTGGATAGATACCTAGTAGTGCAGTTGCTGGGTCATAGGGTAGTTCTATTTTTAAGTTTTTGAGGAACCTCCATGGTGTTTTCCAGAGTGGCTGCACCAGTTTGCATTTCCACCAGCAGTGCAAAAGAGATCCTCTTTCTCTGCATCCTCGCCAACATCTGTTGTTTCCAGAGTTGTTAATGTTAGCCATTCTGACATGTGTGAGGTGGTCTCTCATTGTGGTTTTGATATGTATTTCCCGGATGATGAGTGATGTTGAACATTTTTTCATGTGTTGGGTGGCCATCTAGATGGCCTTCTTCTTTGGAGAAGTGTCTATTCATGTCTTGCCCGTTTCTTCACTGGATTATTTGTTTTTTGGGTGTTGAGTTTGATAAGTTCTTTATAGATTTTGGACACTAACCCTTTATATAATATATTGTTTGCAAATATCTTCTCCCATTCTGTGGGGTGCCTTTTAGTTTTGCTGATTGTTTCCTTTCCTGTGCGGAAGCTTTTTATTTTGGTGAGGACCCAGTAGTTCATTTTTGCTTTTGTTTCCCTTGCCTCCAGAGATGTGTTGAATAAGAAGTTGCTGCGGCCGAGGTCAGAGAGGTTTTTGCCTGCTTTCTCCTCAAGGATTTTGATGGCTTCCTGTCTTACATTTAGGCCTTTCATCCATTTTGAGTTTATTTTTGTGCATGGGGTGAGAAAGTGGTCCAGGCTCATTCTTCTGCATGTTGCTGTCCAGTTTTCCCAGCACCACTTGCTGAAGAGACTGTCTTTATTCCATTGGATATTCTTTCCTGCTTTGTCAAAGATTAGTTGGCCATACGTTTGTAGGTCCATTTCTGGGTTTTGTATTCTGTTTCATTGATCTGAGTGTCTGTTTTTGTGCCAGCACCATACTGTCTTGATGATTAGAGCTTTATAATACATCTTGAAGTCCAAGATTGTGATGCTTCCACCTTTGGTTTTATTTTTCAAGATGACTTTGGCTATTTGGGGTCTTTTCTGGTTCCATACAAATTTTAGGATTGTTTATTCTAGCTCTGTGAAGAATGCTGGTGTTATTTTGGTAGGGAATACATTGAATATGTAGACTGCTTTGGGTAGTATTGACATTTTAACAATATTTGTTCTTCCCATCCAGGAGCATGGAATATTTTTCCTTTTTTTTCTGTATCCTCTTCAATTTCTTTCATAAGCTTTCTATAGTTTTCAGTGTATAAATTTTTCACCGCTTTGGTTAAATTTATTCCTAGGTATTTTATTGTTTTTGGTGCAGTCATATATGAGATTGATTCCTTGATTTCTCTTCCTGTTGCTTCATTATTGGTCTATAGGAATGCAACTGATTTCTGTACATTGATTTTATATCCTGTGACTTTGCTGAATTCATGGATCAGTTTTAGCATTGTTTTGTGGAATTTTTTGGGTTTTCCATATAGACTGTCATGTCATCTGTGAAGAGTGAAAGTTTGACCTCCTCCTGGCTGATTTGGATGCCTTTTATTTCTTTGTGTTGTCTGATTGCTGAGGCTAAGACTTCCAATACTATGTTGAATTACAGTGGCAAGAGGTGGACGTCTCTGTCTTGTTCCTGACCTTAGGGGAGAGCCTGAAAATATTTTTAAATAATGTTATGATGTGTTACTTTTAAAGACTTCTTTTGGTATACACATGTGTAGTTTACAAATTTTTTTAAGTTTATTTATTTATTTTGAGAGAGACAGAGCAAGAGAGAGCAGGGAGGGCCACATAGAGGAAGGGAGAGAGAGAAAATCTCAAGCAGGCTCTATGCTAGCAGCATGGAGCCCGATGCAAGGCTAGATCCCACTAACTGTGAGAGAATGACCTGAGCGGAGATCAAGAGTCAGCAGCTTAACCCACTGAACCACCAGGTGCCCCTACACAGGTATATTTGAAATATTATTTAATAATATTATTTTATGAACGATCCCTTCAGGAATGTACATAAATCTAAATAGATATGTTAGACTCAAGCAATACCAGTTCAGATCATATTATTTACAAATATTAGACTCAGTCTTAAACCAAAATCGTTAGAAGCCTTAAGAAATAGAGGAATGAGCAAATAGCTTTACCTTGGCAGTCTGATCTTTGTGTTTTTAGTCAGAACAGCTGCTTAAGCTTCAAATTCTTTGTTTGCTGGGAGATTAAACAGTTCCTGACTCATGGCACTCTGTAAATGTCATGTAGTCACCTCCATTTCACTGGTGTCCTCTCTGATTTAATGATAATTTAGAACACAGCAGTCACCAGAATCTTAGCTTTAAGAAGATACAGTTTTTTTAATCTTAATTTAATATTGACATTTTATTTTCATGCTTTTGTTCTATTAATCTAGACTATTTGATTAATTGTAATACTGTTGTCTACTGTTAATATATTGTCTTTTTACAATGAAAAAGTCTCTTTGTTGGGGCTTTAAGTAGAGGAACTTTTGCATAAAATCATTGGTAAAGTAGCGTGAATTGTTATGCCTGTTTAACTTTTTAAGACACTCCAGACTGTTTTCCAAAGTGGCCCACCATTTTACATTAAAGAATTTTTTTTTAAGTTTATATTGTTGTTTTTAAGTTCCAGTATTAGTTTTGGGTATACAATATAGTGATTCAACACTTCCATACAACACCTGGTGCTCATCACAAGTGCACTCTTTAATCCCTATCACCTATTTCACCCATTCTCCAACCCACCTCTGCTCTGTTACCATTCAGTATATTCTCCATAGTTAAGTCAGTTTCTTGGTTTGCCTCTCTCTTTTTTCCCTGTGCTCATTTGTTTTGTTAAAGTCCACACATGAATGAAATCATATGGTATTTGTCTTTCTCTAACTGACTTATTTCGCTTAGCACAGCACTACTCTCTACGCCCAGTGTGGGACTTGAACCCACAACCCCGAGATCAAGAGTCACACTCTTCTGACTAAGCCAGTCAGGTGCCCCTCATTTTACATTCTCACCAGCAGTGTGGAGGGTTCCTATTTCTTTATACCCAGCCAGCATTTGATACTGTCTTTCTTAATATAGCCATTTAGTGGGTTTGAAATGGTGGTTTTCATTTGCTTTGCCCTAGTGAATAATTGATGTTGAGCTTCTTTTTTTTTTTTTTTTTTTAATTTTTAAATTTTATTTTGAGAGAAAGAGAGAGCACAAGTGGAGTAGGGGCAGAGAGAGAGGGAGAGAAAATTCCAAGCAGGCTCCACACCATCAGCGCAAGGCCGCACGTGGGGCTCAGTCTCATAAACTGTGATCACGATTTGAGCCAAGATCAAGAGTCGAATGCTTAACCAACTAAGCCGTCCAGGTGCTCTGAACATCTTTTCATCTACTTATTAGTTGTTCATATATCTTCTTAGATGAAATGTTGATTTAAATCTTTTGCCAATTTTTGGGGTACCTGGGTGGCTCAATCGGTTAAGTGTCCGACTTCGGCTCAGGTTATGATTTCATGGTCCATAGGTTTGAGCCCTGCGTCAGGCTCTGTGCTGACAGCTCTGAGCCTGGAGCCTGGTTTGGATTCTGTGTAACCTCTCTCTCTGCCCTCCCCCACCATGCTCTGTCTTCTCTGTCTCAAAAATAGATAAACATTTAAAATTTTTAAAATAAATATTCTGCCAATTTTTTATCAGATTACTTGTTTAGTTGTAGAGATCTTTATGTGTTTTGGACAGAATTCTGTTTCTCGATATATGATTTACAGATATTTTCTCACAGTATTTGGCTTCTTTTTTTTGTTTTCTTAATGGTGTCTTTTGAAGTGTGAAAGTGTTTTTACCCACCAGTTTTATTGAGATATAAATTGACAAACAGCACTGTGTAAGTTTAAGGTATGCAGCATAATGACTTACATATATTATCAAATGATTACCACACTAAGTTTAGTTAATATCTATCACTTCATACAGATACCAGAAAAAAAGGAAAATAATGTTTTTTTGTGATGAGAATTCTTGGAATTTATCCTCTTAACAATTTTCAAATATACTATACAGCAGTGTTGAGGAAAGTCATCATGTTATGCATTGCATCCCCAATACTTAATTTATCTTATAACTAGAAGTTTGTACCTTTTGATCATTTTCATCTATTTCTCCCACTCCTAACCTCTGATAACCACAAAAATGTGTCAATTTTGATGAAGTCTAGCCTATCAGTTTTTTCTCTCCTGGATTGGCTTTTTGATGTTGTGTCTGAGAACTCATTGCTCAACCCAAGGTCTCTAAGATTTTCTAAAAGTTTTATTATGTTAGCACCTACATTTAAGTCTATGAACCATTTTAGTTGCCTATTGTGTATGATATGGGTTAAGGATCCAAAATAATCTAAGTCTATGAACCACTTTAGTTATTTTTGTGTATGATGTGGTTTAAAGGTCCAAAATAATCTTTTTTGCATGTTGACAATTTAGTTGCTCTAGCACTATTTATTGAAGACTATCTTTTTTCTATTAAATTGCCTTGGTACCTTTGTGAAAAAGCAACACTAATACAATGTCTTTATTACTGTAGGTTTTTAAAAAGTGTTTATTTATTCATTTTGAGAGCGAGCATATGCAAGGGTACATGAGTTGGGCAGAGGGAGAAGGAGAGAGAGAATCCCAAGCAGGCTCTGCACTGTCAGCACAGAGCCCAATGCAGGACTCCCGAACTGTGAGGTTATGACTTGAGCTGAAATCAAGAGTTGGACACTTAACCAACCGAGCACTCAGTGGCCCCTACTGTAGTCTTATAGCAAGTTTTGAGATCAGGAAGTGTAAGTATTTTTTTGTTTGTTTAAAGTCTATTTATTTTGAGAGAGTTGACACTTAACCAACTGAGCCACCCAGGCGCCCCTCTAATTTTGTTCTTCTTATCCAAAGTTATTTTAGCTATTCTTGGTCTTTTGCATTTCCATATAAATTTTAGGATCACTTTGTCCATTTCTGCAGATAGCTAGGTGGGATTTTGATAGCGATTATGTTAATATGCAGTCAGTTTGGGGTTTTTTTTGTGTCTTCCAATCCAGGAACTTGGGATGTCTCTCCATTGTTTAGTCTTCTTTAATTTTTCTCAGCAATGTTTTGTAGTTTTCAATATACACGTCTAATTATGTTAGATATAGTTTTTCATAGATGTCATTCATTAGATTGACAAAGTGCCTTTCTATTCCTAGTTTCTTGAGAATGACTATCATGAATTGATGTTGAAGTTTGTTAAATGCTTTTTCTGTATCTATGGAGATTGTCATATGGTTTTTGTTCATTATTAATATGGCATCTTACTGCATTTTTTAAAATATTTTTTTAGTTTATTTTTGAGAGAGAGACAGAGACAGAACATGAGTGGAGGAGGAGCAGAGAGAGGGAGACACAGAATCCGAAGCAGGCTCCAGGGCCTGAGCTGCCTGCACAGAGCCCGACATGGGGCTCGAACTTGCAGAACCGTGAGATCATGACCTGAGCTGAAGTCAGACACTTAACCGACTGAGCCACCCAGGCGCCCTCATCTTATTGCATTTTTGATGTTAAACCAACCTTAACATTCCTTGTATAAAGCCCATTTGGTCATGGTTACATAGTCCTTTTTTATGTTGCTGTATTTGATTTGCTAAAATTTTTGTTAAGGATTTTTACATCTGGATTCATGAGGGATATCAGTCTGGAGTTTTCTCTTCTTGTGATATCTTGCCAGCTAATATAATTGCTACTCTGAGAAGCCTCTTTAGGCAAGTGAAGTTAGAATTTATTTCAATTTTTAATTTTTTTTAATGTTTATTTTTGAGAGAGAACGAGTAGGGGAGGGGCAGAGCTGGAGGGAGAGAGAGGATCCAAAGCAGGCTCTATGCTGAGAGCAGAGAGCCCAGTGCGAGGCACAAACTCACAAACCATGTGATCATGACTTGAGCCAAAGTCAGACGTTTAACCAACTGAGTCACCCCGGCACACCTGATGTTACCATTTAAAGGTAAGACAAGTACCTGGGCACCTGGGTGGCTCAGTTGGTTAAGCATCCAACGTCAGCTCAGTTCATGATCTCACAGATTGTGAGTTCGAGGCCCACGTTGGGCTCTGTGCTGACAGCTCAGAGCCTGGAACATGCTTTGGGTTCTGTCTCCCTCTCTCTCTCTGCCCCTCCCCCACTCTGTCTCTCTGTCTCTCTCTGTCTCTCTCTCTCTCAAAAATAAACATTAAAAAATTAAAAAAAGATGTTACCTTCTAAAAAAACTAAAATAAATAAAAATAAAAGTAAAACCTAGGACACCAAGGTAGGGGAGGGGACAATTCTTGAATTTATTTTTCAAAATGTGGGTGAGGGCAGGTATGGAATATTAGACTTTATTTTAAGCAGCCAACTTTAGAGAAGAGCTAGCGTATTCTTTCTGATTATTGCTGCACATGTCTTGCTTCAGGTTCTGTTTCTATCCAGGAGTAGTACTCCACATGGCTTCTGTTTTATCCTATAGGCTTTTCTCTTTCACCTCAAACTCTGTTGTGCAACACAGCAGTCCTGCTCAGGAGTTCTGTCCATCTGTGACTCAGATCTGCAGTGTGGCTTCCTGTTATCACCACCTGGTGTCAGGGAGTATGTTAAGTGCAGATCTGATCCTGTCAGCTCATATTCCCTAACCACCATCCCCCATGCCCATGCTTTCAATCTCTCAGTCACCTTAGATGTCAGACATCTTTATAGTTACACTTTGATCTGACCTTTGAATACCTCTCTAGCTTTATCTCTTGCCCTTCTTAGCATACTCTCCATTCCTACCTTGTAGCGTAGTGGATAAGAGTGATGGCTTAGGGGGTTAGACTGCTTTATTTCATATCCTGGTTCAAGCGTGTTATCTGTGTGTCCTTGGACAACTTGTTCCTCTAGAGCTAACAACGTGTCTAAATGGGACATTGACTAATGAGGGTGGATAATGTGTTGGTGCCTACCAAGTTTCTTTTATCCATGCCTTACTTTTTTCATCTGTGAAATGGGCATGATAAAATATACTTCTTTATGAAGATTAAAAGCGATCACCCGTGCAATATTCTGAGACCAGGACTGGCACAGATAAGGATTGAATAAATGGTGGCTACTACTATTCTTAACATATGTGTAACTCTGTAGGCAACATACTCTTTATGCTTCTGGTCTCTACCTGAAAAGGTCTTTTTCCCCTGGATAACTTTTTATTTCTCTTTTTATTTATTTTTTATATTTTAACATTTATTTTTGAGAGACAGAGCATGAGTGGGGGAGGGGCAGAGAGAGAGGGAGACAGAATCTGAAGCAGGCTCCAGGCTCTGAGCTGTTAGCACAGAGTCCAATGCCGGGCTTGAACTCATGGACCACGAGATCATGACCCGAGCCGAAGTAGGATGCTTAACCGACTGAGCCACCCAAGTGCCCCTCTTATAAGACTGCTTACATATCACCTGCTTTAGGAAACCTAGATAATTTTTTCGCTTCTCTTTGGCCAAGACACTCTTTTGTGTTTCCATAGTATCTTGTTCATAATTTTATCCAAGCATATATCCTTTTGTATTGTCATGTATGTTGATTTGTCTTACTTTGCCATTAGATTGTGAATATTTGATGCCATGAAGTATTTGTTTTATTTTTTATTTCCAGCATCTTCCATTTACTGATATTTACTGAATCAATGAAAAAAATTAGCCTGTATCCATGACATTGATTTCTATAACAAGGGTCTATTTAAAGTTCTTACTAGGGCAATTAATAAAATTAGAATATCACCTTTTTTATACTGCAGCTTTTCTGTAAGATTGAAATTGTTTCAAAGTAGAGAGTTTACAGAAATACCTGTTTTATCATAGTACATCATCTTAAAAATCTTGAATGATGCAAGATTACCCGTGAAAATCCTCTTTGTTCCTAGAATTCCAACCCCAGAGGTAACTGTGGATAGCAGTTTGATGTACAACAATTTAAACAAAACAACAACAGTTTAAACAAAAATATGTTGTCAATTTAGAGCCTTGAATTAGATCATCTCTAAGTTGTCTTTCAGTTTTTAGGTCCTCTGACTCATAAGCCAAGAGGAGGAGGACAGAGAAAGGAAAGGAAAAAGTCGGATAAGATAAGTTTAGTGTGCTGATGACACTTGTTAAGTGCTTATCTTGAGGCAGTTTTCTGCTGATGAGAGGATTATTTACATTGTAGCTTCTCCTGACCCCAAGACCAGAACCACAGCATTTGCTGTGCAAGCTGTCACAGCAGTCCTGCTCAGGAGTCATGTCCACCTGTGCCTCAGACCTGTGGTTGTGACATACGCTGTCACCACCTGGTGGCAGTGTAAGTTTCTACAGTGCAAAAACAGAATTTTGGGAGGTGTCCAAAAAAAAAAAACTTTTCAATAATATATCTGCATACTAACTTAGGAGTTCCTTGCAATTCCATTTACTCTTCAAGGGTATTTTATTAATATTTGCCACATTTACTTTCAATTTCATGTAGTTGGAACAAAGATTTTAAATTACAAGTTGAGTGACAAAAGGAAAATTTTTGAGTTAATGATACATATTAGTGAAAGATCAAATACCCATTTTATATAATTTATACACATTGTTTCTGTAATACTATGATAATCCCACATTCCCTTTATCCAGTTTTAAAGTACCAGGAATAAACTCTTCAATATTATTTGATGTTAAGAATACTTCATGGGATGCCTGGGTAGCTCATTCACTTGGGTGAGCATCTGACTCTTGATTTTGGCTGAGGTCATGATTCTGGGGTCATGAGATCAAGCCCTGTATTGGGCTCTGTGCTGAGGTTGGAGCCTGCTTAAGATTCTCTGTTTCTTTCCCTCTGCCCCTCTCCCCTGCTCATTCACTTTCTTAAAAATAAATAAAAAAGGGGTGCCTGGGTGGCTCACTCAGTTAAGTGTCCCACTTCGGCTCAGGTCATGATCTCGTGGTTCGTGGGTTTGAGCTCCGCGTCAGGCTCTGTGCTGACAGCTAGCTCGGAGCCTGGAGCCTGCTTCAGATTCTGTGTCTCACTCTCTCTCTGACCCTCCTCTGCTCATGTGGTCTCTCTCTCTCAGAAATAAATAAAAAACATTAAAAAAATTAATTAATTAAAAAAACAAACTCTAAAGAATACTTTAGCTACAAGATCCCTAAGTAATAAACAGTCAGGAGGTTATTAATCTTATAAAATTCCAGTTTTATAATATGTAAAACTTGAACAGTTATAAGAATCTTTATGATGTTTCCTTCAGGTGAAATTCCTAAGCAGGTTAAAGTGAAAAAATTGAAGAACCTAAAGACTCTGGATTCTAAACCTGGTATTAATTTTTATTTTTTTTAAATTATTTTAAAATATATACTTAAATGAATACATGAGTCTCACTGTTCATCTTATTTTTTTTCCTTTACTTCTTAGGAGTTTATACTTCTTATAAGCCATATCTAAATAGGGATGAAGAGATCATAAAACAATTACAGAAGGTAATTACTTGCTCATATTGTTAATTTAAATTTCCTCATTCAGGTATGCAATATCCAGTTAGGCAGTATGTGCGTTAGGTATAATGATGTGAAGTGAGGTCTTTCATTTGAACCAAAGCTTTATAAAAATCAATAGACTAAAGCAGCAACAATTATGAGCTTGAAATGTGGGACTGTAGTTACCAAATAGTGCCAGTCTTTCTAGAAGCTTGGGAGTTACAGTAAAAAATTTATGGACTCTTCTTTCATGAGGTAGTTTAGCACCTAACGGGATAATTACCATTTTTTGGGAAATGTAAATAATACTAATACAGCAAGTTTGAAATAAAGACCATTCATTGTAAACTGATACTTTTAAGTACAGGATGAACATGTGATATTTTACTCTAAGGATTTTTTTTTCTTAGGATATTGCACAATGAACTTCAGGTTAAATTACTTCAAGGTGAAGTTCTAGGGGTTTTTTTCTAAATCAAGTAAAAATACATATTTACGTATCAGTTGAACTTCTATAATTATCCACTGTTTTATATTCCCTTAGACTAGAATGTAGGTTCTCATTGCTTTTTCTTTCAAGGGCGTACAACAGAAACGTCCTTCTGAGGCTCAAAGTGTTATTCTCCGACGCTATTTTTTGGAACTGACACAAAGCTTCATCATTCCATTAGTAAGTTAACATATATATTCGTTTAATTTAATGACTAGTTGAAGGATATATGCATGTTTTTCTCATTCACAAAAACCTTAAGTTGTTTTGCTTGCTCATGTGTTTGGTGATTAAAAATAGAGCGCTTTACAGGAGACCTGGACTCTGTTCTATTAACGTTGTGACTTTTGCAAGTCACTTCCTTTTTCTGACACTCATTTTCTTTATCTGTAAAAGTGACTAATTCCACTTTTCCTAAATATCTTTCAGAGTTGTTGTGAATCTTAAATGAGATCATTGCAAGATGTTATATAATTATTGTATTTTGCACCTTAAAGGAAAGTTAACCTGGAGCTTCTTTCTCTGATACTGTTTTTTTGAGCACAGTTTGGTATGATCTCCATGAGCCTGGTAGCTGCATGATGACAGGGGCCTTGTCTGTCTTGTTCATTATCTTTCCTCGGTCTGGCATCTGATAGCACTCAATATTTATGGAATAAATGGCTAGATGATATGGGTATTCTTTGAAATTCAGTGGAATAACATATTAAAATACTAAAAGATGCCTCCAGTATCTAACAGTACCATAATGTGGGTCCAGTCTGAATACTGCATCACAGAGAGATTCCATGCAGTTACTAACGAATATTTTATGGGAGCAACCTGGAGATCTTTGCTCTTACATTTTGAGATGAAATATTCTTTCTTGTTAATTAATTTTGATGCATTTAAATCTGTTTGTCTCAGTAAATTAACTTTACTGTAGTCTTTAAGGGCATGGGCTGAAGTCAGTAGACCCGAATTCAGGTTCAGGCTGTGTGACTTTGAGCACGTTATCCAGCCTTTCAGTAACTGCCACATGGGATGGTTGCCAGGATTACAAGAGATCATGCATGTAAAATGTTGAGTACATTTTTCTGGCACATACTCACCCAGTAAGGTTAATGATTATGCAGACCCTTGGATTATCTAAGATTTAGTTAAATTTTTATTGAAAGTCTGACTTGCCATTTGAATCTAAATTTTGCTCTGTCTGTTGTGGGGAGTGATGGCATTGCTGCTGTCCATTGAAAGAGCATATGATGAAAAACTTAGAAACCTGTTTGTCTTAAGTGGGTCTGTTTAAATGTTTTGGAAGACTCTCCAGGTAAGAATGCCTTACTTTGACTAATTTTTTTCTTGGTTTTAGGAAAGATATGTGGCAAGCTTGATGCCTTTGCAGAAAAGTATCTCTCCATGGAAGGTATACCTTATTTAGTTAAATTCCTATTTGAGTTCTCTAACTGTAATTAACTTCTGTGAATATATCTATTTCTAATTTTTAAATCAGTATGTCCTAATTTCTAGAGTCCACCTCAATTAAGACAATTCCTTCCAGAAGAATTTATGAAAACACTTGAGAAAACAGGACCTCAGCTCACCTCTAGAATAAAAGGCGATTGGATTAGACTTTACCGGTTGGTCTTTTTTTTTCACCTATCTGTAGAGCTTTATTTAAAAACAAAACAGGGGTGCCTGGGTGGCTCAGATGGTTAAGCATCCGACTTCGGCTCAGGTTATGATCTCACGGTTTGTGGGTTCAAGCCCCGTGTCAGGCTCTGTGCTGACAGCTCAGAGCCTGGAGCCTGTTTCAGATTCTGTATCTCCCTCTCTCTCTGACCCTCCCCTGCTCATGCTGTCTCTCTCTCTCAGAAATAAATAAAACAAAAAAAATTTATAAATAAATAAATAAAAACAAAACAAAGGGGCACCTGGTGGCTCAGTCGGTTAAGCATCTGACTCTTGATTTCAGCTCAGGCCATGATCTCATGGTTTGTGAGATCGAGCCCTGCATCGGACTCTGTGCTGATAACACAGAGCCTACTTGGAATTCTCTCAATCCCTCGCTCTCTGCCCCTCCTCGGCTTGCATGCACTTCCTCTCTCTCAAAATAAATACACATTAAAAAAATAAAAACAAAACAAAAAACTGGACTTAAATTTTTTAAAAAAATTTCATTGTTTCACATGGTTCTCTAAGCTGTAATTAGGAAAGATATTGAGGAGAGCAAATAAGTCATAATCGAGCTATGCATTTTTAAAATTTATTTTTATAGGCATTTTCTAAAATCTCCAAATTTTGATGGTTGGTTCAAGACCCGGCGGAAGGAAATGACCCAGAAATTGGAGGCACTCCATTTAGAAGTTCTTTGTGAAGAGGTTAGAAGACACTATGTTGTGTGATGATTAACAATTATTGAAAATAAAGATAACATTATCCTTAGAAGCCGGGAGATGATACTCATATCCACTAGTTTGTAAATAGTAATAACTAACTTTTCTAGATCGTGTGCTATATGCCAAGGACTGTATAGGTATTTTATGTGGATAACGTCTTTTAATCCACACAATAACTAATTGAAGTGGGTGTGTTATGATCTGCATTATGAGATACCCCCCAAGGATTTAAAGTTCAGTGACTTGCTTCAGATCATATCAGTGCTAAGTAGTGGAGTCAGCAGTGAGCTAGAGCCCACAGGCACTGAGCCAGGGAGCTATGTACCTCTCTTCCCAGCTTTGCATTTGGTGATCTCAGGTTGGTAGCTTGAAACTGGCTACCGTGGGAGCATGACACCACTCTGGTACATGCTACAAACCGGAGACGTTTCCTGGAGAAGTGATGGTTAAATATTTACTAGCATATCACTGGATAGAATCAAGATTCAGATTTGAGCACCTTATACAGTTATTGTTAACAATTTTTTTCCTGTATTTTGACGGTTTATAATCTATAATTTGTTACCAGACTATTTTAAATTAAGCTACTCACTACTTAGTAGGGATGTAAATTAGTAGTGAGTAAATACTCAATACTTAGTAGGGATGGGGGTTACTATTATACTTTGAGTTGCAGTTTTTTCTTTATTCATCTAAAAGGGCTATCTCAGATAGGAGTTTATTATATTTTGTTTTATTTCCAAGTATTAGACAGTTGTTCTAGCTAATGTCAAAAATGATCTAATTAATGTTAGAATATTATGTACAGAATTATTCTTGTACTGTGATGCTGTGTCTGATCTACATGCTCTGTTCTCCTTGTTCTTCCTGTCCTTCCGTCAGTAGCCTTGCCTGTTACAATAGAGCAGTTTGAAAAGTGTTTTGAGTATTTGCTGATTTGGGATTTATTTATTCTTCTAGGACTTACTTCTCTGGACCCAGAAACACACAGAGGTAGAAACAGTTGACCTTGTATTGAAGCTAAAAAATAAGCTGGTATGTAGCCAAAACAGCAAAGATCCATGACAATATTTTCCTCACAGTTGAGGTGATAGTTCATAACATGTTGCTGAAGTAGCTTTTTAAAGGAGAGGACTTAAGATTGGTCAGTAGATCTGACTGAAAATACTTGGTCACTCAAAGAGATCATAATGGTGCCATATTATTTTAAAAGTATTTATAAAGGGTCTGTTGAGCTCTACAAAAAACATTGTCGGGGCACCTGGGTGGCTCATTTGGTTAAGCGTCCATCCTACTCTTGATTTCCACTCAGGTCATAATCTCACAATTCGTGAGATCAAGCCCCACATTGGCCTCTGTGCTGACAACACAGAGCCTGCTTGGGAGTCTCTCTCTGTCTCTTTCTCTCTGTCTCTGTCTCTTTCTCTCTCAAAATAAATTTTAAAAAAAATTGTCACTTATATATATATATTTTTAAATATTTTTATTTATTTCTAGGAGAGAGAGAGAGACAGTGTGAGCAGGGGAGGGTCAGAGAGAGAGGGAGTCACAGACCGAAACAGGCTCCAGGCTCTGAGCTGGCAGTCAGCACAGGGCCTGACGCGGGGCTCGAATCCACGAACCGCGAGATCATGACCCAAGCGAAAGTCGGACGCTTAACTGACTAAGCCACCCAGGCGCCCCAATTGTCACTTATATTTAATACCATATGGTACTTACAGGTATTATCTATTAATTTACACAGAAGTCTTTTATTGAGCCTGCAATATATTGTTTAAATGGCATGTTCTTTGCTTTTTTTACAGTTTCTGTAAATTCTGGTGTAAGTTTGAATCTTCCAAATCATTAGTTCATTAAAACTGTTCATTTAGAGAATATAATGTCCTAATACAGACTCAGAGAATAATTTAAATGCTTCCAAATGTTCCTTATGTAGTTGCAGGCCGATCGAGAACATTTACCTGTGAAACCTGACACTATGGAAAAGTTACGGACACACATAGATGCAATTATCTTAGCGTTGCCAGAGGACCTACAAGGCATATTGCTCAAAACGGGCATGACATGATATTTGCCAGGATTTTCCAGCCGCAAAGGATTGTACACCATGAAGCATACTGACATTTCAACCCGACGCACAAAGAAGATGTCTCAGCATGGAAAACAGCCGTGAATGCTAGCTACAGGGTGGAAAGACTATACTGACTAAACAGACCTTTTTAGTGCATTATTTTTAAAAATGGGTATCTGTGGTGGTTCCACTTTAATACTGAAACACCGAAAGACATTTTTTATATTTTTAATCATGTTCTAAAGTGCTCTTATGAGAGACCTGTGGGGCCATCAGTATAAGTGATTCCAAACTGCAGTGCTGGCATTGCAGATATTTTTTTAAATTGGTGCTGCTTTGCCCAATCATGTTAAAACTCAGGGGGATATAAAAATAACATTCACACTGGCTCTCTTCTTAAGAAGAAGGAAAAGACTGAACTGTCCGACTTGGTTAGAAGTGATTAATGCTTTTGTAGTGCCTTCTGTTGTCCTACATGTTTCACAAGCCCAGCTGCTAGTCTTAAAGCTTTTTCTTGATTATGATACATAATTTTATAAGGCATTCTTCTGAGTAATCATTGCTTAAAGATGCATTTCTTGCCTCCCATCATGTTTATTAGTAGTGCCCTGGTGGGTGATTTTTTTCCAATGGTCATGTAGGTTTCATTTCAGTACATTCTATACCATTTCACATTTAATCTTATCACTTTCTCCAAAGGCATGAAAACATCTAGTATTAATTATGGAAGAGTTTATTTCCTCTTGCCATTTACTGGTTGGACCTGTTTAAGTTAATTAGCTTGGATGTTTTTCAGAGACATTCTAATTGTAAAATTCATAATCGGCTCTATTTCTTAAACTGAACTATTCTTATTTCAAAGGCATTCATAAACCTTTTGAGTCATTTGAGTGATTATAAGATTAATTTTCAGCATTATTTGTTTAGTGGGGGTTTTCCCCCCAAATTCATATTTCTCAGAACACTTTCCCTACTGTTGTTAGACATGGGGAATTTTGCCTAACTCGCTGTTAGAGCTAGTTTGTTGTTGTTGTTTTGTTTTTGTTTTGTTTAAACTGTACTACCTTGCCAAAAATAGAAGACTGTGGTTTGGTAGAGTAAGAAGATTGTTTGGTTTGTGTTTGAATAGGAGTGTCCTCCAGAAGCCACTATTTAAAATAGCCACACATGACATAGCACATATGTAAATAGCTGTGTCTTGAATTACCCTCTAAGTAACCAAATTTAGTTTTTATGTGAATGTAATAGAAATGACGTCAGAGGCTATCTCTTGTTTTCTGTTACTGCAACTCTTAAGGGCACTTCTGACCCAGAAAGCCTCCTTGTGTTTGTAACTGTGGTCTTTTACCCAAATGTGCCCTTTTCTCATGGATACAGTCTCTTGAAGCATACCTCAAAGTCATAGAAAGAATATGGCATTTGAAAGAAATCATTTGCCTTGGATCATATGAGTTATTTTGTGAAACAGCATTGTCTTTATGGAAAAGGGGCAACTACTTTTATATGCTAAAAGTATTTCATATCTTTCTGGGAAACCTTATTTAGGTATAAATGGTCATCTTATTAGTTTTCAAAAAGGGGTATTTTAATAATCTTACAATTTATATACAGTTTGTGACCAGAATTTGAAAGTCATTAGTGTCGTATCAAGGATCTTTTAAATTATACCACTACAGGATGTATCATTTCAAGTTTATTTTGCACAGCCAATGAGTAGCAAAGGATGCCAAGTAGCATAATAACAGTATCTTCATATTTAACTAAAACCTAACACATGTTGAAAACCATATCATACTTACCTGGTTTATCTATTAATTTCAAATTATGGATTTGTAAAAATAACTTACAATTGCATTGGGAACCTAAGAAAGACTGACTAGTAACAATTTTTTGTGTGATTTTCAGTATTGTCCTTTTTTTTTTTTTTTTTTTGAGGCGACATTGTTAAGATCTAAAACCTGCCGTTTAATGTTTATCTCCACCAGCATCAGAAGGAATCACTGCTTTCAGGGTGTTAATGTAATGCCTAGTGCCTTCTGTTTTCAGTGAAAAAGAGGTTTTATGAAGGCATTTATGGTCATTACTGAAAAATGAATTAAAGGCCTTGGATTTTAAAGCATTTGGATATCTTGTGTTATTTCTGAGTAAGGTTGGAATGCTTGAAAAAACACATAATAAATAAAACTTGTGCATTATGGGATTTCTTTTACTTCCTAACTTATTTTTAAAAATTCAAATGAAAGCCTTATGTTTACTATGAGCAAGTCCATTGTAATAGATAACTAAGTGATGTCATATCCTTCTTGGTAGCATATTGATTTCATGAAATGTTCTGATGAAAAATTTTAGCTTACTAATCTACATAGTTATTGTTAGATTCTCCCTTATTTACTACTTTTTTTTAACCTTTTTTTTAATCTCAAATTATTTCCTTATCTCTATTTTTTAAAGTATATGATACTATTCTTTGGATTTTAATTTATTTGTTAATAATAAAATATATTGGATGTTATTCCTTTTGAAGTCACTAGATAATATCCTTGAACGTGCACTATAAAATATTTCAGTTCATTTAAAAGGGATTTCATTAAAATATGCTCTTTTGTTTTCATTTGCTCATAACTTAATTCATTTGTTTGTGTATGACTGAATTTTACTGACTTCCTCCTTTTAGCATAACTTGGGGAAAAAATTACTAACTTCCCAATATTAGTCTTCTAAAAAACAGTTCAAGAAGACAAAAAATGTGTCTAATTATGGATAAATATCTAAAAACAAAATATGTTAACTCATATTAATAACTAAATTATCATTAACAATTCAATATCTTCCCATGTATCCAAGATATAATGTATATATGCCATCTACAACTTGGCTGAATTATGGTATTTATTATTAGGCCAGTAGAAATTAGCACTTGTTAATAAAGTAGAGCTCCTAGATTTTTTTCAGTTACACTTTCCAGTTTGTTTGAAATAGTTAAAGCATGCCAGGAGAATTCTGCTATATCCTATTCTCCAGGTTTACTTCTGCACTTTTGAATTCTAGCCTTTCTCTGTTACCCATTACTTGAATGCTGTGCCTTTCCTCAAATTAAGATTATTGTTTTCTAATAATCATAGTTCTCATTCCATTTTACTGGTGTCACCATTAGGCTTTGGTTCTTCTGTTTTTGTTTTTTGTCTTTTGGGTTTGTTGTTGTTGTTGTTGTTGTTGTTTGCCTCCCCATTCTCTTTGTCATCATAATATCATTTCTGTTTAGCCAGTAGAAAGCTAAACTTCATAGATCATTTTTTTTCCTGTTCCTCATGTTTTTCCATACTAACCAGTATGAATATATTGTAGCATAAATTACTTCTAGAATGGTTGAGGTACTTTAGAAAAATAGTTAACTTTACATTCCAGAGTTGTCAAACTTACCATTAAGTGAATAGATTTTTAGACTTGAGTAGGAAGCCATTGAAATGATTGCTTTTGATCAAATGAAATGCATAAATATTTTTATAGCCAGAGGCTGTGGTGATAGAACCCAGCAATTTGTGTTTCTAAAAACCAGCTTTATTGAAGTATAATTGACATATAATAAACTGAAGACTAAAATTTAAAGTGTACGATTTGATGTTTTGACATTTGAATACACCCATAAAACCATCGCCACAGTCAAGATAGGAACATACCCATCACCCTCCAAAATTCGTCCATGCTCCTTCACACTCTTTCCTGCCCCTCTTCCCAAACCACTGATCTGTGTTCTGTCACTGTATATTGGTTTGTATTTTTAGAGTTTGATATAAATGGAATTACACTTCTTTTTTTGATCTGATTTTTTTTTCTTAACATCTTATTAATATAGTATTTGTCTTAACATCTGGCAAGCTCTGAGCCAACCACTCGCCCCTGCCTGCCTCGTGGTATAGAGGAAAAGGAATATATAGAGCAGATGAGACATGGGAGAAAGAACTAAGTGGTGGAAGGGACTCCTTAATATGGTGAAGAGGTTGGAAAAGGCTACCATCAGGCAAAAGAGTCCCATGACCTCTGAGAGGGCAAAGCCTAGAATGACGTATGAGAAGAGCTGTTGTTTCAAAGAAAAGTTCCTGACATACCCAGTGATAAGGCTTCCGAACACAGTCCCAATCCCAGCCCCAGGGCCAGCCATCTGGTGGTGGCAGCCACAGCCCCAGTGAATTTAGCTGCTGTGTCAATGTCCCTTGAAACGGCACTGATTTAGAAGTTATGACTAGGGATAAGTGAGGCTGTCCAGTTCCTGAGGGTCTCATTGGCAGTCTGTTTGTTTTAGCACTGCTGCAAAAAGTGGTCAATTCTGCAACTGAGTGGTGTTCCTGACTAGTGAAGGGGTGAAGACAAATTTGGTACGCGTGTACATTTTCAGGTAGGAAGGAGCTGTGGCAGGAGAGCTGCTCCCTGTGCAGAGAAGAATCTAACTTCTTTCACTCGGCATAGTTGTTCTGAGATATGTTCATGTTACATGTATCAATAGTTCATTCCTTTTATTGCTGAGGAGTATTCTATAACAAAAATGTCTTATCTACTTACCTGTTGATGGACATTTGGGTCATTTCTAGTTTCTGGCTATTACAAATAAAGCTGCTATAAACATTCATGTACAAGCATTTGTATAGACATATACTTTCCTTTTGGGTAAATACCTAGGAATTGTATGATGAGGTGAATGTTTAACTTTTTAAGAAACTCAGACTTTTCTGAAGCGGTTGTACAAATGTTTCCACCAGCTGTGTATGATTTCCATTCTCTGCTCATCCTAGCCAGCACTTAGTATGGTCAGCCTTTTTAGTTTTAGTCATTCTAATTGGTTTGTATTGTTACCTCATTGGGATTTTAATTTGCGTTTCCCTAATCTATGACATTGAACATCTTTTCTTGTCCTTTTCATTCATCTACATTTTTTTTTGGTAAAGTTTCTGCTAAATTCTTTTGCTCATTTTAAAAATTGAGTTGTTTAATTTCAAATGGTTGAGTTTTGAGAGCTCTCTATATTCTTGATACAAGTTCTTTTTCAGATATATGGTTTGCAGACATTCTCCCCACCCTAGTTTGTGAATGGTCATTTCATTTTCATAACAACATCTTTTGAATAAAGAAAAGTTTGTGAATTTCTACACAAAATCTTCCTGGGATTTTGATTGCAATTGTATTAAATCTATAGATAAATTGGCAAAGAAGTGATATCTTACTAATTTTGTCCCCTGACCCATAAACAAAATCTATCTCTCCATTATTTATGTCTTCCTTAATTTCTCCCAGCAATATTTTCTGGTTTTCAGGGTGCAAATGTTTCATTTCTTCTGTCACATTTATCACTAAGCCTGTCTTATTTTTGATGTAAATGATATCATTTTTAAAATTCAATTTTCAGTTTTTCATTCGAAAGCTTAGTTCAAAATACTCATATATAGTTGATCTTTGTATACTGATATTATATCCCATAACCTTAATAAATTCACTTGCTAGCTTTTTTTTGTAGATTCCATCATATTTTTAGAAGATTATTAAATCTGTGAATAAAAACTATTTACTCCTTTCTGGTAGATGACTTTTATTTATTTTTCTTGCCTGATTGCACTGGCTAGAACCCCCAGTACAATGCTAAATAGCGCTGGTGAGAGTGGGTATCACTGTTTTGTTCCTGATCTAAAAGGAAAGTATTCAGCTTTTAATAATTAAGTACGATATCAGCTGTAGGTGTTTTGTTTTTGGTAGATGTCCTTTATCAAGTTGATGAAGGCCTCTTCTTTTTTAAAAAAATAATTTTTAACTTTTTAAACATTCATTTTTGAGAGACAGAGAGAAACTGACCAAGCACAAGCAGGGCAGGGGCAGAGAGAGGGAGACATAGAACCTGAAGCAGGCTCCCAGCTCTGAGGTTGTCAGCACAAAGCCCAATGTGGGGCTTGAACCCATGAACTGTGGGACCATGACTTGAGTTGAAGTCAGACATTTAACTGACTGAGCCACCCAGGTGTCCCAATGAAGTCCCCTTCTAGTCCTCGTTTGCTGAGACTTTTTTTTTTTTTAAATCAGGAATGGCTTTGGATTTTGTTAAATGCTTTTTCTGAATCTATCAAGATGCTTTATATGGCTTTGCTTTCTGAGTGTATGAATGTGAATGGCATGTTAACATTGATTGATTTTTGAAAGTTAGATCAACTGTATTCCTAGGATTAACCCCACTTGGTCTTCATGTGTTATTTGATAATGATATGCTTTGATGTAGTTTTGTTCATGTTTCTTGTGCGTGGGGGTTAGTTGATCTTCTACATGTGGCTTTATAGTTGTCATCAAACTTGGAAAATGTGGGGGCATAGTTCTTTTTCTAATTTTTAAAAATTTTAAAATTTACATCCAAGTTAGCATATAGTCCAACAATGATTTCAGGAGTAGATACCTTAGTGCCCCTTACCCATTTAGCCCATCCCCCTCCCACAAACCCTCCAGGAACCCTGTTTGTGCTCCATATTTAAGAGTCTCTTATGTTTTGTTTCCCTCCCTGTTTCCATACTATCTTTGCTTCCCTTTCCTTATGTTCATCCATTCTGTGTCTTAAAGTCCCCATATGAGTGGAATCATATGATATTTGTCTTTCTCTGACTAATTTCACTCAGCATAATATCCTCTAGTTCCATCCATGTAGTTGCAAATGGCAAAGATTCATTCTTTTTGATTGCTGATTAATACTCCATTGTATATACATACATATACCACATCTTTTAAAAAATTTTTTAGGGGCGCCTGGGTGGCTTAGTCGGTTGGGCGTCCGACTTTCGCTTAGGTCATGATCTCGCGGTTCGTGGGTTCGAGCCCCGCGTCGGGCTCTGTGCTGACTGCCAGCTCGGAGCCTGGAGCCTGTTTCGGTCTGTGACTCCCTCTCTCTCTGACCCTCCCCTGCTCACGCTGTCTCTCTCTCTCTCCTAGAAATAAATCATTAAAAAAAATTTTTTTTAATGGTTTATTTATTTTTGAGACAGAGAGAGAGGTGGAGGAGGAGCACAGAGAGAGGAAGACACAGAATCCGAAGCAGGTTCCAGGCTCTGATCTGTCAGCACAGAGCCCGATGTGGGGCTCGAACCCACAAACTGCGAGATCATGACCTGAGCTGAAGTCGGACGCTTAACTGACTGAGCCACGCAGATGCCCCAATACCACATCTTCTTTATCCATTCATCCATTGATAGACATTTGGGCTCTTTCCATACTTTGGCTATTGTTGATAGCACTGCTATAAACATTGAGGTGCACGTGCCCCTTCAAAACAGCATACCTGTACCCTTTGTATAAATGCCTAGTAGTGCAATTGCTGGGTCATAGGGTAGTTCTATTTTTAATTTTTTGAGGAACCTCCATGCTGTTTTCCAGAGTTTGCATTCTCACCAGCAGTGCAAAAGAGATCCTCTTTCTCTGCATCCTCGCCAACATCTGTTGTTGCCTGAGCTGTTAATGTTAGCCATTCTGACAGGTGTGACGTGGTATCTCATTGTGGTTTTGATTTGTATTTCCTGGATGATGAGTGATGTTGAGCATTTTTTCATGTGTTGGTTGGCCATCTGGATGTCTTCTTTGGAGAAGTGTCTATTCATGTTTTTTGTCCATTTCTTCACTTGATTATTTGTTTTTTTGGTGTTGAGTTTGTTAAGTTCTTTATAGATTTTGGATATTATTCCTTTATCTGATATGTCATTTGCAAATATCTTTTCCCATTCCATCGGTTGCCTTTTAGTTTTGCTGATTGTTTCCTCTGCTGTGCAGAAGCTTTTTATTTTGGTGAGGACCCAATAGTTCATTTTTGCTTTTGTTTTCCTTGTCTCTGGAGACGTGTTGAGTAAGAAGTTGCTGCGGCCGAGGTCAAAGGGGTTTTTGCCTGCTTTCTCCTCAAGGATTTTGATGGCTTCCTATCTTACGTTTAGGTCTTTCATCCATTTTGAGTTTATTTTTGTGTGTTGTGTAAGAAAGTGGTCCAGTTTTATTCTTCTGCATATTGCTGTCCAGTTTTCCCAGCACCAGTTGCCGAAGTGACTGTCTTTATTCCATTGGATATTCTTTCTTGCTTTGCCAAAGATTAGTTGGCCATACGTTTGTAGGTCCATTTCTGGGTTCTATATTCTGTTCCATTGATCTGAGTGTCTGTTTTTGTGCCAGAGGGCATAGTTCTTGAAGTATTTTTTCTGTCCCCCTTCCTTTCTTTCAGGGACTTCAATTACTCATGTATTAGGCTATATGAAGTTGTCCTACAGCTCACAGATACTCTTCATGCTTTGTTTTATTTTGTTACTCTTTTATCTCTGTATTTCATTTTGAATAGTTTCTACTGCTATGACTTTAGGTTTATTAGTTTTCTGTATTGTCTAATCTGCTGTTAAATTTCATCTAGTCTCTTTTTCATCTCAGACGTCATGGTTTTTATTTCTAGAAGCTTGATTTGTCTTTCTTATGCCTTCCATGTGTCTCTACTTATATTTAAGATAACACTGTTTCAGTTCTGAGTTGGTTTCAACTGATTGTCTCATTATTATGGGTCATATGTTCCTGACTCTCATGCCTAATAATCTTAGGTTAAATGCCAGAATTTTACTTTATTGAGTGTTGGATATATTTTTGTATTCTTACAAATTTGTTTGAGCTTTGTTCTAGAAATCAGTTACTTGAAACTAATTTGGTCCTTTCAGGTTTCTTTATGATTTGTTAGGTAGGCCCAAAGCAGTGATCAGCTTGTTTATTTATTTAGTTTTAACATTTCTTATAAAAAACTTTTAATATTTGAGAGAGAGCATGAGACAGAAAATCCAAATGACTTGTGTCACTTAGCCTAGTACTCTCTAGCTCCATCCATGTCATTTTTTTATGACTGAGTAATATTCCATGGTATATAGATACTACATCTTCTTTATCCATTCATCTGTCAATGAACATATGGGCTCTTTCCATAATTTGGGTATTGTTGATAACACTGCTATAAACATCGGGGTGCTTAGCCCTTTGAATTAGTATTTTGTTTTTTTTTTTTTTTTTTGTAAATACCTAGTAGTGCAATTGCTGAGTCATAGGTAGTCCTATTTTTAACTTTTTGAGGAACCTCCATTCTGTTTCCCAGAGAGGCTGCATCAGTTTGCATTCCCACCAACCAGTGCTCAGTTTAGAAGTAATTATTCTTGGGGCGCCTGGGTGGCTCAGCCGGTTAAGCATCTGACCGTGGCTCAGGTCATGATCTCACGGTTCGTGGGTTTGAGCCCCGCATTGGGCTCTGTGCTGACAGCTCAGAGCCTGGAGCCTACTTCAGATTCTGTGTCTCCCTCTCTCTCTCTCTCTCTCTCTGACCCTCCGCTGCTCACGCAGTCTCTCTCTCTCTCTCTCTCAGAAATAAATAAAACATTAAAAAAAAAAAAGTAATTATTCTTCACTACGGAGGCAAGACCTTCTTAAATACTCTAGCCACTATCCTACAAGTTTTTCCAATCTGGCTAATAGGAACAGGCATTGTTTCCAACCAACCCTGGGCACTATTCCCTTTTAATCTTATTTCTGATGGTTCTTTCCTGAGCTTTGGGTCATTCTTCACATGCATTTGCTTATCAGTACTCTGCTGAATACTCTAGTGAACCTTCGGCAGATCTGTACAAGGGTTTTGTATAAGGGGTTTTTTTCTTTCTGTGCTGCTCTTTTCTCTCTGGAATCCCGTCCTAAAGTTTGGTTTTCCCAGACTTTCAGCTCAAGAGTTCACCAAGCTACCCTCTATTCTCCTTTCTATGCTGTGGCCTAAAAATAGCCTCCAGATAGTCAAATGGGGGAATCTCAGGTTCAGGACTCATGGCATTTGTTTTTGGTCTCTCAAGAATCACTATCCTTCATTGCCTGGCATCTAGTGTCTTGAAAACCATTGTTTTGTATATTTTGCTTCTTTTTTGAAAAATTATTTTAGGCAAGAGGGTAGATCTGGTCCTTGTTACTTGCTTTTGACTAGAAGCAAGGGTGTCAGGATTCTGATTTTGACAGCCCTCCAAGGAATTCTGGTGCATGTTAAAATTTGAGAGCCAGATAGATATATGAATTGACTGTTAGGTGATTATTTCACTAATACTCTCAACCATCATAAAGTAAAAAGAGGTTTACATGAGTCAGTAAATCTAATATTTGGAGGAAAAAAAATTTTTGTAAGGAAATTCACTAATTTCTATGCTTTGTAGCATGAAAGATATGTCAGTAATTGTGAGATATCTGTATATCTGTATTCATAACTGAAATATTTATATAGTCAGAGATGGATAGACGGAGGCTTGGGCAAGAAGAGGAAGGTTTTGTGAAATTATTTTTCACAAAAATTATTTTGTGAAATTATTTCATTAATGTTGCTATTGTACATAGTCATCAGACATTTAGCTTTAAGCTACTTAATAATTTCTTTCACTGTGAAATTTATTTACATCTTAAATGGTAAATACAAATTTGAGTAGAATTAGTGGCCTCAGGCTATTTACCTACCAAAAAAATCACTCTGCTTAAAGCATACAGAAAACTAGAGTACCAGTTCTTCTGGAAGTTAGAAATGTGACTGCTGTAAATACTTCGAAGGAAACTATCAAGTAGTTACATACATTACAGTTAAGATATGTATATAACTTATGCAACCTTTATGAAGCAGATAAAGCAGAAGTATTTTAAACTGGGGAAGTAGGTAAGTATTAACTTTAATAAACTTTACCAAAATTGTTAAAAAACAAACAAAACCCTGACTCCAAGGAAGGATGAGGGCATAGATTCAGATATATAAGCCTTCCCACAAAATCAAATGGAATCAATAAAACTGTTTTTTAAAAGAAGACTGAATAAAAGGTACTGAAACTGAGGAAAGTTCTTAACCACATGGCAGAAGCTTTGAGTTGCTGAGAGGTAACAGGTTCGGCCAAACTATCCAAAGACTCTGGGAGTTCACATGCCACTCCACTTTGGAAGAGAAAATGGGTGGACAAGATTCTTTGTAGAAGTATAGATTCTCTTCCACTAGTCCAGATAAATAAGTGTTCAGAGAATGTGAACTTTAAGAAAGATCAGTGATGAATTACGGTCAGAGAATGATACCAAAATGGAGCTTACAGAGGTTGGGAGGAAATGAGGTAAAAAAATAATTATACTATTGTACTACTAACAAGTGGACTAGAAACAGAGCTGAGTTCTCTCGAGACTAGTTGTCTGTCATTCTTGCAGAGAACACAGTGAATGAAATGGATTAAACTGTTGAAAAGAATATGGGGAGGGGGCGCCTGGGTGGCTCAGTAGGTCATGATCTCATGGTTCATGGGTTCAAGCCCCACATTGGGCTCACTGCTGTCAGCACAGAGGTTACTTTAGATCCCTAACCCCTCCCCTGCTTGTGCTCTCTCTCTCTCCTTCAAAAAGAAATAAAACATTTTAAAAAAGAATAATGGGATAATATATATTAAGCATGATGTTTGGCATGTAGTAAGTGCTCAGTAGCATCGGTTGTTGCTATTAAATATTAGCACTATTTATATAATACATATTCTCAAGTGCTTTGAACATTTCAAAGAAGTAATATGGTTTCTTTAAGAAGCTTACATTTTTAATGTTTATTTATTTTAGAGAGAGAGCACAAGCAAGCATGGGAGGGGCAGAGAGAGGGGGACAGAGGATCCGAAGCAGCCTCTGTGCTGACAGCACTGAGCCCCATGCAGGGCTTGACTCATGAACTGTGAGATCATGACCTGAGCCAAAGTCAGACACTCAACCAACGGAGCCACCCAGGTGCCCCAAGAGGCTTACATTCTAATGAAACAAACAATCAGCAAAAGTAATTATATTATTAAACCTAAAGAATTGGAATGAATACATATATATGTATATGTATGACTGAAAAGATCCCATAAAAAAAAATCAGGCTGGCTCAGTTGATAGACTGTGTGACTCTTGATCTCAGGGTGGTGAGTTCAAGCTCCACGTTGGGTGTAGAGATTACTTTAAAAAATGAAATCTTAAAAAAAAAAAATCAGAGATGAGGAAAACATAATGTAGTGTGTTGTTTACTAACACACACTTTAGAGTTGGGGCAACCTCATAACACCTTCCTCATAGTTGTTAGATTAAATGAAGTATAGGACTTGCTACATGGTAAATGATCAATAAACAATAGCAATTTCTCCCTTTGGGACTCAATTTTCTCATTTTCAAAAAGAAGGCAGTGATAATAGTGGTTAGGAGTGTCATGAGGCACCTGGGTGGCTCAGTTGATCTGACTTCAGCTCAGGTCATGATCTCAAAGTTTGTGGGTTTGAGCCCCTCATTGGGCTCTGTACTGACAGCTTGGAGCCTGGAGCCTGCTTCAGATTCTGTGTCTCTCCCTCTCTCTGTCCCTCTGGCACTTGCTCTGTCTCAAAAATAAATAAATGTTAAAAAAAAAAAAAAAAAAAGAATGTTGATGTCAGGGGCTTCTGGGTGGCTCAGTCTGACTCTTGGTTTCAGCTCAGGTCATGATCCCAGGGTCATAGGATCAAGTCCCAAGTTGGGCTCTGCACTGAGTATGGAGCCTGCTTAAGATTCTCCCTCTGCCCCTCTCCCCTGCTTGTGCACTCTCATTCTTAAAAGAAAGGAAAAGAAAAGAAAAAGGAAAGGAAAGAGAAAGGAAAAGAAAAAAGAAAAAAACCCATCAGGAGAAATGGGTTCTTAGCTGCAATGCTAAAAAAAATTTTTTAATGTTTATTTTTGAGAGAGAGACAGAGTGTAAGTGGGTGAGGGGCAGAGAGAGAGAGAGACACAGAATCTGAAGTAGGCTCCAGGCTCCGAGCTGTCAGCACAGAGACCAATGTGGAGCTTGAACTCGAAAACTGTGAGATCATGACCTGAGTCTAAGTTGGACACTTAACCATCTGAGCCACCCAGGGGCCCCTCTTATCTGTAATTCTAATGCTTATTAGCTGTGAGGCCTTTAGCAGGTTACATAACCTATCTGATACTGATTATCCTTATCTTTACAATAGAGACATTTCAGTAGGCCATTGACATCCTGTTTTGTGACCTCTATTAGCTACTTGATGTGTAGCATATTTTAAATGGAAATCTGAAAAATCTACTCTGACATCTTCATTTGTTCTTTGGGTTTTTTTGTTTTAGGTTTTAGATGCTAGAGATGGGCATCAGAAGTCTTTCTATCTATTTTGCTTAATTAAACCAAAAACATGGATTAAGATTTGGAAGAAGTGGGGCACCTGGGTGACTTAGTCGATTAAGTGTCTGACTTTGGTTCAGGTCATGATCTTCCGGTTCACAAGTTCGAGCCCCACGTTGTACAGCTTAGAGCATGGAGACTGCTTCAAATTCTAGGTCTCCTTCTCTCACTGCCCCTCCCTCACTTGCACTCTGTCTTTCTCTCAAAAATAAATATTAAAAAATTAAAAAGAAAGGTTTGGAAGAAGTTATGAGAAAGGGGATCCATTTTCATTTGTCTTGAGAAATTCAGAGAGTCAGCTGGGGAAGACCCTTAGAATCAGGTGAACATTGTTTTAAGGAATTCTATATAAAACGCCAAACAGACATAAGGCTACTTAATCTAACAAGCTTCCAAAATGCAATTTTAAGTTACTCAACCGCTAAGCAACTCATTTTATGTATTTCCAGTGCAAAGTACGGTTCTTGTCAAGGGAGATACAGTCTTTAACTCCATGTAAGTTAAATTCTAGGAAAATGTGTAGATCTGTCAGGTAATTATATAGACTTTAGGTTATTACAAATTAAATAGTATTTTGCTTCACACCAGAAATTAATAAACATTTCTATTAACTTGCTTAAAGAGTTTAGCCAACTGAGCCACCCAGACACCCTGCTTAAAGAGTTTAAAAGTCTGAGCCCAGAAAACCAATTGCTTTCTCTTTGCATTTCCCTGGTGCTCTTTAAATATTGTGTACTTAGTTACATTTAATTTCACCTTACTTAATGCTATTTCTGGAATATCTGGAAATTTTTACAAAGGGCAAAATAAATCCATTGTAGTCTATAAAATGGCTTTACCTTATTATCCACTAGAGTAAAGTTTTTGCTTTTGACTGCTCAGGGTCATTCTGAGAAATGACAGCTTCTGAAGGGTAGTTCTACCAAATGAAGCTTTACTCAGCAGGCCTTCAAGAATACGAAATATCTTACTCTTTTTCACACCCTGCAGATTTTTCTTATTCAACCCCATCAGGCAGAACGTACCATTTGAAATAAGCAACTACAGAACCTCTTAGGATAGCACTGTTAGAAAGAGATTAAATATTTATCCTGGCAATGGGTCTACTGCCTTAATTTATCATTGTGAAATCATAAAATTGTAGCAAAGCAAAAGCAAAATTGGAATATCTGGACTAGTGATCAGCAAGAGAAAGAAACAAAAGGTGATTAAATATGTTTTATTCATTAAAAAATTTTTTTAAATATTTATTTTTGAGATAGAAACATAGCATGAGTGTGAGAAGGGCAGAGAGACAGGGAGACACAGAATCCGAAGCAACCTCCAGGCTCTGAGCTGTCACACAGACCCCGATGCGGGGGCTCAAACCCATGAAACGTGAGATCATGACCTGAGCCGAAGGCAGACACTTAACTGACTGAGCCTCCCAGGTGCCCAGGATACTTCTTTTTTTTTTTTTTTTTTTTAAATTGATGTTTCCAGTTTTCTCCATTACAAACAATGATTTAATGAACATTGTTTGAACACAATAAACTTGAGGGAAATTTTCATTACCATAAATTCCTCAAAGTGGAATTTTTGGATCCAAGAGTATGCATGTTTTATAATCTTACAGATCAGTTAAATAAGTTATTTTATGTACCTACAATGGAATGCACCTATTAAAAAGAATAAGTTAAATCTATAAGTACTGTTTTCTTTTCTTTCTTTCTTTCAGAGAGAGATTGTGAGCTGGGGAGAAGGGCAGAGGGGGAGAGGGAGGGAGGGAGAGAGAATTTTTTTTTTTTAATTTCTAGGAGAGAGAGAGAGACAGCGTGAGCAGGGCAGGGTCAGAGAGAGAGGGAGACACAGACTCTGAAACAGGTTCCAGGCTCTGAGCTGGCAGTCAGCACAGAGCCCGACGTGGGGCTCGAACCCACGAACCGTGAGATCATGACCTAAGCGAAAGTCGGACGCTTAGCCAACTAAGCCACCCAGGCGCCCCCAAAGATTACTTTTTAAATTATGAAAGTAATGCATGGATATAGATTTCTTGTAAAAATAAATAAATACAGATATACAAACACTTGTACTCAAATGTTCAGTCTTATTCCTTAAAGCTCAATACTTTAAACAACCCAAAGCCTATCACTTGGTGAACAAAGAAATTGTATATCCACACAGTGGAATACCACTCAGCAGTGAAAAAGAACAAACTTGATACACACTATAACACAGATCAATCTCAAAATCATTATGCTAGGGGGAAAAAACCATACACAAAAGACTACATACTGTATGGTTTCATTTATATGAAATTTGGGGAAGGGCAAAGCTATAGTGACGGATAAGTGTTTAGCCAAGGGCTGGAGGTGAGGGACAAAGATGAGTACAGAGGAGTAAGAAGGAACTTTTGGGGGTATTAGAAATGATTGATATCATGATTATGGTATTGGCTATGTTACTGTATACATGTTTGTATTCATACAATTGTACAGTTAAAATTGGTTAGTTTTATTGCATGTACAAATTATATTTCAATAAAGCAAAAATTTTAAAGTACAGATTAAGCTCTCTTTTGACTACTACACCAAAACCAGGTTCCCTCACTTCCTGGGAAGGAACCCTCCTCCCTCCAAACAGGATAAAGGAGTAACCACATCACTACAGCAGATTCTATTTCAAAAAAAAAAATTTTTTTTTTTAATGTTTATTTATTCTTTGAGAGAAAGAGCATGAGCGGGAAGGGGCAGAGACACGGAGACCCAGAATCTGAAGCAGGCTTCAGACTCTGAGCTGTCAACACAGAGCCGACGCAGGGCTCCAACTCAGGAATCGCAAGATCATGACCTGAGCGAAGTGGGCGCCCAACCGACTGAGCCAACCAGGCGCCCCTCTACTTCAATTCTTATTCTGCATTTATACACCACACACACACACACACACACACACACACACACACACACACAGAAACGGGAAACCCACACTTTAATGTTGTTTTACACTACTTAGTCATCATTTGGTATTTTCCACTAGCTGTGTCTTGGACACCTTTTCATTAGAATATATAATTCTGTATTATTCTAACTTGTGATAGTACTACCTAGTACGTATACAACGGCGTATTCAGCCATCCCGCTATCATTCAACCATATTTGAGTGTCATGGTGTGCCAACTCCAGGGAATACAAGGACATATAAAAACCGACTAGAGTCCTGCCTTCTCAGCACTTTCAGACAAGGGTGAGGAAAAGGGAAGAAGGTTGTCAATATTAAATGTGAAATCGTAACAATGAAGAGGGGCTATGATTCTTTGAGACTAATTCATCCAGTGAGATCAAGAAAGTATTTTCCAAGGGAGTTAAACAGATCTGAAGGGCTGGTGATGGGGACTTAACCAACGTATGGGTTTAGGTAGAAGGAGCTCCTAATCTTGAACTGCATTAACGGTATAGAGGAAATAATGGGGATGTGGCGAAAATTATGGGGAACATGCTTTTAAATTGTTTTAACAGGATATATACCAAATTTTGGAATCAGGAAAACATTAAGATTATAAACATTAACAATTTTTTTTATTTATTTTTGAGAGACAGAATGCGAGGTGGGGAGGGGCAGAGAGGGAGACACAGAATCAGAAACAGGCTCCAGGTTCTGAGCCGTCAGCATAGCTCCATCCCACAGACCAGATCATCATGACCTGAGACAAGTCCGAAGGAAGTCGAGGTTTAACCGACTGAGCCACCCAAGCGCCCCCAAGATCATAAATATATATATATTTTAAGTGAGGAGGCTTTCCACTTTCTCAACATAAGGAATAAGCTTTCCAGGGTCCGGGAGGAGAAAAGATACAAGAAAAGCAATCCTGGGGCGCCTGGGTGGCTTAATCGGTTAAGCAACCGACTTTCGCTTAGGTCATGATCTCGCGGTTGGTCGGTTCGAGCCCCGCGTGGGACTCTGTGCTGACCGCCAGCTCAGAGCCTGGAGCCTATTTCAGTCTGTGACTCCCTCTCTCTCTGACCCTCCCCTGCTCACGCTGTCTCTCTCTCTCTCTCTCTCTCCTAGAAATAAAAAAGAAAAGAAAAGAAAAGCAATCCTTCTTTGTTGGGTTGTTTTTTTTTTTAATGTTTTATTTCTGAGAGACAGCGTGAGCTGAGGAGGGTCAAAGAGAAGAGGGAGGCACAGAATCTGAAACAGGCTCCAGGCTCTGAGCCTGACGTGGGGCTCGAGCCCATGAACCATAAGATCGTGACCTGAGACAACGTTGGACGCTTAACCAACTGAGCCACCCAGGCGCCCCCCATGTCGGTTTCTCTTTGAAAAGCTGCACTAGTCGATGAAAATGTCTCGGAGCTAATCTCATCCTGGCATTGGATTAGGGATGTTCACTACGACCTGGAGTGGGGACGGCAATGCGGCTAGGCCACAGCCTCTAACTGCACGACAGTTTTTAACCACTTATCTCCTGAGAATGCAGGGCCCGTCTTCACTTCTTCACTAGCGCAAGTGCCTGGTTCCGCGCATGAAACGTGTAGTTTCGTGGACCGGGGAATCCCCAGCGTGCATTCAGTTTACGAGTAAGTCGCCCAAAGGCAGGAAGAACAGGTTCACTTCCTAACCCACAATGCACAGGGCGCCTTTCCGGAAGTAAGGACAACAGCCTCCTGAAAGTATTTATCCGGGTGGAAGTCTGATTGGAAGTGACCAGCCAAGGCATGGTGGGACTTTGTCCGTCTCCCAGCACGCATGTGCTAACTGGCTTCGCCCCGCCGGTCCACGTCCGGGAGGAGACAACTGCCAGAGAATCGCGTCCGCGAAGCTGGCCAATCCCTTTCGTGCGCAGGCGCAGTGGTTCAGGCAGCACCGGAAGCGCAGGGGGTTGGGGCGGCGGTGACGCGATTCTGTCCGCGTTGGAGGGGCCGGGCCGCCGCCGGAGTAGCCGCGGCTACCGCGTGACGTGGCATAGCCAAAGCCTAAAACGCCAGAGCCGGAGCTGCCGCGCCAGTCGTCGAGCAGGTCCTCGCCCCGTTAATTCTTGTTCTGGAGCTTCGTCCGACACGCCGGCCAGCGAGCCGTCTCTGTCGCCTGCTTTCTCCCTCAGCTTGTCTTCCTTCGCTCAGTTTGTGGGGAGAGGGAAAGGAGAAGGCCCGGGGACGCCCCAAAACCCCTTCTGCTCCTGCCCATCGCAAGTGCCACTATTGCCATGGGCCTCACCATCTCCTCCCTTTTCTCCCGCCTCTTCGGCAAGAAGCAGATGCGCATTTTGATGGGTGAGTGAGGGGCCGAGAACGGAGGGCAGGCCCCAGTAGGGATAAGGGAAGGCCGGATCTCCGTGCCTGGGGCCGCTTTGGGGCCTGTGTGTCCCTCCGCCCGTCGTGGTGGGGGAGGGGCGGCGGGCTCGGGGTCAAGAGGAATTCTTAACCGGGAACAATGGGGCGAAAGGTGGGCGGTCGCCCCAGAGGTGTGTAAAAGGCCCGCACGGGGCCGCGGGGCAAGGTTCCTTCGCTCCTGGCTGCGGTTTTCTCTACTCGATCTTCCTGAAAGCTGGACCCGATCGGGCGGAGATGTGGGGGAAGCGAACTCCCGGCTCGCTAAGCCCGGAAGACACTGGCGAGGCCCGTTCTGAGAGTGCGGTGTGGCTGGTCTCTTCTCCGGTGTGGACAGCGGTCCGCAGGGAGGCCGAACTCCTCTAGCCTTCCTCCTCCTCCCCCTTTCGGCACTGTGCGCACACTCTGCACACTCCAGTGCTGTGTGAGCGAGCGGTCGCCGGGAGCCCGAGGCCGGCTGGGCCAGGAAGTGACCAGGCCCGGAGCCGGGGCCAGGGAGCACCCAAGGTTTCAGAAGAGTCCGGAGTCCTCAGCGCTCACTTCGCCAAACTTCGCGCAGGACTCCACTTCATATTTATTTATCCTTCCCCACTGATGGCCCCGTATCTTTTGGCCATTCTCAAAAACTAAATACATTTGGTTTACTCTCTTCGGTTTTCAAATTGATTTTTATCTAGCTGGCTAAGGTTTAATAGGAAAAATCTTTTAAAGCTATTTTTTTTAAGCCTATAACAAATTTCCAGTAACTGTACATCCTGATACTTAACTGTAAGGTAGCCTTGCTAAATAACAATTACAAAGCGTTTTTTTTTTTTAATTCTTTGGGGAAAATAGGCTTTAAAAAATGCTTTTCAGTGCCAGCTTTTTTGTTTTGAGTTATTTCAGCTGAGGGAGAAGAGGCTTGTATGTCACTTGGGTGATGTAAGCAACCCCTCCCCCATATTAACTGTGAGTAGTCTCTACATCACACCTAAGCTCTGTGGATCTCAGCTAACTGTAAACGTTGAAACTTGGTTCGTTAGACGTTTATTTTCCACAATAGGGAGGAAGCTTTATTTTCTAGTTCTACTACCATTAAAAGTTTTCCAAAGCAAGATTCAGTCATTGGAGGTGTATGAAGGTTAAGGACATGCCACACTTCGTTCTTTTTTCACTTAACTGTTATTCCAGCTTCTTCACAATTCATGGAACAGTTGTTAATAATTTGTTCAAAAATGATGATAAAATACTTTCTGTATTAAAGTTGTTTAGATTTCATTTATAGAGATCATCTTTTAAGGAAGGCAAGCATATTAAGTTTTTAAGGTGGCTGAAAATTGACAGTCTAAGAAGGACCTGAAGTCCTTGGGAGGACTTTGGACTGTGATAAACGAACTTCCAGGCTATTCCTTAAGGAAATTAATTAGTACGTAGTTATGTTCCTGGAAATGTACTACGTTGGTCCTTTTACTTAAGATATATTCTAAACAACTTGCAGTTTCTTATTCTATGTTTTCTGTGATGGCTAAAAGTTTCAGAGGGAGGAGAAACAATTATCCTATAAGCACTTTCCTAAATTTATAATAAGAGGAGCATTTCTCCCCCTACCCCTAAAAAATAATGACTGAAAGAAAATGAAAAAGTGTTTAACTTTGCAAGGGATTGAAGTCATAATGTGGAATTCACTTATTTTATGTTAAATGTTTTATTGCTCAGGTTTTCTCTACTTGTTTTGCACTTTAATTTTGGGATAATCAGGTTTACTTAATTGAAAACACTTCAGTCAAAAGGTCAACTTTTATAGTAACTCATCAGATGAAGTCTAACCTTAGAAAGATATGTGCATGGGTAGGGAAAGAGGTGATTTGGAAGTTTGATAAATGATTTTTTTTTTTTTTTGGTCCAGCTTTATGAGTGTCTGCATAAATAATTACTCTTAAGGTCCCTTGCCCCCATTCAAATTTAAAAATTAGGAGTTGATTGTTTTTCCCCCCTATGTTAATGTTCTCTTGCAGATATGTGGGCTTCCTTTTCCTTTATAAGGCTCACATAAAATTCATACCTTCTTGAGTCAGTGACTTTCATTTTCAAGTGTTACTGAAAGGTAGTAGTGAGCTCATGAAGTTTAAAATTTTTTTCCTACACTTGTTGTCCCAGAAAGTTCAAGTAATTTTCAAAGATGTTTGAAGTTACAGCTTGTAGTTAAGTAATTAAAAACCAATACGATGTTTCAAATGTAATGTCATTTAAAATATAGATTGACAAAAATTGTCTCCTTTCTTTTTTTTGGAGAAATCACTCACGTGAATTATGTAATTGAGCTTAAATTCAAAGATGACCAGTTTCCATCTTAGATTCCTCATGTAGCCCTGCATTATCTTATTTTTAGGCTGATCTCCAGTGTCTTGGTCTGTGATAAGATGTAATTTTGTAAATGACTCCCCAAGTTTTGTTTACATTGGAAACCACTAATGTAGGTTCTGTAGAGGAATAATTAATTCTACCCTCTTTGAACTTGAAAGTATTTGTTTGTTGAAAAGCTGGAAAAAAGTTGCTTTCTAAAAGATTGCTAATTACAGTATAATTCTGTATTGCCTTATGTGTGACTGTTTTGGGGGAGGCGGGGTAGAGAGGTTACTCTATTTGCCAATTTGAAAAATGTTACTAGTATTTTAAATGAAGCTTCAAGCCAAAGAGTGGCATTTCATGCTTTTTCCCTAGCATTTTTTGTAAATATAATTATTATGTGATTTTTAATTTTTTGTCCTCAATCTAAAAATAAAATGTCCTGGCGTACCTGGGTGGCTTATTCAGTTGAGCATCTGACTGTGGCTCAGGTCATATCTCACAGTTCGTGAGTTCAAGCCCCGCATAGGGCTCTGTGGTGACAGCTCAGAGCCTGGAGCCTGCTTTGGATTCTGTGTCTCCCTTTCTCTCTGCTCCTCCCCTGCTCATGCTCTCTCTTTCTCTCAAAAATAAACATTAAAAAATAAATAAAAATAATACGTCCTTTTTGTTAAATTTTAAAAGTACGAAAAAAGAATAAAATGATAGTTAACTATAATTCTACCATTTTACTATTGTTAATATTTACTCTCAGGATTTTATTTAAAAAATTTTTTTTAATGTTTTTTATTTATTCCTGAGAGAGAGATAGTGTGAGCAAGGGAGGGTCAGAGAGAGGGGGAGATACAGAACCTGAAGGAGGCTCCAGGCTCTGAGCTAGCTGTCAGCACAGAGCTGGATCCAGGGCTCAAACCCACGAACCGTGTGATCATGACCTGAGCGGAACTTGGACGCTTAACCGACTGAGCCACCCAGGCGCCTCTTCTCTTAGGCTTTTAATAGGATATTTGTGTTCTCTCTTTTTGACCTAACATATTATGAGCATTTTCTGAGGTCATTGGTTGAACACATAGTTGCCAGCCTTTAAAAAAAAAAAAAAAAACCCTGGGGCGCCTGGGTGGCTTAATCGGTTGAGCGTCCGACTTTCGCTTAGGTCATGATCTCGCGGTTCGTGGGTTCGAGCCCCGCGTCGGGCTCTGTGCTGACTGCCAGCTCGGAGCCTGGAGCCTGTTTCAGTCTGTGACTCCCTCTCTCTCTGACCCTCCCCTGCTCACGCTGTCTCTCTCTCTCTCTTTCCTAGAAATTAAAATATATATATATATATAAATTTTTAAAAAAAGCCCTTTTGATTAGTTATGTATTTAAAGAAACAGAAGAGGCAAAAAGTCTTTAGTTTGATGCCACTAGAAGTTGATAGAACAATTTTTAGATGTACCCTCTGGCACTATTGCAAATGGATTTCAGACTGATAATATGCTGCTAATTAACACATAGATCAAAGTACAGATATTTCTGATCTATTTGCTAGAAGTAAAACCTAAGCTTATATATATTTTTACCTGGTGGCTTCACTTTCAGGTTTGATGGTCAGACCTCTGAGGGATTATTAACTTTTAAAATGCAGTGTGTCCATCAGAGAAACCTGAAGTCAGGATGGCAATATATAAATATCTTTTGAGAGCTCTGGCATACACTTAGGGGTTTTTTTTTCTTTGCTTTAATTAAAAAAATTGAGATGCAGTTCACATAATATAGAACTTATACTTTTAAAGTGTACATCACATAACGTAAAATTTATACTTTTAAAGTGTACAGTTCATTAGTTTTACTGTATTCACAAATTTGTGTCACCACCACCAGTCTTAATTCTAGAACATTTTAATTAGCCCAGAAAGAAACTCTATACCGTTAGCAGTTACTGTTTCCCTTCTTCCCCACTTCTTTCTGCAACCACTCATATACTTTTAGTTTCTATAGGTTTGTCTATCCATGACAGTTAACATAGTGTTATCATATGATGTGTCCTTTAGTGTGGCTTCTTTCACTTAATACAGTGTTTTCACATTTCATATTAGATCATGTGTCAGTACTTCATTCCTTTTTATGGCTGAAGAGTAATTCCATAGTATAGACATACCACATTTTGTTTATCCATTCATCATTTGCTGGAAATCTGATCCTTTCCCCATTTTGGCTCTTGTGAGTAATGCTGCTATGAACATTTGAAAACAAGTTTTTGTAGGGGCATATGATTTTAATTGTCTTGGGTTCTGTATAATTATATTTAACATTTTGAGGAACTGACAAAACTTTTCCAAAACAGCTACACCATTTATATTCCCATCAGCTTTGTATGAGGGATCTAATTTCTCTATAAGACCTGGGGTTTTGCATACCTGTTCTACTCCTGTGATTCTGGGGACATTTCTGAACCTTAGATGCTGTGTGTGAAAAATGGAGAATAGTCGTGAGGTTTATATTATAAAAATGTATGGAATCCACCCAATGTGCTCAGAACACAGTAAGCACTCAATTTGAATTATTTTTAAATTGTAAAGTTGTATTTCAAGCTTTCTTGTAGAAAATTTTAAAGAGAAAAGAAAACATGAAGAGAAGTTATTCTGTGTGAAAATTTATCTATCTGAAATACACTTTTTTCATCTCAGTCTCTTTTCTGCATTGTTTTCCCCCCAAGTTAAGATCACTGGAATCTAGAGGTACCTGGATGGCTCAGCCAGTTAAGCACCCAACTTTGGCTCGGATCATGATTTCATGTTTCATGGGTTCGAGCCCCGTGTCGGACCCTGTGCTGACAGCTCAGAGCCTGGAGCCTGTTTCAGATTCTGTCTCCCTCTCTCTTTCTGCTCCTCCCTCACTCATGTTCTGTTTTTCTCTGCCTCAAAATAAGAAAACAATAAAAAAAATTTTTTTTAATTGTTGGAATCTAGCATCATTAACTTAGAATATTTCTTGCTGCCACATTTTAGTAGACAAATGTTTTAATGATTGGCAAAGATTTTTGGGGGTAGTTTTGCTGCTGTTAATACTTTGGTCAAAGTACAGGTCCAGTTAAGGAGAACCAGTAATTCCAGTATATCTTTCAATACAGTAACTTGTTTATGGGGGTGGAAGGGAGGGAGGGCATTACTGGAATGTACAGATTAGTCTTATCTTGACTAGTTGAGAATTGGTTATGGTTTCATTTTGTGGAGACATCTCATTGCCAAACATTGCAACATTAAGGAAATACATACTTAAGAAATGACTCAAGTAGCATAAAATTGTTAGATCAACATGTTTTTGAGTAAAGAACTATACAGTGAGTTTTCAGTGATGGTATATATTAATTGTGCATCTTTAATCTTGCAGTAGAAACTCCTTTTTAAAAACTTCTGGTTTGCAGTTATTACAGCATTAATTTGGTTGCAACTCAAAAGAAGCTCTTGTGATTTTAAAGTCTCATGTGGGTGTGAGCTATTTAACTGTTGTCTTATAATTTTTATTTTATTATTTTAAAGTTTTATTTATCTTGAGAGAGAGAGCATGGCACATGATGGGGAAGGGCAGGGAGAAAGGGAGAGAATCCCAAGCAGATTCCCCACTGTCAGTACAGAGCCCAGTTTGGGCCTCAATCTCATGAACCTTGAGTTCGTGACCCAAGCTGAGACCAAGAGCTGGCCACTTAACTGCCTGAGCTACCCAGGCACCACACAACTTTTATTTTTAAAATAACTTGATTAAAAACCTTATGGTTCACTATTTTATAAACACTTGCCCCCTTATTTTTTTTATTAAAAATAATTACACAAAATATATTCAAGGCTCTTAAGTAGTCATTCATCTTAAAGAAATGTAACCAGCCCAACATTAATAAAGGAAATCTGCTACTTGGGATTTATTTTTTTAATGAAAGTAATGCATGTTTATCATGTAAAAAAAAAATTCTAACTAGAAGTAGAATATTAGTTATATACACAAGCAGGTATAACATTTTCATTTATTTTTTTAATTTTAATGTTTTTACTTCTGAGAGAGAGAGAGAGCGAGAGAGAGATACAGTATGAGCAGGTGAGGGTCAGAGAGAGAGGGAGATACAGAATCTGAAGCAGACTCCAGGCTCTGAGCTAGCTGTCAGCACAGAGCCCGACGCGGGGCTCTAACCCACGAACTGTGAGATCATGAGCTGAGCCGAAGTTGGATGCTTAACCAACTGAGCCATCCAGGCGCCCCTAATATTTTCATTTAAAAAAATTAGGTTACTTCTCTGCCTTTCTAGAATTTAAAAAATAGCTATATTATCATAATTTGTCTTAGGTTTCTTCCATTGCTTGTCAGTATTTTTGGATTTAAATTGTTTCAGTGATGGGTGAGGTTCAGTTTGACTTACAGTGAGGATGGGCATGTGCTGTATTTCTCAAAACCTAACTCGTGTTTGTTTTTTTCTTTTAAATAAATGTATTATTATTATTATTATTATTATTATTATTATTATTATTTTAAGTTGGGCATGAAGCCCAAGTTGGGGCTTGAACTGATAACATTGAGATCAAGACCTGAGCTGAGATCAAGAGTCTGACACTTAACCAACTGAACCACCCAGGTGCCCCTTGTGTTTTTTCTAATTAGCATCTCAGTTTCACTTCTTCTGACTTGGGTTTAATCATATTTTGACTTAGTTACTTAAGGGTGGATTTTGTTTTATTTTTAAATTTCATCGAGGGGCGCCTGGGTGGCTCATTCAGTTAAGCATCTGACTGTGGCTCAGGTCATGGTCTCACAGCTCCTGAGCTCGAGCCCCGCATCAGGCTCTGTGCTGACAGCTCAGAGCATGGAGGCTGCTTTGGATTCTGTCTCTCCCTCCCTCTCTGCCCCTCCCCCACTTGCATTCTGTGTGTGTGTGTGTGTCTATCTGTCTCTCAAAAATAAACATTTAAAAACTTTTTTTATAACAAAATTACCTGGGAAGTACTTACTCTTTCAAGACCACTTTTTTGAATAAGGAAACAGTCATTTTGTTCTACCCTTCATTTTCTGTATTTTTACTGAACATGTCAAACTTAAGGCAGTTATTTTTGTTTCTTTGTGTATATTTTAGATTTAGGTTTCCTGGATTTTTTTTTTATGCTATCCCATACTCGGAAAACAAAACACCTCCTGGTGCCAGTTGGTTTGTCTTAGGCCTGTGACTGAGGGCTTAGCTGCTCACTCTGACTAGTAAGCATCATAGTCTTTTGGAAAGAATAAACCTAAATATCTCAGTATGAAGAAGTAGGGAATAGAGTTTGATTAGAGGACACAGGATATGAAGATGTATATTGCTTGAGTGTCCAGAGAGATCTCAAAGCTAACCTCCGTAGGGTACAGAACAGAAACGCTTGTTGCATGGGTAGAAGGGGTCTGAAATTGCCTACAGCCTGTAAGTCTATTTTAGGTAAGTAGGGTGATTTCTCTGTGTTTGTTTTTTCAACTTAATAGCATTTGTTTCATGTGCCAAGTCATGCTTTGATTTAAATATTTAAAAAGCGTCCTTGCTCAAATCAATACTCAGTTGAACTCATTTCAAAGTCTGTGATCGTGTAAATCTAGGTAGGCAAATCCTTGGAACAGTGATACATTCCATGAGGTTGTTAGATACCGACCTTCCATTTGGAAAGGTTTGGCAAACCATGGGGAATATGCAGGTTTTGAGAGATTCGTACTTAGAATGAGCATTTAATTTGCTCGTCACTATCAATGTAATAAAGAGATATACCATCTTGTTCCAGTATGGATTTTTTTTCTTCAGAAACAAGCACATTCTTCCCTATTTGTATCTGCCCCAAAGGAGTCATTTTAAGAATTTAGACATTAGTTGGGAGCCTGGGTGGCTCAGTCGGTTGGGTGTCTGACTTTAGCTGAGGTCATGATCTCACAGTTTGTGGGTTCGAGCCCCGTGTTGGGCTCTGTGCTCACAGCTGGCTCAGAGCTTGGAGCCTGCTTCGAATTCTGTGTCTCCCTCTCTCTCTGACCCTCCCCTGCTCATGCTGTCTCTCTCTCTCTCAGAAAAAAAAATAAAAAACAGAATTTAGTCATTAGTTACATTGGAAGTGAATATGATAGGGCCTTTCAGTTACCCAAATTAATCAATTTTTTGTTCTCATTTCTGTGCATTTGATGTAGGAATGGATATAGATAGTGGTAAAATTGGCCTCATCTTCCTTTATTATTAAGGATACTAGGGCATAGTTACATATTTTTTAAAGATAATTTTTATTCACTTTAAAAATTTTTCATTTTTCACTGTTTTTTAACGTTTATCATATTTTTGAGAGAGAGTGTGAGTAGGGGAGTGGCAGAGAGAGTGATACACAGAATCTGAAGCAGGCTGTAGGCTCTCAGCTGTCAGCATAGACCCTGACCTGGGGCTTGAACCCATGAACCATGAGATCATAACCTGAGCTGAAGTTGGATGCTTAACTGACTGAGCCGCCCATGCAGCCCCCACTTTTTAAATTTTTTAATTAAAAATAAATTTATTATTATTATTATTATTTTTTTTAGAGAGAGCACGCAAGTGGGGGAAGGGGCAGAGGGAGAGAGAGTCCAAGCGGGACTTGATCCCACTACCCTGGGATCGTGACCTGAGCCTATCGGATGCTTAAGAGACTGAGCCACCCGGTCACTCCTTTATTCACTTGTTTCTGTGTGTTTTCTGATTCAGTTTGTAAATTGTGTTTTTAAAAATAAGAGTAGTTCATAGAATTAAATAAGAACTTGAATTAGAAAAAATCTTATATTAAATGATTCATTCCCCTTGTTTTCTAGAGTGACTTGTTTAAAGGGAATTAACTAGTTTGTGGCAAAGCAAATCTAGAAGACAAGAGCCTGAGTCAGCCAGAAACTCTTTTCTTTTCCCTACTACATGTTGTCTCTCTAGGTCTAGAAAGAAAAATGGAAAAGCTTTGTGTAGCAAGTGTTGCCCTTGGGGATCAGAAATGAAGTAATTTCTGTTCTAACTCATTTGTACCTTGACCAGTTGACTTTTGCTTTCAGACTATGAATTTGTTGTAGAATTAATTCTCAAGTGTGCTTTTGGTCTAGATTTAAAATCTATAATGTCTTTTTCTAGTTGGATTGGATGCTGCTGGCAAGACGACCATTCTGTATAAACTGAAGTTAGGGGAGATAGTCACCACCATTCCTACCATTGGTAAGAAAGTTTACAGATGACTTTAATTTATATCATAATAGTATGCTATAAAATGAAATAGAATATGGTTTAATATTGAAACAATTTTTATGGTTTATTTCTTTAGAGCAGCTTTATGTTCGCAGAAAAATTGAGAGGAAGATACAGAGATTTCCCATATACTCCCCACCCTCATGTGTAGGTAGCTTTTCCGTTTATCAGCATCACTCATTTGAGTGGTACATTTGTTACAATTGATGAACCTCATTGACACATTATAATCATCCAAAGTCTGTGGTTAACCATAGGGTTCACTTTTGGTTTTGTGCATTCAATGGACAAATGTCCTGTGGCATATATCTATCATTATAACTGGCTTAGGTTCTTTTTAAGTTTGTTAATTAGTAGGACTTTAAAAAAGCAATTCTGAGAGAATTCTATAATAAAGAGGTTTATTTTCTTTATGACATTTTGCACCACTGTCTTTTTTTTTCTTTCTAGGTTTTAATGTGGAAACAGTAGAATATAAGAACATTTGTTTCACGGTATGGGATGTTGGTGGTCAGGATAAAATTAGGCCTCTCTGGAGGCATTACTTCCAAAATACCCAGGTAAGGGAATGCTATGCAGTTTGTATAACTTTTCTTTATATGTTTTATGCTTTAAGGTTTCTGTTAATATCTACTATTTGACTGGGTGTTGGTGTTTACTATGTGAGTTGGCATTCTTATCACTGCTTACATATTCTTCAGTGAACTCTCTCACTCATGCCTTTGAAGGCTAAATTATCCAGTGTGGATGATTTACATAGCCATCATAACAGTATTTTGGAAGATTAGGTGGGGGGTGATTCTCAAGATTGAATGAGATGTCTCATCTATAGTTCTCTTGGTTTTGTTCTTAGTCTAAAAAGTAAGGTCTATATAACTTTATCATTGTAATTTTTAATGAGTAAAGGGTAATTAATAGTCCTTCATTTAGCCCATACATTAAGAAAAAATTATATTAATATAGATCTACCTTGTTGGTTTATAAGGTATTTTTGTATTTTCATGTAGTATATATAATAGTGGCATGAGAGAGACCTTAGTAATCTTGTAGAGTAGGAGTTCTCAAATTTGGCTACACATTAGAATCACCTGGGGAGCTTCAAAAAAAAAACAATCCCAAAGTGCTGATCATTAACTTGAATTGGAATCTCTGGGGATATAAACTAGGTCTCAGTAATGCTTCTTAAACTTTTTAAAAAATTTTTTTTGTTTGTTTTTAATTTATTTCTGAGAGAGAGCAGGGGAGGGTCAGAGAGAGAGATACAGAATCTGAAGCAGGCTCCAGGCTCTGAGCTAGCTGTCAGCACAGAGCCCAATGCGGGGCTCGAACCCACGAACTGTGAGATCATGACCTGAGCCGAAGTCAGACGCTTAACCAACTGTGCCACCCAGGTGCCCCTGCTTCTCAAACCAACAGCATCAGTACCACCACCAGAGAATCTGCTAGAATTTCGGGCCTTGGGGCACCTGGGTGGCTCAGTTAAGCATCTGATTCTTGGTTTCAGCTAAGGCCATGATCTCACAATTCATGGGTTCAAGCCCTACATCAGGTTCTGCACTGGCAGTGTGGAGCCTGCTTGGAATTCATTCTCTCTGCCTCTCTCTGCCCTTTATTTCCTCGTGCTCTGTCTCTCTCAAAATAAACAAACATTAAAAATAGTTAACAGAGTAACTATTGTTGGGTGAGGGGAGGCTGTCTGCATTGTAGGATGTTTAGCAGCATCCCTGTCCTCTACCCACTAGGTGCCAGTAGCAAACCCCACCCCACCCAGTTGCAGTAACCAAAAATATCTACACATATTGCAAAATATCCCTTGGGGACAAACTTGCTCCCTTTTGAAAACCGCTGCTCTAGTCTACCTCTCACATAGGAGCAAGCTGAAGCTTGGAATAACTTATAAGACTGGAGAGGTGGTTCTTGTTCTGCATATCTCTTGAAACTTGTTCCAACTCCCTTGTGTTGTCTACCACAAGAGAAGTTTCTCATCAGTTTTTGTTTACTCCTGGAGTTGATAAATACATTTTTAAGTAATGTGTGATGTTACAAACCCTTCATATGTGTTAAATTTGCAGATGTCATTCTTGGTCTCCAACTCTTAGAACGTTGTATGCAAGTGAGGTATATTGCCACCAGGTGGCAGTGAGTACCCTAGGCAGTGGCTGGAACTACCAGGTTTAAGTAGCATGTCATGTCCAATAAACGACATGCTTTTTTATTTAAAAATTAGAATGTTTCAGTTCATTAGCTGTGATTAGAAAAGTTATTTTGAGGGACGCTTGGGTGGCTCGGTTGGGCTTCTGATTTTGACTCAGGTCATGATCTTGCAGTTTGTGGCTTTGAGCCCCGTGTCAGGCTCTGCATTGACAGTGTGGAGTCTGCTTCAGATTCTCTCTCCTTCTTCCTCTGCCTCTCCCCTGCTCTTGCTTGCTCTCTCTTTCTCTCTCACAAAAATAAACACTTTTTTAAAAGCTATTTTGATATGAGTCATGTGCTTAAAAAATATTAATGGAAATTGTCAAATGTATGCAAAAGTATAGAGAATAGCATATAAACTTCCACATCTCTTTCACGTAACTTCAATTATTAGGATACAGCCAGTATTGTTTAATCGATATTCCTCTCAATTAAGATACACCTCATCTTTTAGATTATTTTAAAGCAAGTCATAGTCCTTTGATTTACATTTTTGAAGTAAAATTAGGGATGAAGTAAGACTTTGCTAATCCTTAATTTGTTATTCTTGACCAAGAGTAACCCTAATCTCATCCTAGATTTGTTTACAATGCTTTGTAACTTACTTTAGAGTTTTTAATTGAGATTAGACTCATTCCTGGCCTTTTATTTATTTATTTAAAAAAATTTTTTTTTAATGTTTTATTTATTTTTGAGAGAGAGAGACAGCATGAGCAGGGGAAGGTCAGAGAGAGAGGGGGAGACAGAATCTGAAACAGGCTCCAGGCTCTGAACTGGCTGTCAGCACAGAGCCCGATGTGGGGCTCGAACCCATGAACCGTGAGATCATGACCTGAGCCGAAGCCGGACTCTTAACCGACTGAGCCACCCAGGTGCCCCCATTCCTGGCCTTTTAGATCACCTCATAATCAAAAGTCCAAGAACTTCTTCCTTGAGAACTCATGCCTACAGGAGAAAGTTTTATGTATTACCTGATGTAATCTCAGCTAAGCTTTTGCACCAGCTTTTCTAGTATTCCTGATCAGTTGTTTTAGCTATAAAATACAAAAGAAACCAATACCATTTAACCATGCTTCTCACTTTTTTAACAAGCCAGGACACGGTTTATTGTGTAAATTCCTCTTCCTTCATTAGACAATTCAAATCATTTTGCTATTCTAAATAAGTAAGCATTTGGCCTTTTAAGTAACCTTTTCTTACTGTAGCCAAACTTATCTTTAGGATCTAAGCTTTTCTACAGTCTTGATTCTAGGTTGTCTCAGGAAGTGAATAACTCTGAATTTATTGCTGAAATAGTTCTCTCTCCCAGTGGTGTTACTTTGGGACTGAGAGCATTATTTTACATTTTATTTTACTTTATTTTTATTTAGCTATTATTAGCACACTTGTGCGCAGGACGGGGGTGGGGCTAGGCAGAGGGACAGAGAGAGGGAGAGGGAGGAAGGGAGAGAATGAATCTCAAGCAGGTTCCACACCCAATGCCTAAGGTCATAACCTGATCAGAAATCAATAGTTGCACTCCTAACCAGCTGAGCTACCCGGGTTGCCCCTACGTTTTAAGACAATAGAAATGGATTGTTAGTAGTCCAGATAAATTTGGATCCCTTTTGGAGGCATTGCCTCTTCCAAAGGGGTAGAACCTAAAAAGGAATAGCTTTTGGAATAGAAGAAGGAGACAGTCTTTCCTGAATGCCTGTGATAAGCGATTCGATGCTAGATTCTTACTGTATCTCTATGGTTACATTTAACAGGCTTATAAAGTTGACAGCATAGTTTTATAAAAGAGGAGGCATGTTCAAAGATTAGATAATTTATATGATAAGTAGTCTTTGATTTGAATTTGGTTATTTTTCCATTATGCCATACTGGCACTCATAGCACCAGAAGTATTTTCAGTGGTTAGGATGTTTAAAATAATGGTTTCCAGCAGAGATTAAGGAAACGGGTTTGCAATTTGCTAGACCAAAGGAAATTGTTATTTAATGACCATAGCCTAAAGTAAATATTTAGTAACCCTGGCAAGCTTAGTACTGTGGTGGTCCTGAGGGGTAAATACAAAATAACATAGCCCCTTGCCCTAAGTGGATTTTATGCTCTCAGTGGATTTAATCTACTTACCCACATAAATAAGTAAACGCAAGACAGTTTGTGCTACAGTGACAAGTGATCATAAATACTATAATGGTTAGCGTTGTAGGGAGAATAATATTTGAAGTAATCTCTTTAGTATTAATAGGAATAGATTTTAACAAAGTTATCAAGGTAATCTACCCTCTCTCACTCCAGTTGAAAATTTTATACTTTTCCATTTGAAAGTTTTTAGAAAAGTCTTAACTGTTTCCTTAATTCTTCTTTTCTGGCATAGAATTTTAATATTTGTGAATATCGGAATGGTTACTACTTTTCTTTCTGTTAAGGATTTCTTCCTTCCTTCCTTCCTTCCTTCCTTCCTTCCTTCCTTCCTTCCTTCCTTCCTTCCTTCCTTAGAGAGAGAGAGAGAGACAGAGAGACAGCATGAACAGGGGAGGGTCAGAGAGAGAGGGAGACACAGAATCCAAAGCAGGCTCCAGGCTCTGAGCTGGCAGCACAGGGCCTGACATGGGGCTTGAACCCACAAACCGTGAGATCATGACCTGAGCCGAAGTCAGATGCTAAACCGACTGAGCCACCCAGGCGCCCCATCTGTTAAGGATTTCTTATCAGGGCACCTGACTGGCTTAGTTGGTTAAGTGTCCAACTTTGGCTCAGGTCATGGTTTTGTGGTTTGTGGGTTCAAGCCCCACATCGGGCTCTCTGCTGTCAGCATTAAGCCCTTTTCAGATCCTCTGTCCCCCCAACTCTCTCTTTCCATCCCCGCTCTCATGTACACTCATTCACTCTTTCTCAAAAATAAATAAAAATTTTTAAAAAATTAAAAAGAATTTCACGTCTGGAGGCACCTGGCCAACTCAGTCTGTGGGACTCAGGAGCTCAGGGACATGAGTTCAAGCCCCACGTTGAGCCTAAAGCTTAACTTAAAAAAAAAAAAAAAAGTATTATTTAATCAAGTTAGCAACAGTCTGGAACAGAACTGACTTTTCCCTAAGAAGCCTATAAAAACTGTAGGGGTGCCGAAGTGGCTTACTTGGTTAAGCATCTGACTTCAGCTCAGGTTGTGATCTCGCAGTTTGAGTTCGAGCCTCATGTCTGTTGACAGCTCAGATCCTGGAGCCTACTTGGAATTCTGTGTCTCCCTCTCTGCTTTTCCCCTGCTCGTGCTCTTTCTCTGTCTCTCAAAAATAAATAAATTTTCAAAAAAAAAAAAAAAAAAAACCCCACAAAGTTGTAGGGTCCCCTTTCCCCCTCTTACTTTTTTTTAAACACTTTATGCTTGCCTTTGACTGAATAAGCTAATTTCAGTTAGTAAATTCATGGATATTTAGTCTTTGGTTTATTCTTTTATCTTTACTCCCACCTATGCTTTCCTGCCTAAGGGAAGAGGGATAAAATTTATCCTTAGTGTAGTTGAGAAAAGTGATCATTTGTTTAAGAGTAAGATTTTTATTTTATTATTTTTTTGAATGTTTATTTTTGAAAGAGAACACCAGCAGGGGAGGGGCAGAGAGAGAGAGGAAGGGCAGATACAGAATCCAAAGCAGACTCCAAGCTTCGAGCTATCAGTGCAGAGCCAAATGCAGAGCTTGAACCCAAGAACCAGGAGATCATGACCTGAGCCAAAGTTGGACGCTTAACCAACTGGTTGAGCCACCCAGGGCCCCAAGATTTTTTTTTTTAATAATGTAAGTTAAAATCACAAATAGTGCTCATATCTATTTTTAGTTAGGGTCCTATTCCTTTTTCTTTTAATAAGGAGACCTTGTCTTCCTTAACATTGAACTAAATATAGTTTTTCTGCTTGTACTTGTTTTATATTTAGTGTCTCCTTTAAAGTTAACTGCTACCGGGGCGCCTGGGTGGCTTAGTCGGTTAAGCATCCGACTTTCACTTAGGTCATGATCTCGCGGTTCGTGGGTTCGAGCCCCGCGTCGGGCTCTGTGCTGACTGCCAGCTCAGAGCCTGGAGCCTGTTTCAGTCTGTGACTCCCTCTCTCTCTGACCCTCCCCTGCTCACACTGTCTCTCTCTCTCTCTTAGAAATAAATAAAACATAAAAAAAAAAAAAAATTTTAAAAAAAAAAATAATAAAAAAAAAATAAAGTTAACTGCTACCATTTATTTACACAATTTTTCCCTAGGGTCTTATTTTTGTGGTAGATAGTAATGATCGTGAAAGAATTCAGGAAGGAGCGGAAGAGCTGCAGAAAATGGTAAGAGTATTTTTTAAGTTTATTGTTTGCAAGATGTGTTTTTCAGGGTGACCGCAGTATTGTTAGTGGTTGGTACCTTACTGTGATTAAATAATAGCAGTGAATTTTTTTAGGGCTAGGAAAAACCATGCACATAAAAATCTCTTACAGAGCTTTTTAAAAAACACACAAGAAGAGTAGCTACTTCATTAAGATGGGAAGAAGGCTCAGCTTTTTAATGTTCCATGGGTGACATGCTCCTCTGGTTGAGGATGTCTCCATTAGTCCAGTCCTTTATTTAATGGATAAAAAAAATCTATGGTTTTGAAACTTTTGTGATATAAGAATCTTCAAATCCCTTATTCCCAAGGTCATTGGGTTCGGTTTTCTCTGTGCTATTCCTGTATAACCTATACTTTGAAATGTTTTGTAATAGCAGCCATGATAAAGAATTCCACCTGAAGGTAGTAGCATTTCGGTTGATGATGGTATTTTGGCTTTGCCAGGTATCAGATTGTTTTCATATACAGTTGACCCTGGAGCAACATGGGAATTAGGGATGCCAGCTCAAGCCCCACCCAACCATGTGTACAGCTGGGTACAGTTGAAAATCCACATACAACTTTTGAATACTCAAAAACTTAACTGTTGCTTTCCTGGGCTATAATTTAGTGGCGGGAATGTTGGCTTCTTAGGCCGCATCTTCCCATCCCAGGTGGCTCTTTGTGCCAGTCACAGTGGAGAAGCAGCCTGAAGAGCAAAGCGGCCGCCAAGCCCTCGGACTCTGGAGCAGGAGGCGGGGTGGGGAAGGTGGGCAGCACAGGCCATGGGTGCCCAGGTGGTGCAGCCTGAGGACCAAGGACTGCTCAACCCTGCTGCTCAGGCTGCAAGCACAGACAAAACAACTCTTGGAATATAAATCAATGGTTGATGTAAAGGGAAAAAAAAAAAACCAAAACCCAAAACTCCAGCAGAGCAAATCATGCAAGATAAGCAAATTGAAGCTAAAATTGAGGACCTGGAAAATTGCTTTTGAAATGAAAAAGCTTGCATTAGACAGGATGCAACTTTTGACTGCACTTAAAAAAATCTGGAGAAAATTAACCCTAAGTGTGTTCATGGATCATATGAAATCTGTTTTAAAGCTAAATTAATAATGAAATCCTACCAAGAATCTTGTGATTTGGAGGAAAAACTGTTGATGTTGGAAAGAAGAGATTACAATTAAACTTCAGAAAGTAAACTTTTAAAAATACAGACTGAAAAAAATAATACAGACTGAAAAGAGTAAATAGTTGATTTGGACAATATGGAAAATTCAGGCAAGATAAAGCCAATCCAACAAAGCCTACAAATTAGAGATATGCACTTATTCTACATGTGATCCAAAACCTCATTTAGGGAGTAAAGCCAATTGGGCAAAGGATTTTACTTTAAGGAACCTGTTCTGCAGCTTGAGAAGAATTTCCCCGTGATCTAATAAGAATCCCATTGTGTCAGTTTTTGTTTCAGTCTTTGATAGGTCATTTAAATAGCAAATTTCAAGTAGTTTTTTTTTTAGTGTTTTCAGAACTATTCTAATACCTGCAGTTTTTTTGTAGCCTCACACTATAACATGGAATCTGTTGTTTTAAATATATTTAAAGTGACTGGCATACTCTAAAAGAATCTGAAAATCTCAGCATTGGGAGGGTCCCAAAAGACCTATAATCCAGCTTTCTGCTGAACATGGACCTTTTTCCTGCAATACTCTTGGCAGTCCCAACTCTAATTTGGAATGTTTCTGTGCATTTGCCAGTCAACTAAAATATTAGAAAAATTAGAAAATGATACACCCACATCTTGATTCTTTTTCTAACTATCAGTTGTATTTTATTGAACTAAATCTCATTTTAGATTTATCTCCCACACAAAAAAACTTAACTAGTAGTATAGTAATAGCCTACTGTTGACCAATAAGTTAACACATTTCACCTATTGTATTTATTGTATACCATATTTTTACAATAAAGTAAGCTAGATAAAAAATGTTATTAAGAAAATTGTAAGGAAGAGAAAATGCATTTACAGTAATGTACTGCAAAAAAATCCACGTATAAATTGACCTACACAGTTGAAACCCAATTTATTCAAGGGTCAGCTGTATTTATATAGTGAAAGCTTGTTAAGGAATCTTGCTAGAGAGGCACCTTGTCATGGTTTCAAACTTGTATAGCCATAAAATATTTACTGAAGTGACATCTTAATTCTCATTCATTACTTCTAAGACTGTAGTGCATTTTGTAAAGCCATTGTGCCAGTAGATGTATAACTAAGTCACTGGTAGTTTGTCTGATGAGATAACTATCACCCCTTCTACTCTTTTTTGTAAAAAGCTTTATCAAGATACAATTCATATACAATAAACTTCACGCATTTAAAATGTGTAAGTTACTGGTTTTATTATACAGAATTATGCAAACATTACCACAGTCTAATTTTAGAACATTGTCATTGACCTAGAAAGCCATTCTCTAGAACTATTCCACATTCCTTCCCCTACTCCACCCCACTCCACCCCATACCCCCAACTGTTGCAACCACTAATTTACTATATATATATATATATATATATACACACATATATACATATATATACACATACATATATACTTTATATATATATATATATACACACATGTATATATATGCCTATTCTAGACATTCATACAAATAGAATCATACAGTACGTGGTCTTTTTTAACTTTTTGTTACTTTTCACTTAGCATAAGTTTTCAAGGCTTGTCCCTGCTGTGTCATGTGTCAGTACTCATGCCTGCCAGCTTCTACTGTGTACTTTTATTTATTAATTATATTATGATTTACTCTTGCATTATTTCTTATTATAATATACTCTTGTGTTCTTGTATTTTTCATAATACTGCTAATACCCTAATAATTGTTTTGTTGTCCCACTATTGTATGGTCCAGCTGGCTAGAAAGGAATACAAGTTCAAAAAGAATCCTCTAAATACCTTTACTACTGAGTACCATAAGATTCTGCCATAAATACGTATTCCTGTATGTTTCTTGTCCTTGCCAATCCTGACTCTTAATGGATGATCATGAAAGCTGAAATGAATGATTTACTTTAAAGGAGTGCAGGCTGATTGCCTTGAAAAATAGTTTTGCTTTATTTGAAAGGTGTATAATTATTTGCTGGGGATTTAAAAAATTGAAGGATATGAGGTTTAAGTTCTAAGAGTGTCTGAACTTCATGTAGTGAAATTAGGTTGATGTTTAATAATGTGCTTAATGTTGAATAAGTGATATACACAGGAAGACAGTATTTTCCCTCATTTGTAACAATAATTGAGTTCCAGTTTGTTAGTTGTTAACCTGTTAGCTTTTATTTCCAGCTTCAGGAAGATGAGTTGCAAGATGCAGTGTTGCTGCTTTTTGCAAACAAACAGGATTTGCCAAATGCTATGGCCATCAGTGAAATGACAGATAAATTAGGTCTTCAGTCTCTTCGTAACAGAACAGTAAGTATTTGGAGATTCATATTAACCTCATGACTTTCAGAAGTAATAGTATAATTGTTTAAGCAAGTATTCAATTTAAATACATACTAAGTAATTGTTCCTTTTGAATAGATAATAAGTACATCATTTGAAATAGTACAGTAATATAGTCTTGCTTACAGACATGAGTCCTTTCAGGTTTTTATAAATGTGTGTTCAGTTTTAAACTACCTTAATATCTTCTCCTTTTTTAAACATTTAATATTTATCCCTTAAGAATCCAAATGTTTTGATACCTTTATTTGATTTAATTTGTATTCACTTTACCCTCAAAACATTTAGTATTGATAAAGATATGGAAAATTGTACTTTATGAGAATTATATAAGGATTATTGATATTGTTAATTTAATTTTAATTTTTTTAATGTTTTATTTATTTCTGAGAGAGAGAGACAGCGTGAGCAGGGGAGGGTCAGAGAGAGAGGGAGACACAGAATCCGAAGCAGGCTCCAGGCTCTGAGCTGTCAGCACAGAGCCCGATTCGGGGCGGGGCTCGAACCCATGAATTGTAAGATCATAACCTGAGCTGAAGTCAGACGCTTAACTGACTAAGCCACCCAGGAGCCCCTAATTTTAAATTTTTTTTTTTAATGTTTTATTCATTTCTAGGAGAAAGACAGCGTGAGCAGGGGAGTGTCAGAGAGAGAGGGAGTCACAGACTGAAACAGGCTCCAGGCTCTGAGCTGGCAGTCAGCACAGAGCCCGACGCAGGGCTCGAACCCACGAACTGCGAGATCATGACCTAAGCGAAAGTCAGTTGGACGCTTAACCGACTAAGCCACCCAGGCGCCCCTGTAATTTGGTTTTCTTATTAAAACTGCAATATTTAGCAACCATATTTTACATAATATTATTTTATACTGTTTGCCTGTTAACATCCAAAGCTTGTGAACTATAATTATGACATTAAACAAATTTTGAATTTAAAATTATAAGAGGGGTGTCTGACTTTGGCTCAGATCATGATCTCGTGGTTGATGGGTTCAAGCCCTGTGTTGGGTTCTGTGCTGATCCTCTCAGAGCCTGGAGCCTGCTTCGGATTCTGTGTCTCCCCCGCTCTCTCTCTGCCCCAACCCCCCTATTCTGTCTCTCAAAAATAAATAAACTTAAAAAAAAATTAAAATTGTGAGAAATATTATACTTGGTCTCCAATAGCTTGTTTAGGTCAGCAATTTAAATACTGGGAAAACACAATGTACTGTTTTATATACAAAGATATCACAAACTTTAGTGTGACTTGTGTTTTACGAGGTTTTTACGAAGTTGTCAACAAGGTAAATAGTGTGTTATGGCAGTAACTATATAGTTTGAGATGTCCCAGGATGATTTAAACAAGATAAACTGTAAATGCTACCAGTTTCCAGTTCTGTGAAGATAAGAATTTGTGCCTTTTCCCAGCCTTCTAGGTTACTGGGTGTTTGGTATTCAAATAATAATTGGTAGCACAGTATACTTGCATTGACCTTGCAATAATAAAGTCAAGTCTTTATTGTAAGACAGAATAAAACTAGTCAGTGAAGAAAAATATTAAAAAGAAACTATCCCTCAAGGTAATTAAATTGCTTTCTAGATCTTTTTCTTGCTCTTTGTTAGCTTTTCATGTTATTTCGTGCAATTATTGAGATATGATTCATTACCATTTTAAAAAGTGAAACTTTTTGGAATGCTTGAAATTACAGATAGTGAAATTATCTGAAAAGCCTTCCTCTATCAGCAGCTCCTACTTTTTTTGAAAATTTGCCTTCTGTACTCTATACTTAGTTTTATGGGAAATAAGAGGGTTATAAGGACCTGATGGGTATTTAGTTACTAATCTTCCTATGAATGTTCTTTTCGGATTAAGGAGTATAGATCATTGATTCAATCTAATGGATCAATAAGAGTAGATTTAAATGTGGCACGAGTTTGTGAGAAGCATGTATTAGAACACTCCGAATCTGTATAGTCAGTGAAATCATTATAAAATTAATCATTTGTGAGATCCAAACTTCAACAAATTTATGTCGTTCTTCCTGTTGTTTTATATAGTTCTTTTTTCCTATATATTTATGGTAACTGCTGACTAAATAATACTTTGGACAGTTGGGAGCAAGTATTTAATCTTCTGATTAAGAAATTCTAAAGACTGTGGTTATATATAGTCTTCTGTTAATCACGTACTTTCTTGTTCTTTCTCTACAGTGGTATGTTCAAGCCACTTGTGCTACACAAGGAACTGGTCTGTATGAGGGACTTGACTGGCTGTCAAATGAGCTTTCAAAACGTTAAATGAAACTGGATATCTAACCAAGGACACATTTGATAGAATTGGTCTAGGCTTGTTACAACAAAATTAGTTTGCATCTTGGTTATTAAACAGTATCTGGGACTGGTTTGGGCAGAATATTACAGCGTTTAAACTTATTTTGTTGCCAATTATTGTTTGCCAAGTATAATATTGCTTTTTAGCAATATGCTTGGTTTTAGAGAAATTCTCCTTAACTTGGGAAAAAAGTGTCCTCTTTTAATTTTACTTCCCTTAAGCCTAAATGCCTGGACATAGCAATTGTGACACCTTTAAATAAACCCGTTTTTGAATGTTTTTCGAGCCCACAAGAAATAACGTTTTAAAGTTATCCCCTTGCTACTTAACTGATACCTTTATCATTCCTGGGACAGTCTGCTGATTTAAAAAAAATGTAGCATTCCATTTGTATTTATTTTTCTCCCTTGCCAAAAAGATTTTCTAATACTGCTTGTACCAGCCAGGGAAATGCTCTAAAACACTATTCAGATCTCTTGCACTGAGGAGCTTCTGTTTTCTCCCCATTATTGAATCCTGGCTTTTCATCAGCCAAGCTTACCTTAGTGTGGTTTGGATTTGATAGCTAATTAGTTCTGTGCTGGTTGCAAAGAGTTCATATTGAAATGATTTTTTAATACCCAGCAGATTGTCTTCCTTTATATTGTGTCTTTTTTATGTTGCATGTTGCTTTTTGGTATCAGCCTGACTCTTTGCCCAGTATATGATAGTTCTGCTGATGTTTTATTGTTTATTGGTGAACATATCTTCATTAAGAGTTTTTGGAAAACTCATCAAACTCAGTAAGTTTTCTTCATAACCCATTTGGAATTCTTCCTAATAAAATGATAAAAATATGTAATTGTGTGTGTTCTTTTTGAGTCTTCAAGATGTTTGAAATGGATTTTCTTATTTAATGAAGTTTATTTGCATATATTTTGTGAACAATAATAGAGGCCTCAGTGAATTTACTAATTGTTTACATTGGAAATAAAATACAGGTTGCTATCATGTATATAACAGAGTGGTGGGGAGCAACTTCAAAATTTTAGCTTCTTTTAGAGTTTGACATTGTACATTTCTAAACTCAGAGGCAAAAGCTGTAATAAAATGAACTGCCCAAAAAGCATGTATGCATGTGTTTGTTTCACAACTGATAGCTTTTTTTTTTTTTAATGTTTTATTTATTTCTGAGAGAGAGAGAAAGAGAGACTGCATGAGCAGGGGAGGGTCAGAGAGAGAGGAAGATACAGAATCTGAAGCAGGCTCCAGGCTCTGAGCTAGATAGAGATCACCACAGAGCCCAACACAGGGCTCAAACCCACGAACCGTGGGATCATGACCTGAGCCGAAGTCGGACGCTTAACCAACTGAGCCACCCAGGTGCCCCTGATGTTAGCTTTTAAAAAATGTAAGTGCTGTTTGCATGGCAGACTGCAGACTGTTAGCAGTGCTGCTCTCCTGTGTAGAAGAGTCACAAGCACTTTCCTTTTTGTCTTCACGTATTTCAGAACTGCAGAGAGCTGAGTGTGACTAATTTTTTGTTAATAAGGCAGTAAAGGTATATATACTTTGTTAACTACATCTATTGTTATTAAGGACTCAACTTGGTAACCTTATGACTTAGTTTTTGTCTATACTGTTTTATGTATTTTATAAACCTTTTTAAAAAAGTTCTTAGTGGCTTGTATAGATTCAGATAAATTTGTGGATTGAAATTTTATTTTCAAACCAAATACATGCTAGTAAAATATATTTTTGAATAATAAAGTGCGGAACCAAGTGAAAGGAAATTAGAATTAAATGCTTGATGATTGTCATACAGGTTACTGGGGTAAAGTGTGTGTTTAACATCGGTCACTTGATAAAAGTACAACTTTCTTAGCCCACTGAATGAATTCTCCATTCTCTCTGAATAAGAAAGGTATTCTTTCATTTTGGATAAAACTAAGATATGGTGTAGTATGTGTAGTTCATGGGGTTCAACTAGAGATACTAAATTTCTAATGGTTCACCATTATCATAATTAAGTCACTGTTAATTTTTAAAACAAGTTCAGGATGCTTTCACAGATTCTGAAAAAGGAATAAAGACAATCCATAATAATCTTATTTGTGATGTAAAGCAACTTTTACTATCCTTGTTGTAAATGATTGCATTAAGAAACTAAAATTGCTTAATTTTCACCAAATGTATTAGATTTGTAAGATTACTTTTTTTTTTTAAAGAAAACATTAACTTGGTAACTTGGCATGTTTTTTACCCTAAGAAATTATATTGCTTTTTCTTCAGTCCCAGTGGTGGTAATTTTTTAAGTCAAATTGAAAAGTTCCTTTTTTCCCCCCAAATAGGCTAAGTAAATTCTTTGGGAAAAAGTATAAATTGAGAAATAACCCCCATAATGCCTTACCCTGTGTTTTAACATTCTTTGCAAACGATATTAACTTACAAAGTCACTATCACTGTCCCAACTTTTTCACATGCTCAGTACTCTTAAGAAGTACTTGACACCATCAAGATTCAATGCTTACTGTTCACACTAATGTTAAACTTAGTGTTGGTCAATCAATAAGAGGTCTCTGTGACCTCCCCTATTAATACAAAACAGTTGATTATATCCCTAGATTAAAAAGTATTCTGTCAAGTAATTGTTAAGTATGTTAATAGGAAAACTGAAGAAGAATTGTGGTTCTCTTAAAGGCTGATGAGCAGCAGCATTGGAGTTGATGATGGAACCATTATGTTTTCTATCCTGACCAATAAGCTTTTGGGGAGGGTGGTAGGCATAATATTACCCATTGTCCTTTGTCTAACTTATTGAGTTGCTTTCCTGTGATGTAATGTCTTGGTATTTTGTTAACGTATTTCTGTTCACATGAATTTTTCCCCTTCACCTTAAATATTCTCTGTTGAAAATACAAGTGAAATGTTCCTTCAGTTTTCCAGAATATTCATGTCTCATTAACTGAGACTTCCAGTGTTCTTTAACGTATGTGTAGAACTACCTCATGTAGTCATAATTAATAATCACTTTCAGATCATTTATTGGGGTCAGACTTTTTTAAGGATCTTATTTTTTTTTAATGTTTTATTTATTTCTAGGAGAGAGAGAGAGACAGCGTGAGCAGGGGAGGGTCAGAGAGAGAGGGAGTCACAGACCGAAACAGGCTCCAGGCTCTGAGCTGGCAGTCAGCACAGGGCCCGACGCAGGACTCGAACCCACGAACCACAAGATCATGACCTAAGCGAAAGTCGGACGCTTAACCGACTAAGCCACCCAGGTGCCCCTTAAGGATCTTATTTTTGAATAATCTCTACACCTAGTTTGGGGCTTGAACTCATGATCCAAAGATTGAGTCACGTGCTCTACTAACTGAGCCAATGAGGCACCCCTGGGATCATTACTTTTTAATGTTTATTTTTGAAGAGAGAATGAGATGGTGTGAGTGGGGGAGGGGCAGAGAGATGGAGGCAGAATCTGAAGCACACTCTGGGCTCTGAGCTGTCAGCATACAGACCAATGTGGGGCTCCAGTTCACAAGCCATGAGATCATGACCTGAGCCTTAGATGTTTAACCAACTGAGCCAGCCAGGCGCCCCTCAGACTTTATTTTAAAAGTCCATAAGATCTATAGTGATGTCCCCTTTTTCTGATTTTAGTGATATGTGTCTTTATTTTCCTTAAGTGTGGTTAGAGGATTATCCATTTTACCTTTTCACAGAACCAGCTTTTTGTTTAATCTGTTTTATTGGTTTATTTTTATCGATATCTGCTGATTATTATTTCTTATGCTTTGTTTTAATTTGCTCCTCTTTTCTAGTTTCCTAAGAGTGGAAGTGTAGATGATTGATTTTCAATCTTTTCTAATGAATTCAGTGCTGTGAATTTCCCCTCTAAGCACTTCTTTCAGTGTATCCCACAGGTTTTGATAAGTTTTTATTTTCACTGTTTAAAGTATTTTTTAAATCCTCTAATAAGATTTCTTCTTTGACTCGTATTATTTAGAAGTGTGTCAAGTGAGGATTTTCCAGCTATGTTTTTGCTTTTCATTTCTTACAGAATTCCATTGTGTTCTGAATGCAGATATATAGGATTTCTGTTCTTTTAAATTTGTTCAGGTGTATTTTATAGGCAAGAATGTCTTGGTGAATGTTCCATGTAAGCTTGAAAAGAATGTTTCTTCTGTTCTGGGTAAAGTTGTCTATAGATGTCAATAAAATCCAGTTGATCTCAGCTCTTTTCTTACTGGTGTTCTGCCTGCTGAATCAGTCACAGAGAAGTGTTGGAAGTCTCCAGCCATAGAGGATTCATCGATTTCTCCTTACATATCTGTCAGTTTTTGCCTCATCTCCTGTAGTTTGACACATGTTTTAGGTGTATATGTGGTAACAGCTGTCTTGTATGACTGATCCTTTATCATTTATCTTTATCCCTGATAATTTCCCTTGTTTTGAAGTCTACTCTATCTGAAACCAATACAGCCACTCCTGCTTCCTTTGATTAGTGTTACAATGGTGTATCTTTCTCCATTTACATTTTTTTGAGACTTTGTTTCAGAGCAGTTTTAACTTACAGAAAAGTTAAGGAAAGACTCCCATGCATACCTAGCATCTCCCATTATTAACATTCCCTGCCAGCGCGGTAACGTTTGTTGCATTTGACAAACCTTTATAGATACATAATCACCCCAAATCCAAGTTTACATCAGAATTCACTCTTGGTATACTTTTTCTGGGTTTGGACAAATGTGTAATATGTATCCATCATTATATACAGTATTTTATATCCCTAGAAATCCTGTGTTCCACCTGTTTATTCCACCCCCAGTGCCTGGCAACCACTGATCTCCACAGCTTCTATAGTTTTGCCTTTTTCAGAACATTGTGTGGTTGAAATGTAAAATGTACCTTTTCAAATTGGCTTCTTTCACTTAATATGCATTTAAGTTTCTTTCATGGCTTGATAGTTCATATACCACAGCGTATCCATTTATCTACTGTAGTATTCAGTAGGCTGAGCCCAAGTCTTGGCAGTTACCAACTCCTTTGGGTAAATACCAAGAAGCATGGTTGGTGGATTGTATGTACAAGTACGTTTAGTCTTGTAAAAAACCATTAAACTGTCTTCCAAAGTGGCTGTACTACTTTGCTTCTCCTCTGGTAGGGTTTGAGAGTTCCTATTGTTCCACATCCTGACCAGCATTTGGGGTCACTGTTTCAGATGGGGCCATTCTAATAGAAGTGTAGTGGTATTTCATTTTAATTTTTGGATTTCCCTGATGGCATATGAAGGGGGACATTTCCTTTGCTTATTTGCCATCTCTACATCTGTTTTGGTAAGGCTTAGTTCTGTGCCAATTTCTTTGGCTGGCCTTTGTAATTGGATTTTTTTTAATGTTTATTTTTGAGAAGCAGTGAGAGACAGAGCACAAGGAAGGGAGGGGAAGAGAGAGAGGGAGACACAGAATCCAAAGCAGGCTCCAGGCTCTGAGCTGTCAGCACAGAGCCCGACGCAGGGCTCGAACCCACGGACCATGAGATCATGACCTGAGCCGAGGTCGGACATTCGACCGACTGAGCCACCCAGGCGACCCTTGTAATTGGATTTTAAGAGTTCTTCCTATATTATGAATATGGTCCTTTATCACATGTGTCTTTTGCAAATATTTTCTTCCACTCTGGTTTGTCTTCCACTCTGGTACCTGTTTACTTTTAATCTATGTGTGTCTTTATGTTTACATTTAAAGTGGGCTTCTTGTGGACAACATATAGTTGGGTCTTATATTTTGATCCGTCTGACAGTCTGTGTGATAACTGATGGCATTTAGACAATTGGCATTTAAAGTGATTATTGACATAGTTGGATTAATATCTACCATATCTATAACTTTTCTAATTGTCCTTGTCCTTTGTTTACAATTTTGTCTTCCTTTTTTTGCCCTCGACTTTTTTTTTTCTGCCTTTGGTGTTTTTTTCTGTGCGTGTGTGTTATGTGCGTGTGTGGTGTTTATCCTTAAGGGAGAGAGGGGCAGAGAGAGAGGGTGACACAGAATCCAAAGCAGGCTCCAGGCTCTGAGCTGTCAGCACAGAGCCCGATGTGGGGGATTGAACCCATGAACCGTGATATCATGGCCTGAGCTAAAACCAAGTGTCAGATACTTGACTGACTGAGCCACCCAGGCGCTCCTCTCAACATTTTAAAAACTTCACTCTTCTTGCTTGCATGGTTTCTGAGAAGTCAGATGTAATTTTTACCTTTGTGCCTCTAATAGGTAAGGTGTTTTTCCCCCTCTGGTTTCTCTTTTCCATCTTTGATTTTCTGTAGTTCAAAAATGATATGCATATATGGAGGATTTGGAGCATTTATCCTGCTTGGTGAAATCTGAGTTTCCTAGATACGTATGTGGTTTGATGTCTGCCGTTAAGTTGAGGAAATTCTCAGTCCTTATTGTTGCAAGTATTTCTCTTTCTCATCTCTTGTTATTCCCATATGTGTATGTTGCACCTTTTGTTGTCCAACAGTTCTTTGATGTTTTTCCCTTTTGGTTTTGGTCACCCCACCCCAGGTCTTTTTTCTCCCCCTTCCTTTTCAGTTTGGGAGGTTTCTGTTCAGTGTCCTCACACTCAGAGATTCTTTCCTTAGCCATGTCCAGTATATTAATTAGCTCACCAAAGGCATTCTTCATTTGTTACAATGTTTTAATCTCTAGCATTTCTTATTGATTTTACTAGAATTCATCATCTCTGCTAACATTGCTCATCTGCTCTTTTCTATTGTCTTCTTTATCCATTAGAGCCCTTAACATATTATAGTTGTTTTGAATTCCCAGTCAGATAATTCTGTCATCCCTGCCATATCTGAGACTGGCTCTAATGGTTGCTGTCTCATCAAGCTGGTTTTTGCCATTTATGTATGTATGTATGTGTCTAAATATTTACCTATTTATCTATTATTAAATTGGTTCTATGCTGAACATGGGGCTTGAACTCATGACCCTGGGATCAAGAGTCATATGCTCTACTGACTGACCCAGCCAAATGCCTGTTTTTTGCCTTTTAGTATGTCTTTTCATTTTTTTTCTTTCTTTTTTTTTTTTGATTGCTGGATATGATGTACTGGGTAAAAGTAACTGCTATAAATAGGACTTCAGTAATGTCATGGTAAGGTGTGGGAGTAAGGCCAGCATTTTATAATCCTATGATTACAGTTCTCAGTCTTCTAGTGAGCCTTATGCCTCTGGACTGTGAACTTCACATGTGCTTCTCAACTATTTTTTTCTCCCTCTTTGGTGGGATAGGATGGCTACAGTGGGCTGGAGTTGGGCATTTCCCTCCCGCACCCCCAGGTCAGTTAGTCTCTGATAAAAGCCCTGTAAGTGAGGTTTGGGTTGGTTATTATTTATTTATTTATTTATTTATTTATTTATTTAATGAGAGCAGAACTTTGTTAAAAACAGGATGCTCTGGCATATTTCAAAATGGTTTCTTTTCCCTTTTCTCTGCCAGAAGCATGAGATTTTTCTCCAGTATTCACTTTGAGAAGCTGGTAGAGATCCAGGAGGTTAAAAGTCAACAAAAGTTGTGGGGGCCTCTGAAGCTTTTCGCTTAACTTGGTTGTCCACACTGAGCCTTTAGTAAGTCCTCAATTACAGTCCCAGTGTCCCTCCCCTGGATTTCTGTTCCTGCAGGTTATGATTCTCTATATTCCCCTGTGGGCTTTAATCAGGGTGGGGGGAGGGGAGGAGCGTGGCACCGGTTTACCCTATGACATTTCTCTTATGGATTTAAGAATAGTTATTGATTTTTCAGTTTGTTCAGTTTTTGTCTTCTCCATAGGACAAGAGTGGCAACTTCCACTTACATGCATGCTGGACCAGAAACCAGATGTTCTGGATCAAACTTCCTTAAATGTGAAAGTTCTCATTCTTGGTATGGAGGTGAAGGTGACTTCTGACTTGTCATTGGAAACAACTGCTTATCCTTCCTGGTGGCATTGGATGTTTCAATAATGTAAATATTAGCTACCAACTTCAGCAGGATTTATGGGAACTTAGATTGAATAAGAAAGAGCAAATAGTTGGTATATCTGCAAGTACATTATCTGAAGATCTGGTATAGGAGGAAACTAATGAAACAGTTCTAGAGTCTGATTATGTTTCAGATGGTTAAATTCTGAGAAAGTGACTAGAAAGAATCTATTAGCAGCCTTTTCCCAAGAATTAGTAGTTAGTGCTGGGAACAGTATTGGTACCCCAAAAGCTCACCCAGATGACATTTATTTATATTACCAGCTTAGTTATTTTAGCACAATGTTAGGAATGAAATAACAGTCTTAATTTGTAATCTCATTAAGGCAATCTAAATACTTTGAAAGCAACATTAATATAAATATGGACTTCATTAGGATTTGGTTCTAAAATTTACTCCTGAGAATTATTTAAGCCCAGCATCTTCTTTCTTCTTCTTTTTATTCTCAAGTTAGTTAACATAATGTACTGTAGAACACTTGGCTTCAATAGAACGCAGTGATTCATCTTTTACATACGATACCCACTGCTCCTCCTGAAAAGTGCCCTCCTTAATTCCTGCCCCCCATCAACCCTCAGTTTGCTCTCTGTATTTAAGAGTCTCTTATGGTTTGCCTCCCTGTTTTTATCTTATCTTTCCTTCCCTTCCCCTATGTTCATCTGTTTCTCAAATTCCACATAGGAGTGAAGTCATGATACATTTCATCTAGCATATACATCATGACATTATATTCAGGTGCCTAACTTAAAGAAGTTACCACTACTGGAAGGTTACTTTGCTGCTTTTGTTTCTTACTTGCATATATCCCTTTATTCCTATTTCTAGGACCACATAAAAAGTTTAAGTGGTTGTAACATTCTAGCAACAAAAATTCTGAGAAATCAATAGCAAAAGCAATAATCTGGACTCAGGCAAGAAATAATTAAGGCAGCTGTATCTAGTTAGTGAGTAGAGCCTTGCAAGGTTGTTTGTATTTTAAAGAACAAGGGAGTCCGGTGTCTTCCTGATCTTGTCCGGTATTTCTGCATTGTTTCCATGGTATGCTTTCAATTATATTAGGCACCTAAGTATTCAGCTGGTGTTTGGGGGCTTGGCACTGCCATCTGTAGGCAGGGAACTGGCTCTCAGGAACTAATTGATTATTTGGTGGCACTGATTCTTTTTTTAGGCTGGGTTCAATGCCATTCGAGTAACAGAGATATATTTCACACAGACTGGCCAAGTTTGACCTTGGCCTGCGTAGCCTTTGAAGAAGTGAGGAATGATGATTTTTAAAAAGGGGGGGAAGGGTTGCCTGCCAAAAAGGCAACACAACTTTTTAAATGGACCCCAAAGATATACAAATGGCCAGTAAGCACATAAAAAGTATTCTCAACATCATTAGCCATCAGGTAAATGCAAATCAAAACCATGATAAGAGGCCATTTCATACTCGGGATAGCTGTAATAAAAAAGATAACAGGTGTTAGGATGTGGAGAAGTTGGAACCCCCATATATTGCTGATGGGAATGCATTTAAAATTGTGCAATTACTTTGGGTAAAAGTCTGCCAGTTCCTCAAAAAGTTAAGTATTTTCCATATGATCCAACAATTCTGCTTCTAGATATATGGCCAGGAGAAATGGAAACATGCACACTCAAAAACTTGTACACAAACGTACAGCATTATCCACAAAAGTCAAAAAGTGGAAGTAATCCAAAAGTCTGTCAACTGACAAATGGATAAAACGTGTTATGTCCGTACAGTGGATTTTCTTAAAAAGCAATGAAGTACTGATATGTACTACAACGTGGAAGAACCTCAGAAACATACTAAGTGATTAAGTTGGTCACAAAAGGCTATGTAATTACTTCATTTATATGAAATGTCCAGAAGAGGCAAATCCATAGGGGGAAAAAGTAGTTAAGTGGTTGCCAAGAGCTGAGGGGAAGGCGGAATGGGGATTGACTGGTAATGAGCATGGAGTTTGTTTCTGATGCCAGTCTTTAACAGTTGATTTCATGGGGGCACCTGGGTGGCTCAGTCAGTTAAGCGTCCAACTTTGGCTTGGTCATGGCCTCGTAGTTCATGAGCTGGAGTCCTGCATTGGGCTCTGTACTTACAGTGCAGAGCCTGCTTGGGATTCTCTCGCTTTCCCTCTCTCTCTGCCCTTCCTCACTTGTGCTCTCTCTCTCAAAATAAACTTTAAAAAATGAAAAATAAAACAATTGATTTAATGTGCAGTGACGAAAGCCCTTAAAAAGAAAAATAAAGATCAGTTTTGGATGGAAGAACCATTGTGGGATTCTTTCACTTAGAATGAAGAAAAATGACTCAAGCCAGGCTGTAAAAAGCCAGATTTTTAAAAGGTATGTAATACAAGGATGAAAAGGGTAATATAATTCCATTATTTAGAGTACTTAAAAATTCGGGGCGCCTGGGTGGTTTAGTCGGTTAAGCGTCCGACTTTTCGCTTAGGTCATGATCTCGCGGTTCGTGGGTTCGAGCCCCGCGTCGGGCTCTGTGCTGACTGACAGCTCAGAGTCTGGAGCCTATTTCAGAGTCTGTGTCTCCCTCTCTCTCTGACCCTTCCCTGCTCACGCTGTCTCTCTCTCTCCTGGAAATAAAAATATTAAAAAAAAATTCTACAGCTTCAACAGAAATATTTGTCTTTGGTTTAACAGATTCAAAACACTATGCCTAACCCAGCTTTTCTGAGAAAGGCCAGCTCTATTTCTAAATGCTTTTATCCGTGGATACACCATTTCTCCAAACTATTCTCGATGGGAAATAAAGATTGTATGTAACACTCTTTTAAAAGTGTGTATATTGTTTAATATGAGAACTCCAAATGAAGCCTATCCAATTACCTACTGAACTGTTTTCAGTTTCAAGAATAATGAGGTGAAACCAAAAATGCAAACTAGGAATACTTCAGTACCCTAAGGTGAACATCAACAATCTAATACCAGTTAAGTGTTACTAGGGAAAATGGATTGTACCATATAAACCTTTTAACATACAACCAACACAAAATGGATAGAAGATGGAGATGAATGATAGTTTGCAGGGAGTTTCTCAAGGAAATTGAAGATTATGTGTAAAAACCTAACAATATGAACATGGATTTTAACAGCTGCAACTTTGTTGTGGAAGCACAAATCCAGCTATATAGTGCTTGTTCTAGAGAGTGGCACCAGCCAATTGAACTAAAAGATTTAGTAATTTTAAGGTCTACAACTTGTATTTATCATTTATATGTAAAGTGTTAATTTTAGCATCTGGCTTCAGTATTATTCAATACAATGTAAAGATAGCCCACTTGCAAAATAGTTTTGTTCCATATAATTTTTAATTATTAGCTCAAGGTTTTAAAAAATATATTAAAGCTCATCTTGAATTTAAGGTTTTCTCTTCAAAACCTATTTTTTATAACCAGCAGAGTTTAGTCTTTTTTGTGATTATGTGTTATAACTTGGTGAGTTATATTCCACCACAGCCATCTCAGTTTCTCAGGGATTTGTCTGTAGGCATTCTTGCTATCAGCTCCTCTGTACCTAAAACGGGATTTAAAAAGTGTGAGGTAATAGTGGATCATGGCTAACCCATTTAAAAGCCAATGTTGGTAAGCAAGGTTACTCTCTGAAACAAATCACTGAAGTAGACCCATATTTTTTAAGTGACCTTGTTTTGTTTTCTTAGGCTGCTTATTCTATTTACGTTCCAAGACTTCCTTATTTTTTATGCTTTTCTCCCCAAATATCTCTCAAAGAAGCAATGAGACCGACCTCTGCAACTTGACAAAAGCTCAAAGATTAAATAGGAATTGCTGAAGATGAACTCTCTAGGAAAAAATATGAGGTTGGGTAATCCACTGTGAATAATCTAGTTCACGCCTACAAGACTACAACATAATTAAACTAAACAAGATAAAAATACATTGGTAGAGATACCACTTCACACCCACTTAGATGTCTATAATAAACACGTAATACATTAGTGAGGATGTGGAGAAATGAACTCTCATATACATCACTGGTGGGAATGTAAAATGGTGTACCTACTTTGGGAAGCATTTTGGCAGTTTCTCAAAATGTATATAACCAAAAGAATTGCAAACAGGTGCTCAAACAAAAACTTGTATATGAATATTCATAGGAGCTTTATTCTCCTTTGTACTGTTTCTCAGATAAACCTCCAGACTAAAACTACCACATTCTGATATGAGGCCTTAGGTCTCTCAGAAAAGTCACCACGCAGTGAAATACTCGGAAATTTTAAACAACTGATTTTGCTATTCAGAATTTTAAAGATCACATCTACAGCCAGAAATGATTTTTTTGCTAACATACCATAAACTACCAGTGCATCTGTCTGTAGTGGCAACTGTGTAAGAGTTCATTTAACAGGACAGTGCTCTATAATTTTCTTAGTCATTTATAACCAATAATATACAATTTGGGGAATATTAATTCCTATAGCAAGAACTTGTGACATCATAAAGTGGGTTCACTACAGAGGTGCTAGACTTTCCATACTTTATTAAATGTACTACGAAATACAAATGTAATAGAAAAATTCAGTCAGACACGGCTTGAAACACAAACATTTCTGAATAACACTTTATTCTAACTCATGAGTACAAGATAATTTTGGTATTCTATTTGTACAATTTTCTTAGTGTTCCTTACCTTTGGACTCCAACCATACTAACATCTGTATACTGGAGATTTGACCAGAGTATATGGCACTTCACAATAATATTCTACATTCTACTATTCTGAAATGCCTGTCTATAATCTGATCACACTCTTAAGTCAGTAAATATAAAATTTAAAGATTCAGGACATGGAATGTTTGGTAAGTGATTAGTTCCTCCAACTAGAGTTCAGTCTAGTTAGCCAGGGTGTTTGTTAATACAGAATCCGAATGTTTTTCTCATGGGCATGACTGTCATGTAATTTCTTCTTTCAAAATGTTTCTCAACTTTTTGCTTATAAACTTTTTCTCTCACGTTATTTTAAGGGTCCTGTCAACATGTTTGTTTGAAGGCAGACTGAAAACACATTTTAAAAAGGAAGAAAAAAAGATGTATTTTGCAAAAGAATCAGATTCTGGCTTTAATATATTCATGTAGTTGTAAACTGATGTTAAAATGCTCTCAAAAATGTTATTTAGGAAGGCACAATTTGGTAGCATCAATTTTTATAGCTTTTTCTAAACAAGATCCCCAAAAACTGCCACTCTAATTTTTCTCTTCCTGTATTTTAAGTACTTCAAGGTTCAATCTGAACTGTAAGTAAAACTCTCATTCTTAAACCTACTAAGAGTTAACAATACATTGGACAGTGAACAGAATATGTAAGTACAGCCTACTTTTTACCGTAAGAGGAAAGTTCTTATAGTATTGGGTTTAGAGATTAAAGAAATTGGGCAAAAACTCTCATGACTGTGGAAAATCAGAACTCTTCTTGAAGTCTGAGCTTTTCATATCTAAGCTAGAAACTAATTGCAGAAATAGGAGATAACATTACAGTTATCCTGAACATCCACAAGCAACAGCTAAAGCATCACAAATAAGGTATGGTAATAACTGAGTAGAAGAGCTCAGTTACCACTCTAGGTTAGAAACTAATCAGTAAAACTAATTCTTAATTTTAAAAAGTTAGGCTTCCTATTTTTTTAAATCATATAATAAATTATATATGATGTTTTCCTATAACTCAAATGATAATGCTATAAAAAGGATAGTTTTTTTCACAAATGCCCAAAAGATCCACTACTCCCCTTTCCCCTATTTATAAAAACCAACACTTCCGAAAATACTTCCAGCACAGAAACGCTCAGTGGTCCCCCCAAAATGTCAAGCCCCTATCAGTAGGCAGTTTCTCATAAAGCAATGTATTATGCTGTATTCTCTAATATCAAATGCCCAAATACCCTGATGGTTTAGGAACATTTTTCATGGGCAAGAATAATTAGAGAAAATGGGATCAAGTTTGATTATGTTGCTATTCACTTTGAATACTAAATTGTGCTTGCATCCTAAAAGTTCAAATGAGCTGGTTAGAGTAAGAATGTAAGTATGTCCATTTGTACCATACACTAAAAAGTAAAATCCTAATAAGAGAATTAAAATATCTTACACTGATTGAAAAGTGAAAGATGAGAAGCAATAATAATTAGTGGATGGCATATTTTAATCTTTCATTAAAGCTTGAAGTTGTATTAAATTGCTAACTAAATTGAGGTAGAGGTAGACCCTAATGTTCTTTCATGTCAGACTTACGCCTCTCACCTTAACCTGTATGCATTTTTTCCTAATTATATAAACATGATTCAATTTGAAATGTGTTATGATAGAAAAATTATAGGATCAAATGGTTTTTTATAAAATTCTTAATTCCTAGTTAAAAAAAAGTACTTATAAAATGTACATAATTCAATGTTCTTCCTGGAGTCATAAATATATTTGTTTTTCCTTCAACCTTAGGGGGAAAAAAGTAGAGAAACTGCAGTTATGAACAGTCATAATGAAGACACTGGAACATAGAATAAAAAAACATTTTGCCTTGGTGTCTGTGTAGTTTTCCTCTTTGAAAGTTACATATAAGCTCTGATTCACATTAAATTTCCTACTAAAGCAGACTTAAATTCCATTAAACACGAATCTATTTCCATTTTAAATCACATACAAGTGCTATGTGATCAGACGGATGGGAAACACTAGGTAAGGCCTGGTGGGTGGTGACTTCTTCATGACTAGGTAATGGAATCACCTGTTCTACCTCTAGAGCATTTAAGTCAATGAAAATGTAATCCAGACATCCATGAAAGCCGCCAACATAATTTGTGTAAGCAGGTTCACCACAAGCACTTTTCAGTTTGAAGACATGGGTGAGGGACATGTTGCATCGTTCCTCTTCCCCATTGGAAGCCCAGTCCTCATGGTCCTCTGGAATGCTGCCATTGACAGCAAAATGATACATTCCTGTTGATGGGGTACTATTAAAGTCTCCACAAAATATGACTGGTATGCCAGGATACAGGTCACATGAGACATGTCTAATGTGAGCCAAGGCTACTGCCATTTGAATAAGACGAATGTACCCACCTAGGAATATAGAAAACATTAATGTAAGTATTTTTTTTAAGTTGCCTTTAATAGAAAGAAAAACAAAGCCCACAAACTACATACAGTATCTGGGCGACATTCAAGATATATATTTGGAGGAGGGGAATTGGATGAAGGTGGTCCAAACGTAAAAAAAAAAAAAAATAAAGTCCAGTTGTAAGAAACGATGTAACATACAACATGATGACCACAGTTAACACCACTATTCGGTATGTTTAAAAGTTGCTGAGAGTATATCCTAAAAGTTCTCATCACAAGGAAAAAAAATTATTTTTCAGATCTATATGAGGTGGTGAATGTTAACCTGACTTATTACAGCAATCATTTTGCAATACATTTAAGCCATTATGCTGTACACTTTATATTGTACGATGCTGTTATGACAATTATATCAATAAAACTGAAAAAAAACAAAAAAGATGTATGTAAAACAGCCTTACCGAGCTTAAGTTACCATGTTTATGTCACTTGTGAAAACCAACAAAACCTACCTTTTGGATGCCAGTACAGATGGGTATTAGCAACACATATCCTTTTAGAAGAGTCCTTTGTAGACTGAAGAACAGAAACCTAAAATAAACAAGTGCCAAGAGTTCAGTTGCTATCTGCCAATCTCCTGAATGTTTTTTAATCTAAGACTATAAGATGAATGGATATTTCATAACCCCTGACAGATGAAGTATGATTGCAATTATAATATTTAACTTTTGCTATAAGTTTTAGGTTACACATGAATAGGATTCTTTCAGCCTAACATGTTTTAATAACAGTCCAACATATACAGAAGAGAGTAAGAAAAGGATGTATTTTAGATAACACTAAAGTTGGAGACAGTGTTTTTAAGTAAGTAAGGGAAGGCTCTGGAGTCAGGCCCACCTAGATGGAATCCCCACTCTTAAACATTTACAGGGGCGCCTGGGTGGCTTAGTCGGTTAAGCGTCCGACTTTCGCTTAGGTCATGATCTCGCGGTTCGTGGGTTCGGGCCCCGCGTCGGGCTCTGTGCTGACAGCCAGCTCAGAGCCTGGAGCCTGTTTCAGAGTCTGTGACTCCCTCTCTCTCTGACCCTACCCTGCTCACGCTGTCTCTCTCTCTCCTAGAAATTAAAAAAAAAAAAAAAAAATCATTTAAAAAAAAACAAAAACATTTACAGCAGTGTGACCTGGAGATCAATACTTTTTTTCCTAAGCCAGCTTGGTCACTGGTTAAGAAAAAGGCAATATCGACCAAGGGGGACTTTTGTATGGATTCAACTAAATGAGCTTACAGAAAGAAGTTCATGAACACATTGGAGGCTCAAAAAAAAAAAAAAATAGCTACTCTAAAATCTTACTATGAACAAAACCATTTACCTAAAAACTCTGGACAAACACAAATAACATTTTTTTTAAACTAAGACAGCTTTAGTGTCACTGATCAGTGATGATGGGATATATAATTCACTGGCTTCACACTTGTGTGAACCTGAATAAGTAAACTTGACCATTTCCCTATTTATAAAATGGCAAGAATAACATCTGTAAAATGGAAATGGCAGGATTATTCCTGGAAGACTTCATTAAACGTACCACTTAAAGTATTCTGGGTTTTTGTTTTTACTTGAATTTTTGTTTCAAGTTTTAAAATGTGTCAGAACAGTGCTTGGCAAGAAGTGAGAAAATATTAGCTACTGCTATGTTCTTGTACTGAGCACGTGTCTCTCCTATGAAGTGTAATAAGCACTATGAAAGTCCGTTAGTCCCATTCAAGGCAACCTGTAGCGTGTGTGGCACATTAAAGGTGCTCAATAAATACCTGCTCGTGGGTTCGAGCCCTACGTCGGGCTGTGTTGACAGCAGGCTCAGAGCCTGGAGCCTGATCAGATTCTGTGTCTCCTTCTCTCTCTGTCCCTCCCCTGCTCACGCTCTCTCCCAGAAATAAAACATTAAAAAAAAATCCGCTCAATGAATGAATGAGTTAACCTTTGTATAGATAAAAGAGCGAACACTTTTCAGTAAAATCTGGAAAAAACCTTCCACGCCCCCTAAAAATCGACGTGTGCGTAGTAAAGAGAATGGCGGAGCTACTGTACCTGGAGGACAGAAGATCTCTGGAGCACCCTCTCCTGCGCAGACGGGTACAAAGCTAGTTTCTCCAACAGTTCTTTGTGAAGTACGTCGGACTCCAGCGCTTCATGGAAAGAAATGTCGTGCTGGCTAAGGAGGGTGAATTTGGTCTTTCGGTAGAAAGTAGCCAGGCCTTCGTGTTGCTTGATTCTGAACACGCCCTCCAGCCCAAAGGCCTCGAGGGCCGGCACCAAGCTGTCGGTGAACACGCTGCGATCTACCTCCTGCAAACAGATGAGGTCAGCGTTGTAGCCTGTGAGCTCCTTCTGGATAAGGTTCTGGCGGTAGTCGAGCTCGAGGGCATAAGGGGCACAGTACGGGTACAGGACGCTCCTCGAAAACTCCGTCTGGGCGTACGTGTCGGCCAGGAGGTTGTAAGAGACAGTGCGGATGAGAGAGTCGTCCGTCACCTTCTTGGTGTAGAGATGCCGGTGGTCAAAGGTGCAAGTACCGGGCCCAGCCTCCACCGGACACACACTTTCCAACTCCCGGCTTGGCCCGAAGCGCTGCCCATCGCCTGGGGTGCAAAGAAGCTTGAGTCGGCGCCCGATGTCTGCATTGGACGGCGTGTAGACGCGTTCGTTCACACCGGTCTCTGTCCAACTAGGAAGGGGGGAGGAGGGAGACAATGACGAGAGGCTCCCGCCCTCGGGCTCCGCCGCTCCGGGTTTGGCTTCCTTGTACCATCGGAAGAGGGAGCTGGCGGGATCCCCAAATTCGAGGCTGAGTTTAGGGCACACCGGGAAGCCGGCCATGATGTAGCGTGGCAACTGCAGCTCGGTGAAGGCGGGCGGGTTGCGCTCTACCTTGTACTTGACATCGCCGATCTGCAGCACCGCGCCGTCCTGCCAGGCGTCCACGTTGAGCACGTCCTCAGCCACTGCCTCCTCCCGGTAGTAGAGCTTCACGACGGGCTCGCAGGCCGCAGCCGGCTCCGGCACAGGCCCCGCGCAGGCCCCGCCGCCACTTGCATTTGGCCGGTTCTTCCTGCTCTTCTTGGCGGCGGCCGCCTTAGCGTGGCCTTTGAGGGCGTTGGTAGCAATGCGGCTGAGGGCCCGACCCAGCGGCTCGCTTTGGTCGCGCTGCATGTTCTTGTGGCTGCCGTCGGCCAGCGCGAACGACAGGCTTAGCTTAGGCTCCGAGGGCACACAGCGCACCACAGCGCGCTCCATCCCTCCCGCCGCCGTCTCGGTGGCCGCCTCGGCCCGAGTGTGCCGCCCCACCGCCGTGCGGACCCCACGAAGCACGGCGCGGGAGCCTGGGAGCCTCCACATGAACCTGGTGGCTCCGCGGCCGCCCAGCGTCAGATGAAGACTGAAGAGCTGCAGCCGCCGGCTCCGGGATCCATTCAGACCCACAACTTCCGGCCGGGGAGGGGGAGGGCGTCCGGTGCTTCCGCTCCGCACCTTCGCCACGCCGCTCCGCACCTTCGCCACGCCGCTCGTCTGATCCCTTTTTCCATCGCCACGCCTGTCTTTAATCCTCCCAACTTAATCTTTATCTTCAAATCAAGCCATAAAGAGGGGGAAAGAAAGCACCTATAAAGGTGCCAGAGGGAAATATTAGACTCCATGTTTTTATCGAAAGTACAGTTACGGGACTAAAGGAAAGATGCGGAAGTCGCTGGGGCGTGGTCGCCGTCTTGGGTTCCGCTTCCCACAGGGCAGCGGGCGCTTTTTCTAGTTTCTAGCGCCCCTTCTTTGCGGGCTCTGCCGGGCTGAGCTGCGCCTGAGCGTGGGCACCTCGACTGGCCGTGCCAGCTGCTTCTGACCTTGGAAAGCCTCGCCCAGTTCCTTTCCACAGCATGCTCAGTGCTGCTCGCCCTCTCCGCTTTGTGGATGGGTTCGCCCCAGCCCGGGCCAGAGCAAATGCAGTGAACCGAATTTTTGTGGTCGTTAAGAAGAGCGAATGTTGTACAGGAATTAGTACTTACGGAGTGATGGTTGTGCTAAAAGCGCCTTTTTTTATAGTTACGAGGTCCAAAGCGATGAGCTTACCGGCTGAAGGTCACACCCATTGCTTGAGATGGAGAAAAGCCGTAAGAAATCACTTTAGTCTACAAACGATCTAATTGTATCCCCTTTTTCTTGTTCTATAACTAGAATGCTTACTTATTGGGTATCTAAGAAGCCATGCCTTTCCCCCTGCTTACCGTGAAGAAAATAGATCTTTTCAACTGTGTTTTAAAAGCAGGATGTGTTTTGCAATCATTTGAAATTTATGTTCCTGTTGTCCCTCTTTTTCCCTCCCCCACCAAACATTTGATAGGTGACTGGATACTGATGGTGTGTGTGTATATATATATATATATATATATATATATATACAATTCCAGGCTACAGTGTAGGTAAAAAAAAAGTCATTACTTTGTATTAACTAACCTAAGGAAGAAAGAAAATAAATCTCAGTAGTCCAGTTAATAGGGCCCCATTTACAAATATGAATTTTGAAATGGCATTTTTCTTGTCCACAGTATTTTCCCTCATGCAACTTAGCAGTCCAATCTTAAATCAACCTAAAGAAAGATAGAAGCCCTACTAGAAAATGTGAGTTTCCTTCAAGCAAACTGATGTAATGCTTAGCAGTCTTTTTAAAAAAATGTTTATTTATATTATTTTGTGGGTGGGGGGAAGGGCAGAGAGAGGTAGAGAGAGAATCGCAAGCAGGCTCCAGGCTCAGTGAGGAGCTGGACTTGAGGCTGGAACACCAACGGTGAGATCATGACCTGAGGTGAGATCAAGAGTGGACACTTACCTGACTGAGCCACCCAGGCACCCCTTAAACCTACTCTAAAGACAGATGCCTTTAAGTACCATACTTCTCTTAGTTTTTAAAATATATATATTAAAATTTTTTTGAAACGGCAAAAGCTACCATAGTGAAAAAAGTTAACCTTTCCACTGCTGACTCCTATGAATACACTCTTATGAATGTGTACCTTCCAACTAGTTTTTTACACAAATTGGAATGTAGTGTACTCGTGGTTCAGTACCTTCCTCTATTTGAAAGACGACTTCAAATACTTCCATTTTTACCTCAAACTTTCTGATTGATTAAGTTCTTCTTTCCAGCTTCTCCTAACTCAGGCAAAAGAAACTGCAGGCATTGCATCTTGTGATAGGTACCAAAACTATCCCCCTGAGCAATAAAGATTGCCCGAGGCAGCAAGACCCCCTCGCGGCCCCCACAATGAGCCACCTGCATGTACCCACTGACCTTTGACCTTTGCATGCATGTACCCACTGACCTTTGCCCACATTTTTCTTATATACACCTTGAAGTATTTTCAGCACTTTGGAGACTGTCTTTGAGGCCACTGTCTTCCAGTTGTTGGCCTCAGCGAAAGAAATCCCTTACTTGTTTCCCCACCACTCATCTTTGCCTTTGGAGTTTGTGTGGGGCGAGTGACCAAACCTGGTCTGTTTGGGACTCCCAGAGCCAGGTGCTCTTGCACGCCTCTGCCCCAGCTGCACGGTCACTAGCTTCTGTCGGTTCTTTCAAGAGAAAATGCCTCAAAGTGTCACTACTTCCCATAGAAAATTTGATTTGAGGCAGCTCTTCCGGCCATTGGTCCTGTTCCTGTGCTTTAGTAAAATCACCTTTTTTGCACAAGAAAAGAAAAAGAAAAAAGAAAGAAAGAAAACTTGATTTGAACTCCACGGATTTGGAAATAATACATAATAAATGGTGTGTTTGAAGCTCTTTTTATGGACTAAATTATAGAATAATTATATACACAAGTTATATACATTATCAGGGTGCCTGGGTGTCTCAGTCGGTTAAGCCTCCGACTCTTGGTTTCGGCTCAGGTCGTGATCTCACAGTTCATGGGTTCGAGCCTTGAATCGGACTTCACGCTGGCAGCGCAGAACATGTTGGAATTCTCTCTCTGTCCTCCTCTTTCTGCCCCTACCCCACTCTCTCTCTCTCTCTAAATAAACTTAAAAAAACGTTTAAAATATATACATTATAATTATATAATTAAACTTTGAGATCAGAAGACTGAACCAATAGCCTGATACCAGAAGGAAAAGCAGCTAATAAAAATCGTTGTATTCATCCATTTTTTTCGGTCTATACCAAGAAGCACAGGCTAAACTTCACTAATCAAAACTAATGGTTGATGGACTTTTCTTATTACTTATACATATATCTGCAAAGATTAGCATGTAGTTTCTTGTCATTATTTGGTTAATAACATTGGTAGCTGACAATATAGATTATAATCTACCTTTATCTTTTTTTACTTGAGGCCTACATGATACTGTAGTTTTGCGTGATAATACTCAGAAATTTTGAGTAGCATCTGGTGCTGTTACTTCAGAATAATCTGCCACTTCCTTATACATTCAAAATCTGAAAACTTTCATTTGCTTTTTGTTTAAGGGACCAATCTCTATTTGTTTCTTTTTCAAGTATTTTTTTAATGTTTATTTATTTTTGAGAGTGAGAGAGAGAGCAAGGGAGGTGCAAACAGGGTGGGGACAGAGGCTCTGAAGCAGGGCTCCCGGCTGACAGCACAGAGCCCTACATGGGGCTTGAATTCAGGAACCATGAGATCATGACCTGGGCTGAAGTCGGCTGCTTAACCAACAGAACCAGCAAGGTGCCCCTCTAATTGTTTCTTTAACTTAAATTTTTTTTTCCATTTTTTTGAGATATTATTGACATATAACATTGCATTAGTCCAAGGTGCACAACATAGTGATTTGATAATATATGTGTATAATTACTACGAAAAGCTTAGTTAACATCCATCACCTCACAGTTTTCCTTTTTTTTCTTGTGATGAAAACTTTGAAGATCTACTCTTAGCAACTTTCAAATATATGATGCAATACTGTTAACTGTCGTCACCATGGTACACATTATATCCCCAGAACTTGTTTATCTTATGACTGGAAGTATTTACCCTTTCGACCATCTCACCATTTACTTTATCTCCCTTCTCTCCGCCCTCCTTTTGCCTCTGGCAACCACCAGTCCATTCAGCTTTTGTTGTTGTTTTTAGGGTTCTACATGTAAGTGAGATCATACAAGTATTTGTCTTTTATTGCCCTCAATGCCTCTTCATGTTGTTCCAGACGGCAGGATTTCCTGTTTGTTTGTTTTTTAATTTTTCAGTGTTTATTTTTTTTTTTTTTATGTTTTATTTATTTCTAGGAGAGAGAGAGAGACAGCGTGAGCAGGGGAGGGTCAGAGAGAGAGGGAGTCACAGACTGAAACAGGCTCCAGGCTCTGAGCTGACAGTCAGCACAGAGCCCCACGCGGGGCTCGAACCCACGAACCGCGAGATCATGACCTAAGCGAAAGTCGGACGCTTAACCAACTAAGCCACCCAGGCGCCCCAGTGTTTATCTATTTTTGAGAGAGAGACAGAGAGAGAATGAGCAGGGGAGGGGCAGAGAGGGAGGGAGATAGAAAATCTGAAGCAGGCTCCAGGCTCTGAGCTGTCAGCACTGAGCCCGACATAGGGCTCGGACCCCCAAACCTCGAGATCATGACCTGAGTTGAAGTTGGATCCTCAACTGACTAGGCCACCCAGGCGCCCCCAGGATTTCCTTTTTTTAATTGTTGAATAATGTTCTAATATCTATATATCTGTCTTTCTATATCACATTTTCTTTATCCATTTATTCTTCGATGGACACTTATCCTTAGGTTGTTTCCATGTCTTGGCTATGATAAATAATGTTGCGGTGAACATGAGGGTGCACATAGTGATTCTGTTTCCTTTAGATACATACCCAGAAGTGGAATTGCTGCATCATATGGTAGTTGTATTTCTAATTTTTTGAGGAATCTGAATACTGTTTTCTGTAGTGGCTGTATCATTTTACATTCCCACCAACAATGCTAAGTATTTCTTTTATCTTAAAATTTATAATGGTTATTATATATTACTTATACTATGTAGCATAGTGTATGTAATATATAATATAGCTATATCATATAATTTAAGGTATAATTAATGTAATAGCAATAAAAAATTAGAAGATAAGAAATTCAAATCAAAGAACCTACGTAAAACCTACAATTTAGCTCCATAAAGAACTCTTACGCATATGGACTCATTTCTGTGCCATCCCATTTTTAATTTTGAATGGAATATGCATACTAAGTTAGTCTCAGAAGTTCTCTTAGCACCTTCAACGTTTAATAAGTGGAAGAGAGTTTTTATATAGTATTAACAAATCACATTTTGGTGTCATATCCATAAGTGCTTTTAAATAATCAAGGTCTTGTGAAATAAAATCTGTTCTCATAAATAATATTGCTAACCCTTAGACTAAGAAATAGAGTTTTTAAGAGGGGAGGTTTAAGCTGCAAATTATATAGAGAGAGAGTTAACTTTTTTCCTTTCAAAGCAAAAGTTTTATTAAAATCCCAGCTGGCTCTTTTGTAGAAATTGACAAACTGATCCCAGTATTTAAATGGAAATGCAAAGGACCTAGAAGAGTCAAAATCACTACTTTCTATAAAAGAACAAAACTGAAGGACTGACACTACCCACTTTCAAAACTATAACCATTCTTACTAAAGCTGCAGTAATCAAGACAGTGTGGCATTGGTATAAAAATAGACATGTAGATCAGTGGAACAGAATTGAGTGTCCAGAAATAAACTTTTACATTATGGTACATTTCTTTCTTTCTTTCTTTCTTTTTTCTTTCCTTCTTTCTTTCCTTCTATCTTTCCTTCTTTCTCTCTCTTTTTTTATCAATTCTTTCTTAACAAAGATGTCAAGTCAATTCAGTGGGGAAAGGACAACTTTTTTAAGAAATAGTGGAACAATTATATATCTGTATGCAAAAAATGAACTTGGATCTATAACTCTCACCAAATCTAGAAATTTACTGTAAATAGTTCATAGATCTAAGTGTAAAATCTAAAACTAGAGGAAAACAAGGAGAAAATCTGCATGACCTTATGTCTTTCATAGATCGTGACGTCAAAAGCATGACCCATAAAGAAAAAATATCTTAAGTTTGATTTTATAAAAAAGTGAAGACTTGCTCTTCAAAAGACACCATTAAGAAAAGGAAAAAGAGGGGTGCCTGGGTGGCTTAGTCGGTTAAGCGTCCGACTTTCGCTTAGGTCATGATCTTGTGGTTCGTGGGTTGGAGCCCCGCGTCGGGCTCTGTGCTGACTGCCAGCTCAGAGCCTGGAGCCTGTTTCAGTCTCTGACTCCCTCTCTCTCTCTGATCCTCCCCTGCTCACACTGTCTCTCTCTCTCTCTCTCTCTCTCCTAGAAATAAATAAAACATAAAAAAAAAAAAAGAAAACAAAGCATTTGTTTAAAAAAAAAAGAAAAGAAAAGGAAAAAGATAAGCTATAGACCAAGAGAATGTGTTTGCAAATTATCTGATAAAAGACTTGTATTTAAAGAACTCTTGCAACTAACTGATAAAAGTTAAATAATCCAATTTAAAAGTGGATACACAGTGCCAACTGTTGGCAAGGATATGGAGAAATTGGACCCCTTATATATTGCTGGTAGGAACATAAAATCTTTTAGCTACTTTGGAAAACAGTTTGACAGTTGCTTAAAAGGTCAAACATAGACTTACCATTCAACATAGTAATTCTACTCTAGGTTTCTGCCGATGGGAAGTGAAAATGTATGTTCATCAGAACCTGTACATGAGTGTTACAGGGTTATTCATAATACCTCCAAACTAGAAGCAATCCAAATATCCATCAACTGGTGAATAGATAAACTAAATATGACATATACATATAATGGAAGACTATTCAGCAATGAAAATGGACTTCTGTTACATACTACACTTGGATGAACCTCAAACACATTATCATTAGGTGGAAAAAGCCAGACACAAAAGACTACATAATTTTTTATTCCACTTATATGAAAATTTAGAAATTGCAAACCTGTAGAGGCCAAAAGCAAATCAGTGGTTGCCTGGGGCTGGATGTGGGAGTGGGGATTGACTACATATGAGCCCAAGGGAACTTTCTGCAGTGATGGAAATGTTTTTGTTCTGGATCTTGGAATGGTTGACCAACTCTCTACATTTACTAAAAAAATCATTGTTAGGGGCACCAGGCTGCCTCAGTCAGTAGAACATGTGACTCTTGATCTCAAGGTTGTTAAGTTCGAGTTCTACATTGGGTGTAGAGATTACTTAAAACATAAAATATTTTTAAAAAGTGAAATGTTTACAACTAGAAAAAAATCATTGAATTATAAACTTTAAAGTGGTAAATTTTATAGTATATAAATTATACCTACATAAAGCTGTTTTAAAATTTTTTTTAATGTTTTTTATTTATTTCTAGGAGAGAGAGAGAGAGAGACAGCATGAGCAGGGGAGGGTCAGAGAGAGAGGGAGTCACAGACTGAAACAGGCTCCAGGCTCTGAGCTGGCAGTCAGCACAGAGCCTGACGCGGGGCTCGAACCCACGAACCGCGAGATCATGACCTAAGCGAAAGTCGGACGCTTAACCGACTAAGCCACCCAGGCGCCCCTACATAAAGCTGTTTTAAAAAGATATACATTATTAAAGTTTAATGAGGAAAGCAAACCAGATTTTATATATCGCCTATATGCATCCATATGTCTGTATATGTATGTATACAGATGTATTACAAGGAATTCGCTTATGCAATGGTGGGGACTGGTTAAACAAGTCCAATGTCTATAAGGTAGGCTGTCAGAAAGACCCAGAGAGGAGAGAGCAATTATAAACCTAGTTGCTTTTAGAGTCTGACTCAACATGCCTTTAAAAGGATTTCCTTTAATCTCTTTAAAAGGATTTCCACTGATTAAGTCAGACCCACCCAGATACTCTCTCTGGTTTAACATCAATTTACTAGGGATTTGAATTGCATTTTCTAAATCTCTTTATTGCAGCCCTAGAGTAGTGTTTGATTGAATAGCTGGGAGAAGATGTGGGATAATACAAAAGACTGCTATCTTAAGTTCACAGCTTTAGTTTGGCCTAAGCCAATGTCAAAAAACCATCACATATTTATATAAGTATTTTGTTTTCTATAGGAAGACAGTTTCCCATTACCAGCTACAAGGATATTTGTTCATTCACTCACCTGAATGATATTTTTAGAGGACCTGCTGTGTGCCAGACATAGAGTGTCGGCTGTACTCTAAAAACAATTCTATATGTGACTGGCACATAAAAGATGCTCAAATATTTATTGAATGGATATGCCATCGATACACCACCAGGACTTCCTCCCCTCCCCCCCAATTTTATTCATGCACATGATGTTTGTGTAGGCTATTATCATTCAGATGGTGTATCCATTATGCAGACTCAAATAGCAGAGTTTCACGTTTCTATCTCCAAGCATACCCTCAAAATTTACACACCTTAGTCTAATATCGTCAAGGATTTCCTGAAGGAAAAGTGCTGTATAAACAAATATCAAATACAAAAACAAATCAAGCTACATTGCTGATTATTTACAGGGAAGTCACTACGGGGACACTAGAAGACTTGATCTTCCTCTGAGAGCGAGTGTGTACATAAACCTATTTTCCAACACTTCCAAATTTCCAGTCTTGCAGTTTTCCATCACTTGAAGATCCCCAGATTCCCTGGGTCCGTTTCAAGGGAAGGCAGTTAGGTAAAAAATATCTCATTCACCCACTCTCCACTCGTAATTAATTGGTAGTGAACTGAGTAATCAATTATTGTGACAGGTGATTCTAATCTGTTGTAGCTGAGCAACTGCCTCTCCCGGGCAACCTCTACCCAGTCTCTCCGGCCGGCCGCAACCGCGGCAGTTTCCATGGCGACAGCTTTGTTTGTACGCTGCAGGCCGCGGCTCAGCTCGTCCGGAGCGGTGGGATTCCCCGAGATTTCACCCCTCGTTTTTCCTCTTCCTTTCACCAGAGGAGAAGCTAATTAATTGAACGTTTGCCTCTCGTCCGCGCCGGGAAGTAGTGAAAAGCAATCAGATAGGTACTTGTCTTCAGCTTTTCTCTTCCCTCTTCTCCCAGAGCCGAAGATCTCTAATTGGGTGCGGGCAGAAATACTCTCATTTTCAAAGCAGGAATCTCCAAATTCTGTGGGCATTGGCAGCAAATGCAGTTGGTATCTCAGTTAATTGTTCAGCATTTACATGATATTTTAGATTTCCTGTGCATTAAGTATGCCTGTTGTTGCTTGGACACCGTGTCTCTTCCTAGGAAGGAGCAAGACTAAGATATAACATTGATGTTTAAAAATCTTAATGATGTCAAGCTTCAGCTTTTTTGGGAGAGGGATTATACCTGAACAACTGGATTTTGTGGTCGTGGTGCTGGTGGTGGTGGTGGTGGTGGTGGTTTGCATTTTAGGGAACAATTCCAACCCAGGGTGTCAGAACTGAAGGGGTATGTAAAAAGTATCTACTCCAGTTCCTAAATTTCGTCGCTTGGGGAAACTGAAACCCTAACTGGGAAGAGACTGGCTTCATGTCTTCATAGCAAGTGGGTTGTGGAGCCGTCACAGGAATCCCTCCCATTTACTTCAACCGTCATTCTTTAGACTAACACCAAACTTGGGAGGAAGGTCTCAAAAGGTCTGGAATTTTTTGAATTGATATCTAAGATATGTTATGAGTATATCTAGGCTAACATTTACAATAATGGCTTTATGGGCTTTTTATCCTCGGAGTATAAAGTATTTTAATTTTTAGGAGACCAAGATGTCAGATCAAAACAAAGCTGCCATTGCAGCAGAAAAGGAAGCTCTGAACTTGAAGTTGCCTCCTATTGTGCGCCCCCCTGAAAACATAGGTGTTGACACACCAGCACAAAGTAAACTGCTGAATTACAGAAGATCTAAGGAACAGCAGAAGACAATTAATCAGTTAGTGTAAGTAGCATATTGGTAAATAAGTCTTCTTAGGAATTCAAGTGAAATAATTTATGTTCATAGTCTCATAAAAAAGCTTTAACTATGTAGGTTGTTAATGGGCAAATGTTCAGTTAGAGAAACAATTTGAAAAGTAATCACAATAGTAAATGTTATATATCACTAAATATCTGTATCTATATATCTTTTATGTCACTATATATCACTATATATAGTGTCACTATATATAGTGATTATATCTATTTACCTAATATATATGTTATATATATGTCACTATGTATAGTTAGTCTAGTGCTTATGTTAATCACTGCTTATTCTAAGCATTGTTTTTATCACTTCACCTGTACTTCTCACAATTACCTTATAAAATGTATAAATGTATAATATAAATGTAGTCTACTCAATGTTTTAGTTCACTTAGAGAATAAAGAACGAGGTGCCTTGGGAGTTACACATTGTTCTTACTCCAAAACCTGTCATCATCTTACATTGTTATGTTGAACTACTTGCAGTTCTAGGAGTATATTATATTTTGCACAGTTTAGTGAAGAAATAAATTTTATAATTACTCCCTGCAGTTTCCTTCACTGGAAAGTGTTTGTCTGACTGAATATTTATACTAGTTCTTCAAGGCTTAGTTTCTGGAGTATCTCCTCTGGAAAGTAGTCTGCTAATCCCCTTTATACAGCATAAAGCTGTACGTAAAGCGTACGTATTTCTCTTACATCAGTTTATTTAGCAGATATTAACTACTAACTGTTACACAAACATTGTGCTTGTTACTAGGGAGACCATAGAGAATACAACAAAAGCAAGTCTTTAAGACACTTATATTCTAGTGGGAGGAGACAGACAGCAAACATTTAAAAGCAAATAAACATTAAAAAAAAGTATGTTAACCTTTTAAGTGGCGTTGAGTACTATGAAGCTATAAGATTGGGAGAGAGGGAAGGTGTTCCTAGGAACATCACAGGGCAGTCCTGTGGAGATGATATTTAAGTAGAAATCTAAAGAATAGGAAGTTTTTCATTTAAATAAGCATGAGAGCAACACTCTAGCAAAGGGGATAGCAAGCATTGAAAGCCCTGGAATATGAATGCTTTCACATGTCCTGGGAACTGACAAAGGCCAGGGTCACTAGAGTATCTGGGGCCTGGGGAAGAGTGATATCAGGTACAGGTGGAGAGAAAGGTGGGGACAGATTGTGAAAGGTTTTGTAAATTGTGATAATGAGTTCAGATTCCACTTTAAATACAGTGGAAGCCATTGAAATGTTTTAAACTGGGACAGGACATGAGATTCACTCTGGCTATTAAGAATAGACTGAGGTGGAGAAGGGGAGAAAGCACGAGTGGTAGGAGACAGGAGACCAGGGAGGATGCTTTCGTAGTAGCAGAGATGAGAGCTTATGGTGGTTTGGATAAGGCTGGACACAGGGCAGGAAGAGAGAGGTAGATTTGCAGGGTATATGTTTGGATCTAGAATCAGTAGGACTTGCTATTGGATTGACTTTGGTTACAAGGTGGATTGTAGTGTTTGTATCTGTAAAGAATCAGAGGTCCAGGAGATCAGTGAGATTTTTTTTGAAGTTGAGGTGCTTATATGACATCTAAGGGGAAATATGGTTAAGTAAGCCGTGGGATATATAAGAGTAAAGGTCTAGGCTAAAGATACAAATTGGGAACCAACAGAATGTAGACGATTGCTAAAGCTATGGGGAGTAGTTCAAATCACCTAGAGAGAGTAAACATTGAGAGGAGAAGAAGGCCCAGAGCTAAGCTTCTAGGATGGAGCTAGAATGTATTATGCTAAGCAAAATAAGCCAATCAAGAGAAAGGCATACCGTATATTTCACTCATATATGGAATTAAGAACATATGAGAAAGGAGAAAAAAAGAGGAGAGAAGGAAATAAATCTCAAGAAACTCTTAAGGACAGAGAACAAACTGAGGGTTGATGGAGGAAGGTGTTGGGGGAGATGGGCTAGACGGGTGATGGGCACTAAGGAGGGCACTTGTTGGGATGAGCGCTGGGTGTTGTATGTAAGTGATGAATCACTGAATTTTATTCCTGAAACTAATACTGCACTGTATGTTAACTAAGTAAAAATTAAAGAAAAAAATTTATAAAAGGCATTATAATGTATTTAAATCTTCGGTACAGAAGGGTCAATCAGCAAATAGATTGAGGAAGTATGATTTCCTCAACTACACAATGTATTGTTGTTTCTTAGTTGCCATTCTCTTCGACTTACTTTCACATGCTTAAGGGCAGAGATCTCTCTTGGATGTAAATTAAAAATAAATTAATTTTTTTAAAAAGGCAGAGATCTAACAAAAAAGCAGTGTCTGGCATGTTATTGTTGATAATTGAATGAGTGAAAAAATGAATTAAAAATATACATGTAGTTTTATTTGAGAGAGAGAGCACGAGTGGGGAGAGGGGCAGAGGGAGAGAGAGAGAGAGAGAGAGAGAGAGAGAGAGAATCTTAAGCAGGCTGCACACTCAGGGCAAAGCCTGATATGCAGGCTCCATCCCACCACACTGGGATCATGACCCGAGCTGAAATCAAGAATCAGACACTCAACTGCTCCACCCAGGCACCCTGAATAAATGAATTTTTAAAAAAGGAACTTAACTCTTATGCTTTGTATAGACATTTAAGTAGTGCCTCTCTCATTTGGGTGCTTAATAAAAAAAAAATCATGTCTCAAAATTACCTTAAGCATAGTGCTGTATTAATACCTAGATTAGACTTGCCATTGTTTATTTAGGGAAAATGCATTTGCAATTAAAGTTTTTTATACCAGAAACACTTTTTTTTTTCTGGAAGACTGTGGATTTTGTTTCTCCATTTCTTCCTACCTCTACCTATTAGGCAAAGGAATGTAGATTTCCCTGTGTGGAAGATGGGGTGAAGTCTGTTGATAGAGTTCCAGGACTGAGATAGGATGTAAGTTACCCTGGGCAGAACTGGGCACCTCCTGTGAACATGCCGGGGAACACTTGGCTGAGACAAAATCATTTTGTAGCTTTCCAGAGTCCCAGGAATAAGTTACTTCTTCCTTGGTCACTATCTTCATCTTAATTCAGACCAACCTTTCTCTCCTTCACTGCACTGTACTCCTTCACTGTGGTCTTGAACACAGTCCTTTGAAATGATCCAATTTTTGTTTATTTATTTGTTTTTAATTGTCCACATACAAAGCAAAAACAGGCAGGGAAAGAAAAGGCTCACTTTTATATTCTTCCCAACTCTTTGTATTTATAGCCAATAGGAGAAAACACACCCCAGGAAACTGTTGATATCTTAAAGATAACTTTTCTGAGGCACCTGGGTGGCTCAGTTGGTTAAGTGTCCCACTTTAGCTCAGGTCATGATCTCATGGTTTGTGGGTTCGAGTACCACATCGGGCTCTGTGCTGAACATTTGCTCAGAACCTGGAGCCTGCTTCAGATTCTGTGCCTCCTCTCTCTGCCCCTCCTCCACTTGAGCTCTGTCTCACTCGGTCTCTCAAAAATAAATAAATGTAAAAAAAATTTTTTTTAAAAGATGGCTTTTCTTATATAAGGAGGTCAAGCATATTTTTGCTGAGATAATTAAGGTGCAAGTCAGCGAGTGCCAGCTAGCATACCAAAGTATAAGGCAAATTACTTGAAAGGATGGATCATATAGAGCTAGGCTATTTAGGGAAATAATGATGGATGAAAGGAAGTCTGGCTGGCACCTTGATGATTAATAAAGAAAAGAGGAAGGATTCCTCTACACTTTCCAGCCACATTTTCTACTTCATGTGAAAAAACCTTTGGAAATTTAGTCAGGCTCAGTAAGATTCAACATGGAAATGAAGCTACTCAAAAAAGCCAATTCAGGGGCTCTTGGCTGGTTAAGTCAGTAGAGCACGGGAACTCTTGATCTTGGGGTCAAGAGTTCAAGCTCCATGTTGGGCTTAGAGCCTACTTAAAAAAAATAAAAAAGCAAGTTCAGCCTTATGCTGCTTTAATAAATGTAGAATTCTAGTATGTGTGATAGGAAGTTTTCACTCTGCGCTGATCAAACAACATCTGTAAGAGGGATGTTGATAAACTGTAATAGCCATAGAAGAGAGAGGAATTTTGAAACTATCCCATTTAAAGGAGGCTCATTTGCTTAATGGAGTATAGATTGGCATCACACAGGCCTGAGTTCATACCCCATCTCTGCAGCTTATTAGTCATTCCTGAATTTGGCAAGTTAACTAACTACTTATTATCATCTTCCTATCTATAAGATGGAGATAAGAATAGTGCTTTTCTCTTAGGATTTTACGAGAGTTAAAGGAGATCCATGCACTTACAGATCTTAAGCTAATTCCTAGAACATAATAAGCTCACTGTAAGTGGTAAATTCTATTGACAGGAATAGTTGAAAGAACTGGATGGGTATCATTAAGTTTTGAAGGCAAACAGAAAAAGAATATGATTTTTTGTGTATAGCTATGGAGAATAAAAGTTACAAGGATACAACTCAATTTAAAAATAAACTAGCTGACAATAAATTGGGCTACCTCAGAAAGTGATGGAAGCCATCCCCCTCACTCATCTTAGGGTACAACTTGATGTTTTGGAGAGTATTCATGTATCAAATAAGATACTGAATTACATATACAAGACTTTTTCCAAATCCCTGATTCTGATCACTCCACATTTATTGACTTTGGTGGATGCTAAGTGTTGTGCATAGAGCAATGAACACAACAGACATTGCCCTTGTCTCTCTGGAGCTTCCCAGTCTATGTTTTATGCTTCTGGGAGCCATCTTTTCCTTCAAATTCATTCTGGTTCCCCACCTGCCTCTCTGACCATGTCTTCTTTGCCTCTTTCCATTCTGATTTTTTTTTCTCATTCCTGTATGCTTGGAATCCTCCAATCTTCTTTCTCAGGTCTCTTTTCTCTTCCTTGTATACTCTCTACTTTGTCCATCTTCTCCAGTGGATTTAACCTTTACACACTGGTAGATTTGTCTTCCTAAAAATGTTTCCACGCTCAAAAACTCTCAGCAACTCCCATTGTCTATTGAATAGAAAAACCCTGCTATATGAAGCCCTTATTTGGATATTCCAGTCTATTTCTACAAACTTATCTTTATCTGATCCTATAACCTCTGAGCATATTGGACAAGTCCCCACTACTCCCTGTTTCTTCCTTGGACCCTTCCCTTGCCTTCCTGTTTCTCAGGAGAGTCTTGTGTTTTCAGATCCATCTACCAGGAAAACTACATCTCTACCTGAAATCCTCTCTTTTATTTAAAGCTCATTGCAAATGCCAACTTGTCCATCTAGCCTTTACAGCAGATACCTCCAGGTAGAAGTGAACTTAACTCCTCTTCTGAACCATCAGGGGCCCATGCCTTTCATGTGGTACCTGTTTTTTTCTCCTCACCCTTTCAGTTTAAAGTTCCTTGAGATTTGTTGCTGTTATATATTTTAAAAAATGTTTATCTATTTAGAGAGAGAGAGAGAGAGAGAGAGAAAGAGAATGAGAACTTGAGCAGGGGAGGGGCAGTGAGGGAGGGAGAGAGAATATCCCAAGCAGGTTCCATGCTGTCAGCCCAGAGCCAGACATGGGGCTTGAACTCAATTCACAAACAGGGAAATCATGACCTGGGCCGAAACCAAGAGTCAGATGCTCAACCAGCATCTGACTACCAGCTCACCAGTCAGGTGCCCCTGTTGCTATTATATTTTAATAAAACCTAATAGTGTGTCTTGCATAATATAATCATTCAATAAATATTTGGTGATGGATTAGATGATGATATAACTTTATTTAAAGAGGAAATTATAATTTATGGATGATAAATTCCTACATTCCACTTGTTTATTGAGTACCTACTATGTGCTAAATACTCTTCTGGGCATTTAGAGACAAGGCAATGAGTAAAACCGTCTACAACATGTAATATGTCAAATGGTGGTAAGTTATATGAAGCAAGGTAAGTAAGGATAAAAGGACTGGATAGTGAAGGAAGTGCTACCTAATATAAGGGGTAAGATAAGGCTTCTCTGACAGGGTGGCATTTGAGCAGGCACAATACACATGAAGGCCCACTAGGCATCAAGATTAACTTAAAATTTGTCCATAGGTTTTCATTGAAAAAAATGTTATTTTTACCTTTAGTTTCATTCTCTTACAGTATACATGAATAATTTGAAAACTAAGGTCTCATTGATTATGACTATTGGGATTTGTTTCTTATAGAAAATTTGGGGGCACCTGGGTGGCTGAGTAGATTGAGTATCTGACTCACGATTTTGGCTCAGGTCATGATACCAGGGTTGTGGGATTTAGCCCCTTGCTAGGTGTGGAGTCTGCTTGACATTGTCTCTCTCCCTCTCCCTCTGCCCCTCCTGCATTCTCTCTTTTTAGAGAGAGAGAGAGAGAGAGAGAGAGAGAGAATTCAATAAGATTAAAGAACTCTTGAATATCTTTTTCTTTTTTATTATAATTTATTGTCAAGTTACCTAACATACAGTGTATAGTGTGTTCTTGGTTTTGGGGGTAGATTCCTGTGATTCATCCCTTCATACAACATCCAGTGCTCATCCCAACAAGTGCCTTCCTTCATGCCCATCACCCCCCATCCCCTCTCTCCCACTTCCCATCCACCCTCAGTTTGTTCGCTGTATTTAAGAGTCTCTTGGTTTGCCTCCCTCCCTCTCTGTTTGTAACTATTTTTTTTCCTCTTCACTTCCCCCATGATCTTCAGTTAAGTTTCTCAAGATCCACATATGAGTGAAAACATACGATATCTGTCTTTCTCTGACTGACTTATTTCACTTAGCTTTATACCTTTCAGTTCCATCCATGTTGCTGCAAATGGCATGATTTCATTCTTTCTTATTGCCAAGTAGTATTCCATTGTATATGTAAACCACATCTTCTTTATCCATTCATCGGTTGATGGATATTTAGGCTCTTTCCATAATTTGGCCATTGTTGAAAGCACTACTATGAACATTGGGGTACATGTGCCCTATGAATCAGCACTCCTGTATTTTTTGGATAAATTCTTAGTAGTGCAATTGCTGGGTCATAGGGTAGTTCTATTTTTAATTTTTTGAGGAATCTCCACACTGTTTTCCAGAGCAGCTGTACCAGTTTGCATTCGCACCAACAGTACAAAAGAGTTCCCATTTTTCCACATTCTTGCCAGCATCTGTTGTTTCCTGAGTTGTTCATTTTAGCCACTCTGACTGGTGTGAAGTGGTATCTCAGTGTGGTTTTGATTTGTATTTCCCTGATGATGAGTGACGTTGAGCATTGTTTCATATGTCTGTTGGCCATCTGGATGTCCTCTTTGGAGAAGTGTCTGTTCATGTCTTCTGCTCATTTCTTCACTGGATTTTTTGTTTTTCAGGTGTTGAGTTTGGTAAGTTCTTTATAGATTTTGGATACTAACCCTTTATCTGATATGTCATTTGCAAATATCTTTTCCCATTCTGTTGGTTGCCTTTTAGTTTTGTTGATTGTTTCCTTTGCCGTGCAGAAGTTTTTTATCTCAATGAGGTCCCAATAGTTCATTTTTACCTTTAATTCCCTTGCCTTTGGAAATGTGTCGAGCAAGAAATTGCTGCCACTGAGGTCAAAGAGGTTGTTGCCCATCTTCTCCTCTAGGTTTTAATGGTTTCCTGTCTCACCTTTGGATCTTTCATCCTTTTTGAGTTTATTTTTGTGTATGGTGTAAGAAAGTCGTCTAGTTTCATTCTTCTGCATGTTGCTGTCCAGGTCTCCCAGCACCATTTGCTAAAGAGACTGTCTTTTTTTCCATTGAATACTCTTTCCTGCTTTGTCAAAGATTAGTTGGCCATACATTTGTGGGTCCAATTCTGTGTTCTCTATTCTATTCCATTGGTTTATGTGTCTGTTTTTGTGCCAATACCATACTATCTTGATGATTACAGCTTTATAGTGGAGGCTAAAGTCTGGGATTGTGATGCCTCCCACTTTGGTTTTCTTTTTCAATATTACTTGGCTATTCAAGGTCTTTTGTGGTTCCATACAAATTTTAGGATTGTTTGTTCTAGCTTTGAGGAGAATATGAGTGCAATTTTGATTGAGATTGCATTGACTGTGTAGATTGCTTTGGGTAGTATTGATGTTTTAACCATTTTTATTCTTCCAATCCATGATCATGGAATGTTTTTCCATTTCTTTGTGTATTCTTCGATTTCCTTCATAAGTTTTCTATAGTTTTCATCATATAGATCTCTTATATCTTTGGTTAGGTTTATTCCTAGGTATAAATTTATGATTCTTGGTGCAGTTGGAAATGGGATTAAATTCTTGATTTCTCTTTCTGTTGCTTCATTATTGGTGCATAGAAATGTAACCAATTTCTGGACATTGATTTTTGTACCCTGTGACTTTGCTGAATTCATGGATTAGCCTTTTGGTAGAGTCTTTTGGGTTTTCCACGTAGAGTATCATGTCATAGTCAGACTTTTTTTTAACTATAAATTTCAGAATTGATGGAACCAAAAGAAATTTAGACAGAACACTGGATAAAAGAATACCTCCGACAACAGAACCAGATTATCCTCCAACTGTAAGTTTATGTTTTCTCTTTAAAAAGTTTATCCTTATACAATTTTAGTTTTTAATTATTTTAAGCCAATCTCAACATAACTAGTATTTTAAAGAGAATAGAATCACTTAGAATCTTTTCTTCTTGATTTGATTATGTCTTATTTGTTTGCTTCTGACAGATGACCAGTGATATTAAGAAGAAAGGAGTGAGTTCAATTTTTTTATTTCTTGTTTTGAAAATGTTCAAAGAAATTACTACAAAGTAGCTCCTTCTAAGATCACCTGCTAATAAGACCCATTTTAGAAGAGAAAACAAATTTAGAAACCGAGATTTTTAATTTTCTGTGCCAAAAGGAACAATTATGTCATGGATGACAGTATAGGTTTTAAGAATTATGTTTTTGTTGCCATTTGTTATTTGAGGATTAGTTGTAAATGTTTTAGTTCTTATTTCAAAAACTGGAAAAAACTGGTTATAAAAGTAATGCATTTCCCTTTTCATTGTTCTAATATTGATATAATGATGATTACTTATTGCGAATCTAGAGGGTGCTAGACACATGGTAGGTGCTAGATTTAAAAAATAGCACTGACTGCATGGGTGACAATGTGGGTCTGTGGTATAACTGGTGGAAGATGGGAACTTGTAAAATGTATTTAACAGAAAAGGATATGGAAACTTATGGAGGTGGCCACACAAAAGAGAAATTCATGCAGCATGTTCCCAGATGAGAGTACAGGCTTTCCAACTCTCTTCAAGTTCCTGTTGGGGATGGAGGGCTCAGCATACCTCTCTGTATTGAGGATCTTTGGGAGAACCTAATTTTATCTACTCTCAGTTTCTTCTTCTTTTTTTCTCTTCTCTTATCTCTTTTTTCTTTCTTTTCTCTCCTCTTCTTCCTTTCTTTCCTCTTCTGCCTTTCTTTCTTTCTCTCTTTCTTTCTTTCCTTGCTTCTGGGTGTAGAGGTTACTTAAACTTTTTAGAAGCAAACCTAGAGCTAAGCAGAGTCTTCAGAATGAAACAAAAAGTATAACCCATAAAAGAAAAAAAATAATAAATTATATTTCATCAAAGTTAAAAACTATTGATCAGTGAAAAATCTTGTGTGTGTTTTTTAAATGTTTATCTATTTTGAGAGAAAGAGAGTGAGTGCAGGTGGGGGAATGGAGTGCAGAGAGAGAAGGGGAGAGAGAGAATCCCAAGCAGGCACCACGCTGCCAGTGCTGAGCCCACCTCTGGTCTCTGTCTCATGAACCATGAGATCATGACCTGAGCTGAAATGAAGAGTTGGACGCTTAACTGACTGAGCCACCCAGGAGCCCCTATTTTTTGTTTTACAATACTGTATTCCTGGGGCTTCTGGGTGGCTCAGTCGTGGCTCAGTCAGTTGAGCATCCCAGTTTGGCTCAGGTCATGATTTCAGGATTCAGAGGTTCAAGCCCCACATTAGGCTCTATGCTGACAGCTCAGAACCTGGAGCCTGCTTTGGATTCTGTGTCTCCCTCTCTCTCTGCCCCTCCCCCACTCATGCTCTGTCCATCTCTCAAAAATAAATAAGCATTAAAAATTTTTAAAAATACTGTATTCCTACTCAGAGAGTCCCAACAAGCTTGTATGTCAAATTCATAGTATACTTTTAAATATTAAAGATGATCTAATTGATTTCTATTGTATATTTAAGATTCTGATGAATCTGCATTTATATGTATTTTTTTAAACATTTATTCATTTTTGAGAGACAGAGAGAGACAGAGAGTGAGTGTAGGAGGGCAAGAGAGAGAGAAAGAGAGAGGGAGACACAGAATCTGTAGCAGGCTCCAGGCTCTGAGCTGTCAGCACAGAGCCCAAAGTGGGGCTGGAACTCATGAACCAAGATCATGATCCTAGCCGTAGTCTAAACCACCTGAGCCACCCAGGTGCCCCAGCATTTATATGTATTTTAATACAGAAAACCTTAAACTCCAACCCTGGTTTGAGTGAAGAGTTAATGACAAGATTAGTTTTCTCAAGTGTAAAATTCAGATTTAAGGGGGGAACACCCTGATAATCCTTTTAATTTATCAACTTGATTAATATTCTAAAATACTTACTAATATTCGCCCATAATTTACTGCTATTATTTCCCATCATTCTTGGCTATTTTACCAGTTGTGACTTAGTACCTTTGTGCTGGGCACATATTTGACAATTTTTGACGGTTTAATGGATTAATGCTAAATATTTCGATGTTTGAGTGGATAACACATGGGTATGCCTTGCTTCCCTAGCCCAGGCTTTAGTCCCAATTTCCAATCCTTATTCATTTAATAAATATGTGCTGAGTACTCGAAAAAATGGTTCCTTTTCAGGTCATACTTTTGAGTAAAGTGTTTTTAATTCTGAAAGCATGTTATTTTTCAGAATGCTTCTATTCTAAAAAAAAATATGTTGTCTTGGAAAGACCGAGCTCAGGAGTTACACTGCTATACTACACCACTTAGAACACTTCACTTTTTCTTATTACATTCTCAGTTCAACTATATTTATATGAAGCAGTGTGTGGAAAGCAGTCCTATAGTGCCTATCCAGCAGGAATGGCTGGATCACATGTTAATGCTGATCCCTGAGTCTTTAAAGGAAGGGAAAGAAAGAGAAGAACTTGTTGAAAGTCTCGTAAATGAGGTGTCAAGTGACTTTGAAAAAAGCATGAAGAGGTATCTGGGTAAGTAGCATTTAACACACACCAAGCTTCTTTTACTTTTGTTTCCCACCCCTTCAATCAAAAGTAGGAATATGAATAACAAATAATTTATATGTTTAGCTATATGTATTTCTTAAATACTATTTTTATTTAAAGTTTTTATTTTGAGCTTATAATCTAGTCAAAAAATCTTTGTAATTTAAGGGAACTTTGTATAATTTTTTTCTGTGCTTATTAGCTAAGAGCTTTTTGATTTTTCTCTTTCTCTTTACGGTTGTAGTTACACTGTTTAGAGGATTGTAAAAAAAAAGTAGTGTGTTTAGAGAGATTTATTAGGGATTTAATACTTGTAATTTTTATTGGCATAGTTTTTAAAAAATGTTTATTTATTTATTTTGTGAGAGTAGGAGAGGGAGAGAGAGAGAGAACTAGCCGGGAGAATCCCAAGCAACTCGTGCTATCAGCACAGAGACGGATGCAATGCTCGGTCTCAGGAACCATGAGAACATGACCCCAGCCCAAATCAAGAGTCAGATGCTCAACTGACTAAGCCACCCAGGCGCCGCTGGAATACAGTTTCTTAAGTGGCCTTTGAGTAGATAGAATGCAAAAAACTGAAAACTTAAAGCTTTACTGAATCTGAACTCTCCCCCAAAGTAACACCGAAATAGTACCAAGAACTTGATTTCTTTCAAATAAAGGATTTTGTTTTCTTATAATCACTTTGATGCTCAATAAGCTATATTCTCTAATATGAAAAGTTAGAAAGTCTGAGTAGGACTTGTGAGGCTTTTCAAGAAATGTTAATACATATATGTATTTTAGTGAGGAGTGTTCTTGTGAAACCTCCAGTTAAATGGCTTGAAGATGAAGGAGGCCCTTTACCTGAATCCCCTGTGTGAGTAAATTATTTTAAAAATAGTATTGCATCTAGGTTTTGAGAACAGGTTGAAAATAAGCTGATTTAACATTTAAGTCTAGAATTGTGAAGCTCAAAGGTATTTTGAATACATCTAAAGAATGGCACTACTGCAGTAGTATCCGTGCCCTGGACTTGTCTATTTGCTGCTTACACAGTTAGGGGAACCTTTAAGGATGTATAGGTCAACTTGGTCGTAAGTAAGCGTTGGTGTATGCCAGACAGATTTCTTCACCTCTTCCCAGTCCTGAGTTTGTTTATCCGCAGCCAGGGTAACTGAGCCAGAGCACAGTGGAAGTTAGCAGGGCACTCACACCTGGCCCATCAGTCTGTCCTTTCTGAAGATAATGCACTTTCTTTTAAATTTATTTTGAGAGAGAGACAGAGCTGCATGTAAGCAGGGGAGGGGAGAGAGAGGGAGAGAGAATTCCAAGCAGGCTCCTCGCTGTCAGCAGAGAGACTGACTTGAAGCTGGATCCCACGAACTGTGAGATCATGACTTAAGCTGACTTAAGCTGAAATCAAGAGTTGAACACTTATCCTACTGAGCCACCCAGGCACCCCAATAATATACTTTCAAGATATCGGTGCCTTTTTATTACATGCATATCTCCTAAAGCTTCGATCGCTGACCATATTTCCCAGTCTTCTCGCTTTAATATTAATTCCATGTTGTATTATTTCCTAAAAGTTAGAGTGTATTGTTTGAATCCTGCTTGATACAGTGTTTTGCTTTTCCAGAGGACTGGATTATTCTAAGCCTTGGCATTCTAGCTATCTGCAGACAAGAAGTCAAATATTAGCTAATTTGCACATTGTTCATCCAACTATGAAAATATTACTGGACCTTGGTTATACAACATTTACCAATACAGTTTTGCTAGATTTAACAGGAATTAGGTAAAAATCTCATTTTTATTAACTAACATTTAAGATTTGAATATCTCCTGCTTGAGTCTTTATATTTTGACTATAGACATTTTAAGTTGATGAATCTTGAGAACTTTTCTTTAAAACATTTTTTGTCTTTTTAAAACAATTGTGTATTAGGGCCAATATTTATCATTTGCTTTAAATCATTTTTATATTTCTCATAAATAGAGCTAAAGGACCAATTGATTGTGAATCACTGAAAACTGATCTGTCAATACAAATTAGAAAGGCAGAAGAGAAGATAATGAACACATGGTATCCAAAGGTCATAAATCTTTTCACAAAGAAGGAGGCCCTAGAAGGCATCAAACCAGAAAAATGGGATGCATTTTATAACTGTGTTTCCACACTTATGTCAAATCAGGTAAATATATTTTATATATGTTAAATGATAGTATTATTAGTTTATTAGCTTTAAATTTTTCTTTCAATTCTAGTTAGTTAACATACAATGTAATATTAGTTTCAGTTGTACCATATAGTGATTCAACATTTCCATACAACACCCAGTGCTCATCACAAGTGCCTTCCTTAATCCCCATCACCTATTTCACCCATCTCCAACCCACGTCCCCTCTGGTAACCATCAGTTCTCTATAGTTAAGAGACTGTTTTTTGATTTGCCTTTCTGTCCCTCTCTTCCCCCGCCCTCCCATTTTGCTCATTTGTTTAAATTCCACATATGAGTGAAATCATATGGTATCTGTCTTTCTCTGACTTATTTCACTTAGCATAATACTTTTGCTCCATCTACATCATTGCAAATGGCATGCTTCATTCTCTTTTTTTATGGCTGAATAATATTCCATTGCATGTCTATATACCATATCTTCTTTATCCATTCCTCTATCTGTGGATATTTGGGCTGCTTCCATAATTTGGCTATTGTACATAATGGTGCTATAAACTTTGGGGTTCATGTAACACTTTGAATTAGTAATTTTGTATTCTTTGGGTAAATACCTAGTAGTGCAATTGCTGGATTGTTGAGTAGTTCTATTTTTAACTTTTTGAGGAAACTCCATACTGTTTTCCAGAGTGGCACACCAGTTTGCATTGCCATCAACAGTGCAAGAAGGTTCCCCTTTCTCCATATCCTCCCAAACACCTGTTGTTTCTTGTGTTTTTGATTTTAGCCATTCTGACAGGTGGGAGATGTCATCCCATCATGGTTTTGATTTGTGTTTTCCTGATGATGAGTGATGTTGAGCATCTTTTCATATGTTTGTTGAAACATATGAAATGTCATCTGTATGTCTTCTTTGGAAAAATGTCTATTTATGTCTTCTGACCATTTCTTAATTGAATTATTCATTTTTGGGGTATTGAATTTAAAACTGATGTTTTAGTTTATTATTTTATTTTATTTTTTTTAAAGTTTATTTCATTTTTGAGAGAGAGAGTGTGCACACAAGCAGGGAAGAGGCAGAGAGAGAGAGGGAAACAGAAAATTGAAGCAGGCTCCACGCTCTGAGCTGTCAGTGCAGACCCTGACATGGGACTCCAAATCACAAAATGTGAGATCATGACCTGAGGGGAAGTCAGACACTTAACCAGTTGAGCCACCCAGGTGCCCCTTAGTTTATTATTTTAAATAAAATTCTATTTAGGCATAGTGCTAGGTAATTATTTTGAAATAAGTTAAGAAAAACATTTTTATCATAAGTTTATTTAAATAAATTTAGCATAAAAATGCTTTATTTCTGAAGCAAAATCTGAAGCAATCTAAAATGAAAGGAAATTCTAGAAGTATGTGTCAGTATGATGAGTGATAACTGGGCTCATGCTTAAGGCTATCAACTAATTATCTATAGCTTTATTGGAGAATATAAACAAAAAGGACTATCCCAGTAAACATTTTTATGAACATATGAAATTTCAAGTTGATTGATTCTCATGTTTTTCTTAGTAAAATCTTGTTTTGAAATGGAATTGATCATTTTTTTTAAGTTTTATTTATTTATTTTGAGAAAGAGAGAGAGAGTGTGTGTGTGTGTGTGTCTGTGTGAGTGGGGGTGAGGCAGAGAGAGAATCCCAAGCATGTTCCATGTTGTTAGCACAGAGCCTGATTGGGGACTTGATCTCATGACTGCAAGATTATGATTTTAGCCATTATCAAGAGTCAGACACTTAACTTACTGAGCCACCCAGGTGCCCTTTGAATTGATCATCTTTAAAGAGAATATTAATTTTATGCAGTTGTATTTATGGGCTCCTCAAATTTTTACCATTATAGAAATACACGTCTATAAAAATAGTTCTGAATAAAAACTTTTCCTTTTGTAAAATATCTCCAAAGAGTCCATGAATTTTGCAATGTATACTTTTTAAAAGAAATGTTTATTTTGAGAGAGAGAGAGACAGCAGACCAGCAAGGGAGGGGCAGAGAGAGAAGATAGAGAGAGATTGCCAAGCAGGCTCCATGCTCAGAGCAGAGCCTGATTTAGGGCTCCATCCCAGAACTGTGAGATCATGATCATGAACTGAGCCGAAATTGGGAGTCAGACGCTTAACCAACTGAGCCACCCATATGCCCCGCAACATATCCTTACAAGGATACATTTAATATCTAGTATATAACCCTGTAATTAATATTCTTGATGTACTTTCTACTTTTATCCTCTTAAGAGAACTATAATTATTTGATAAGTAGAGATGAGGAGCATTTGGAAGATCATTGTATTTGTCCCCTTGGCTAAATTTCAAATAATTGGTTCTACATAAGAATGTATTATTCATAGTTTGGTAACTTATTGTGCACATTAAAAAAAAATTTTAGTGTTTATTTTTAAGAAAGAAAGAGAGACAGAGTGTGTGCAGGGGACAGGTAGAGAGAGAGGGAGACACAGAATCTGAAGAAGGCTCCAGGCTCTGAGCTGTCAGCACAGAGGCTGACACTGGGCTGGAACTCAAGAGCTATGAGATCATGACCTACTCCAAAGTCTGATGCTTAACTAATTGAGCCACTCAGGTTCCCCTAATTGTGCACATTTCTAAGTTCCAGTGGCTTCACCCTCACCTGGTGATTTGCTTGAAATCCAGCCCTCAAGGTGGGGAAGAAGTCCTAATTGTAACATTTGCCAATTTTGGTGGAAATATTCCCACAATGTAATTTTCAAGTATCCAAGGGTTTAGTAACTGGCTCATGAAATTCTTGAATACTTAACAATTGACTTTAGGAGGTAGCTTTAGCATACTAACTGTCCCTCACCTCACGTGCATGTCACCCCATGACACGCTCATTCTCAGGTGTCAGGCCTCTCCTCCCCTTCCCTTAGTCTTCACCTTATTTAGCTTTCTGGAATGTTTTCCATACCATGGGAAAGAATTACTAAACAATGTGGAAGATTCTGAGTTGCCATTTTAGGATTGTTGATAGTCTATTAAAAAAATCAAAGTTTGTATATATCATTCTACTTATTATTTTAGACTACACTAAGAGCATATTGTGCTAAATGAAGATAATTTTGAGGACTAAATGAATTGGTAGAATGAATTAATTATAGGTAATAGCTCACTGATTTTGAACTAAAGGTTAAAAGATTAGTTGAATTTGTACTTTCTAAAATAATGGAAATTTATGATATCACACAGCTAAAGGATTTCTTAAAGAGAACTGTAGAAGGATTTGTGAAGCTCTTTGACCAAGAAGATCAATGTGGGCTGCCAATATTTAAGATGGAGCTGACATTTGATGAGGATAAAATGGAATTTTATCCCACCTTTCAAGATTTGGAAGACCTTGTTTTGGGTTTGGTAGAGCGAATAACTGAAGCTCTGCAGGTATTCTGTCTCTTTTCCTTATCCACTGGCTTTCTTTATATGGGTCTCTTTCAATATTTTATTTTATTTTTATTTTTATTACTTTTTAAATATTTATTTATTTGGCAGAGAGTGCAAGTAGGGGATGGATGGGGGCGGGCAGAGGATTCAAAGCAGGCTCTGCACTGACAGGCTGACAGCAGTGAGCCTGATGTGGGGCTTGAACCGTGAGATCATGACCTGAACCAAAGTTGGACATTTAACCTAGAGATACCCAAATGCCCCCTCTTTCAAAATTTTAAACTGAGTTGAAACTATAAAGTGGACATGTACATAAAATGTTATAACTCTGTTTTATTTTCATCCTCCAAGTTGTTTTAAGTTAGAAAGTGCTTTCTCTTTGATAAAATTTCCTGGCTGGAAATGATGCTTTTCCTTCTTAGAACTTTTATTGTACTTATGAATTGGGATTTTTGTGCACATTTGATCTTTCCTATGTAGTTGTGAGCTTGTTAAGGACTAGATCCACATCATGTTTGTTCCCTGTACATTCTAATATAATCACTTAGATATAGTTATTCAATAAATACTTGTAGAATGATAGAAAACTAATTCAAATTTTTATATTAGATTTCAAATATACAATTTTAAATCATTATTTTTCATCAAGTTATCTTTTTTTTGGACCATTGAAATACGAAAAGAGTGTTTAAAAATATAGTACAAAATCTATGTATAGCCCAATTGCACAGATATTGGTTTCATAAATTGTCATTTTAATTTTTGTTAGAATGTCCAAACAGTTCCCTCTTGGCTCTCGGGAGCTTCACCAGCTGTGAATCTTGACACAGAACTTCCTGAACATGTGTTACAATGGGCTCTTACTACACTGAAGGCGGCAGTACATCATAACTTAGAAGGGGCAAGAAAACATTATGAGACATACGGTATATATGACATATATTATATCTTTTTATCATAAAAGAATACTCTTTTTATTTTTACTAGAAACTGGTCAGATATTTGGTTGTCTGGGGCTGTCATGAAAGAGCAGGAAGAGTCAAAAGTGAGCATCTGCACGGCTTTTGGCAGAATCAAAGATCAAACCCGACCCAAGAAACTTGAATTCTGTTGTCCAGTCTAACGAGTGAATGTTAACTGGAACAGAGTGATAAAGCAAAAAGATAGAGAGAAGAGATGTTGGAATAAGGAGAAAGCTACATCAAGGGTTAAATCAAGATATCGAAGAATAGTTTTGAAGAGACTGCAGCTCAGTTTTACAGTCTCCTCAAGTATGTGTGGGGTCAGGATTGTTACTTGACATTCTATTCATCAAAACTTTCTGTTAACTGGGTTATTGGTACCTCTAAGTTATTGTAAGATCATTTGCTTACACTATTATCTTTCTTTTAAAATGTTGTGTTTAACTGGGTTGCTTGTTAGATCTATTTTATTTTATTCTATTTATTCCTATTATTATTTCTCTAGTAATAATATTTAAGTGAATAGTCTACCCCTTTCCCTGATCATATCAACAAAGCACTTTATCTTTTTGAATGGGTCTTATTGTTGAGATTTAAATTAGGTTATTAATTTTTAGTTGAAAAATATAATTGGCTTCTTGATGGGACTGCGGTTGAGCTGATAGAGACTTTCCAAGAAGAAGATCATACTTTTGATGAATACACAGAAGTAAGTGGTAATTCTGTTTTTCATCAGTGCCTTTCAATTTCTTTTTTTTTTTTTTAATTTTTATTTATTTCTAGGAGAGAGAGAGAGACAGAGTGAGCAGAGGAGGGTCAGAGAGAGAGGGAGACACAGACTCTGAAATAGGCTCCAGGCTCTGAGCTGGCAGTCAGCACAGAGCCCGACGCAGGGCTCAAACCCACGTCATCATGAACCGCGAGATCATGACCTAAATGAAAGTCAGACGCTTAACCGACTAAGCCACCCAGGCGCCCCTCAATTTCTTTTTAAAAATTAGGGTGGGTTTTTTTTTTCTGGAAAGTAAACGCTTCAATTGAAGTTAGTAGAATTTCTCATTCAGAATATCATTATAGTAAACTCATAGGTTTACTTCATAGTATTATTTTGTTTTATTTTATTTTATTTTGAGAGAGTACAAGTAGGCGAAAGGAGCAGAGGGAGAGAGAGAGACTCGTAAGCAGGCTCCATGCTCAGTGCTGAGCCTCACATGGGGCTTAATCCCATGACCATGGGATCATGACCTGAGCTGAATTCAGGAGTCGGACACTTAACCAACTGAGCCACCCAGGCGTTCTTCACCTCGTAATTTCTCTAATCATTTGTTTATTCATTCATTGCTTCAACAAAAATTTCTTTATCACATTCAGAGACCCAACAAGGTTTAGGTGACGTTAAGATAAATGATACATGCACATTGTCCTCAGGAGCTTATATTTGGCCTAGAAGTCAGACATAGGAGTAATAACTCTGATCTACAGAGATAGGTGCTAGAATGGAAGTGTGAACAAGGTGTCTGGAAGCACAGAAGAGGGAATGGTTGCTTCTGCTTTGGAAGATTGGTGAGAGTTTCTTGAAGAAGTGAAAAGCGAGCTAGGCTTTGAAGAAGATGTTTATAGGTACAGAGGAACTGTAGTATGACCAAAATAGCTGAAGAATAGGTAACAAAGGAATGTAATACATGGCAGATTTAGAATATGAAGTTGAAAATGTAAGTGGGAGCCATGGGGAAAAATTTTAGGGTATCTTTCTCAACAGTCTGTACTTTGTTTTGAAGGTTTTTAGCTGTGCAAATAACATACTTGGATCTGAGTTTTAAATGCTTCCTTATATTTTAAGTTTATAGAAAGATTTCTCAGTCTCGCCTCAGAAATAATGCTTTTGCCTCAGTGGGTTCATTTCCCTATGGTGCGTTTGGATTGTGAAGATCTGAAGACAGGCCTAACAAACAAAGCAAAAGCCTTTGCAAACATATTATTAAATGACATAGCTTCAAAACATAGAAAAGAAAATGAAAGGTAAGTAGAATTCATTGCTAAACTTGGAATTATAGGGTTAAAAGAAATATTTTGCTAATGATAACTCTTGTTTAAAAGATCATAGGTGCCTGGGTGGCTCATTTGGAAGAGTATGTGACTCTTGATCTCAGGGTTATGAGTTTGAGACCCACACTGGATGTAGAGATTACTACAAATAAATAAGTAAATAAATAAACTTAAAAAAATTAAAAACAAACTTTTAAATGTTTATTTTTGAGGCAGAGCCAGACAGAACATAAGTGGGGGAGGGGCAGAGAGAGAGGGAGACAGAATCCAAAGCAGGCTGTAGGCTCTGTGCTGTCAGCACAGAGCCTGACACGGAGCTTGAATCCATGAACTGGCAGACCATGACCTGAGCTGAAGTCAGATGCTTAACTTCATCTGAGCCACCCAGGTGCCCCAACCAAAACAAAAAAATTTTTTTAAAGATTAAAATATAAGTACTTACAACTTTTTCTTCATAGCTGCCTCCTAAGGAACTTCCTTTGTATTTCCATTGGTCTCGTTTTTGTTTGTTTGATATGATTTGAGAATTGTTTTGAGGAAACTTAGGATTTGTTTTTTGGTTTTGTTTTTTTTTTATTTTTGAAGAAACTGAAATAAATGAGTGTTTGGATACAGGCTTCATGAAAATGGAAAGACTATAGAGTTTCAATGATATTGGGGAGATCTTGGATTGTTCCTGACCCCAAAATTTACTTGTTGTCTGAGCTAACTTATTTTTATCATCTGTAAAATAGAGACAGCAATACCTACTTTGCAGAGTGGCTATAAAGTTAGATTCATAAACTAGTAGCCTGCTACTTGAATATGTCATGCAGACATTTTTTACTTGTCTCATGCTGGTTTTCATTTTTTGAAGCATATTTTAATGTTTGTTTATTTTTGAGAGAGAGAGACAGAGTGTGAACAGGGGAGGGCCAGAGAGAGAGGGAGATACAAAATCTGAAGCAGGCTCCAGGCTCTGAGCTGCCAGCACAGAGCCCTATGCGCGGCTCGAACTCACAAACCACAAGATCAGGACCTGAGCTGAAGTTGGATGCCTAACTGACTGAGCCACCCTAGCGCCCCATGTTTAAACATATCTTAAAATTTTTATTCATTTATTTATTTATTTATAATTGTTTATTTATTTTTTGAGAGGAAGAGAGACAGAGAGCAAACAGGGGAGGGGCAAAGAGAGAGGGAGACACAGAATCCAAAGCAGGCTCCAGGCTCTGAGCTAGCTGTCAGCACAGAGCCCAATGCGGGCCTGAACCCACGAACTGGGAGATGGTGACCTGATCTGAAGTCAGACGCTTAACCAACTGAGCCACCCAGGTGCCCCTATTTTGTTTTATGTTTGAGAGAGAGAGAGAGCAGAGGAGGAGCAGAGAGAGATGGGGACAGAAGATCTGAAGTGGCCTCCCCACTGACAGCAGTGAGTCCCATGTGGGGCTTGAACTCAAGAACTGTGAGATCGTGACCTGGGCCAAAGTCAGATGCTCAACTGACTGAGCCACCTAGGTGCCCTGACTAAACACATTTGGAATTAGCTATCAACATTTCAAAATTACATACACATACACATATAGACAAACACACACACACACACACAGACATACACACAGACACACACACACTGCAGATCTTTTACTTTTCTTGACAAAGTGGGAAGACCATGCCATGTTGGGCCTGCAGTGGTACATGGAGCTGAGAAGCAGTTTCCATTTTACATGGAAAGTGTCCTTTGGTTTGTTCACGCATTGATGAGTCAACTCATCATCCAACTCATTTAATTCATTTGTTACCTGTCTGTCTCCCAAAGAATCTTAGTTTGTAACTTCTGTAAGGATTAAAAGTCATATATGTAAAGTGCCTAGCACAGTGCCTGGAACCATGGTGCACAATCAATGTTAGCTAGTATGTTTATTTTCCCACAAGTAATGTGGGAAAATCATGTGCTTTGGAATCAGAAAGACCTGGATTCGAATCCTGGCTCTGCAATGAACTAGTTCTATAACTCCAGGCAAGTTGCTTAATTTCCCTGAGCCTCAGTTTCCTGCTGTGTCAGCTGTGAAAAATAATACCTTTCCTTGCAGGACTAACGTTAGTATCACAGATTAAATTTTTTTAAATGTTTATTTTTGAGAGAGAGAGTGCAAGTTGTAAAGGGGGGGAGGGGCAGGAAGAGGGAAACAGGATCTAAGGTGGGCTTTATTTGACAGCGGAGAGCCAATAAGGAGCTTGAACTCACAAATCTTGAGATCATGTCCTGAGCCCAAGTCAGGTGCTTAACAAACTAAGCCACCCAGGCACGCCCACAGATTACATTTGTAAAGAAAGCATCTGGCCCTGTGCTTGGCATAGAATAGTGGCCCAATAAAGGGAGGTATTACATCAATAAATATCTTTAAATGAATAAAAAAATATAGAACTGTCAGGGACACATGGATGGCTCATTCGGTCGGTTGAGCGTCTGTCTCTTGGTTTCAGCTAGGTCTGACTCTCACAGTTCATAGGCTGGAGCCCTGCCTTGGGCTCAGCACTGATAGCATAGAGCCTGCTTGGGATTTTCTGTCTCCTTCTCTCTCTGCTCCTTCCCTGCTCTCTTCCTCTATCTCAAAAATAAATAAATAAACTTAAAAAAATATGTCAAGGGGTGTCTGGGAGGGTCAGTTGGTTAAGTGTCCAACGTGAGCTCAGTTCATGATCTCATGGTTCATGGGTTTGAGCCCTGTGTCGGGCTCTGTGCTGACAGCTCAGAGCCTGGAGCCTGTCTTTGGATTCTGTGTTTCCTTCTCTCTCTGACCCTCCCCTGCTCACGCTGTCTCTATCTCTCTCTCAAAAACAAATAAAACATTAAAAATAATAAAAAATTAAAAAATATGTCAAAAAGTCAAGTATTGTCAGGCATACTTTGTACAAAAGTATACTACTGCACAAAGAGGTATCAACGATGGCAAAGCACTCATTTGTAACAATTCCATTGAATAAGAGCAATGACAATGCCATAATCAAAAAGTGATTTATGTTTAACATGACTTTTTTTGGTATTTTTGTGGTATCTGTGACCTTTCTGGAAAATTCTATCACTTCCAAAAAATAATTGTGTATTATTATAAACCCATGACATAAGAGCAGCTGAAAAGTTGTCCAGTTTCCTCTATCTAGTTCATTCTCTCATTCTTTTCCATTTAAATTCCCTACTTGAGAAAGATAACATCAAAAGGAGGAATGTGTGCCACTAAGTACAATTTATTAAATAAATAATCATTAAAGAGTGATTTGCTTTCTCACTGTTTAGTTGAGCATCTGTTTGGGCCAGTCAGTTGCTCTCATTTTGTTTTCCTCCTTGCCTTTTGCAGTACTGTTCCCCTCCAAGGGACACAGATCCTGCTTTAGCAAGGGGAAAGTGCCCTTGTAGGATCACCTGTCTCTTTGGCATTACCCACTTTATTGCACCCCTCCTACTGATGTATCAAGCCCTGCAGGTTCTAATCCTTGCTCACCTCTCCGGCTTCATAATGGCCTCTTCTTTGTATCCACATTTGCCTGCTTTGTCACTCCTACGTACGCTCTGCATCACCCTGCTTAACTGGGTGTTCAAAAGAGTGGAAGAGATCCATAGAAAAATTTACTTCTAGTATACTATCATTTCCACATGAAAATGTTACCTCAAATTCACAGATTTTATAGATGTATGATGGATACCAAGTTACATCAGCTAAGTTGTCCTTAAATGTTTTAAGACATCTTAGTGATTTAATATTTTGAGGCTATCACAGTTCATGTTTTATAATATTTATAACACACATATATTGACATGATATAGCATTAATTACTATAACCACAATAAAGCAGAGCATTGTGTCAGCATTTGCAGTGATTTTGAAGCAATTAAAGAGCATGCATTAAAAGTCCCTGAGACAACAGAAGAGATGATGGATCTGATATTTTATGTAGAAAAAGCCCGGACTACAGGGATTCAAGAGTTGATTTTACGAATCAAGGTAAGAATCTTTTAATTGCAATATTTTATTTACTTATTTGTTTGTTTCTTTATTTTAATGTTTATTTCTTGAGAGAGATAGACAGAGTGTGAGTGGGGAGGGGCAAGAGAGGGAGACAAAGAATCCGAAGCAGGCTGCAGGCTCTGAGCTGTCAGCATAGAGCCCAACATGGGGCTCGAACTCACAAACCACAAGATCATGACTTGAGCCAAAGTCGAATGCTCAACTGACTGAGCCACGCAGGTGCTCCTAATTGCAATGTTTTAAATTAGTTTTTTTTTTTTCATTGTGGAGTGTGATAAGCATTTTGGAAATGTGGAAAACGTATAGTTAAGCAGATATTTATAAAGTGCTCCTCTATGTTGCCACAGCCGAAGTCAACATATAGGATATTGTCTGTATCCCTGAAGCCCTCTGCAGGTGATTTTTCAATCATAACTGCTTCTCTCCTTCTCTCCCCTAGAAGTTTCCCCTTGGATTCTACAGTAATCACACATTTTTATTCTTTAGTTCCACCAACTGTGTGTATGTCCTCAAACAACATGGGTTTAAAATTTTTTCTTTCTGTTATAATTTCTTTTTTAATTTTTTAATTTTTTTTAAAAATTTATTTCTGAGAGAGAGAGACACAGCATGAACAGGGGAGGGTCAGAGAGAGAGGGAGACACAGAGTTTGAAACAGGCTCTAGGCTCTGAGCTAGCTGTCAGCAAAGAGCCTGACACAGGGCTCGAATCCACGAACCATGAGATCATGACCTGAGCTGAAGTCGGATACCCACTGACTGAGCCACCCAGATGCCCCCCGCTTTTTAAATTATTTTTATGTTTTATAAGTTCTACAATTAGTAGTATGCTTATGCCTTTCCCAGCATAAGATTTTATAGTCTTTCACCTGTATGGTACTCAATTCTTAGTTTAAAAATATGAAATATAACACATATACCCCAAATTGCATAAAACATAAATTGTGCAGTTTAAAATATTATGAAGTAAAATAAATAAAGAATAAAATGTTATAAAGTAAACACTCAGTAATTATCACCCAAGGAAGACATAGAACCTTGCCAGCACACTAGAAGCTCATCACGGTCTCTTTTTCCTGGATGTGAACACTATTCCTGACTTTTATAGTCATCATTTCCTTGCTCTTCTTTATAGTTTTACCATCTAAATTTGCATTCTTAATCAATGTAACTAATTTTTGTCTCACTTAGATCTTTATATAAATAGAGTCACACTGTTTCTATTCTGTCAACATTATGTTAGTAATGCCATTGTTTCTTGGCTTTCTTTCCATTGCTGTCTTACTTATATTCCTTATTATATAACCATACCAAAATTTGTTATTTTAGTTCTATTGTTCTGGGTATTTGGTTTGCTTCTACTTTTGCTATTAATAGCAATGCTGCTGAGAACATTTCTGTACATGCATCCTGGTGTATGTATATATTTGTGCATTTCTCCTAGGCATTATAACATATATTTACTTTCACCTTTACTAGCTTAAGGCAAGATTCTTATTTATTTATTTATTTATTTATTTATTTATTTATTTAAAGTTACATCCAAGTTAGCTAGCATATAGTGCTCTAATGATTTCAGGAGTAGAATCCAGTGATTCATGCCCTATGTATATAACACCCAGTGCTCATCCCTACAAGTGTCTTTCTTTATGCCCCTTACCCATTTAGCCCATCCCTCCACCCACAGCCCCTCTAGCAACCCTCAGTTTGTTCTCTATATTTAAGAATCTCTTATGTTTTGTCTCTCTCCCTGTTTTTATATTAATTTTGTTTCCCTTCCTTTATGTTCCTCTGTCTGGTATCTTAAATTCCACGTATGAATGAAGTACTTGTCTTTCTCTAATTTCACTCAACATAATACCCTCTAGTTCCATCCAAAATTCTTTTCTGAAGTAGTTCCAATTTTATACTCCTCGCGGCAGTGTATAAGAGTCCTAGTATTTTACATCCTTACTCATTCTTGCTATTTTGACATATTTTAAATTGGTTAGTCTCTTTTCTTAACTGTAGAGAACGAATTGATGGTTGCCAGAGGGAAATGGGGGGGGGGGTAAAACATGTGATGGGGATTAAGGAGTACACTTGTGATGAGCACAGGGTGATGTATGGAAGAGCTGAACCAATGTATTGTATACCTGAAACTACTAGGACACTGTGTGTTAACTGGAATTTAAATAGAAGCTTTAAAAATTTGCCAGTCTGTTGGGTGGAAATCATTGTATTTTTGATTTGTAGTTTACTTTAAACAAATGAATTTGAATACTTTCCATATGCTTATTGACCATTTGGAATTCCTCTTTTGTGAAATGCCTTTTGTGAATATACTTGGTTTTGCCTATTTTTCTTTTGGGTTTTGTGTCTTTTTCTTATTGATTTGTAATAAGTTTTTTAATCATGATAAAATATACATATATTTTATAGCAAAAATGTTTAAGCTCAGTGTAGTGGTTTTGAAGATGTTATTGATAAGTGTGTCCTTCCTTTTACTGTAATTTATTTTAACTTAAAAATTTTTTCAATATTTATTTTTGAGAGAGAGCATGTGCACGGTGGGGGAGGGGGAGAGAGAGAGGAGACAGAGGATCCAAAGGGGGCTCCCAGCTGTCAGCTCAAAGCCTGACATGGAGCTTAAACCCATGAACTGAACCATGAGGTCATGACCTCAGCCAAGGTCAGACGTTCAACTGACTTAGCCACCCAGATGCTCCTAATTTATTCTAACTTTTAAATGGTGTTTTTGTTAGAGAAGTTCTTGATTTTAATGCAAATGGAGCAAGTTTTCCTTTTTATAGCTAGTGCTTTCTGTTTCTTGTTTGAGAAATCTTTTCCTACCCAAGGTTATAAAGATTTTTTTCTTGTATCCTTTTTTAGAAGCTACTTTGTTTTGTCTTTCAGGTTCAGATATTCAGTCTTCCTAGAATCTTTTGTTTTGTTTTGTTTTGTGAATGATGTGAAGTCCATTTTAATTATCTTTCCACATAGATGAGCAATTATATATTTATCAAAGAGACTATCCCTTCTCCACTGCCATGCAGTGCCACCTCTATCCTGTATCAAGTGTCCATGGGGATGTGGAAAACAAAGGCAAAAGAAAAAACTTAAATTTCCTGGGGCAACTGGGTGGCTCAGTCGGTTAAGCATTTGACTTCAGTTCAGGTCATGACCTCACGGTTCGTGAGTTTGAGCCCCGCGTTGGGCTCTGTGCTGACAGCTAGCTCAGAGCCTGGAGCCTGCTTCAGATTCTGTATCTCCCTCTCTCTCTGACCCTTTCCTGCTCATGCTCTCTCTCTCTCTCTCTCTCTCACTCCCTCTCTTTCTCTCTCTCTCAGAATAAATAAAATATTAAAAAAAAGAAAAAAACTTAAATTTCCTTACTGCCTACAGCCCATTGACAAGTCCTTGAAACAGACAGCATGACCTTTCTCTGGGAGCTCAGCTGCCTTGATGATGACACTTGCTAAGGGCAGAGGCAATCTTATCTTAAAGTTATCCTTACCTCCAGGATCCTAGAAGTCTACTTTAACATATAAATATTCCTTTGGATACTTCCTTTTTCTCAACCCCCTGCCCCCCAAGGTATATGTTGGCAATCATACTCCAAGCATATAGCCCCCTGATATACATCTGAAGGGTCTCATGACTGAGGTTTTAGTACACAGTAATAAATGACCTTTCCTAACAGCAGTTAGCTCCTCAACATCCTGGAAACTTTATTTCCAAAATAAGCTTAGAGACTTAAGCTATTCCCAACCCCCTCCAAATTTGAAGGTATAATATAATCAGTTACTCTTCACAACCTCAGTGCAGCTCTTTTTGCCCACAGGTCCTGTCCCCATGCTTTAATAAAACCCCCTTTTTGCATCAAAGATGACTCAAGAATTCTTTCTTGGCCATTGGCTCTAAACCCTAACATTTTCCACATCACATATATATGCAGATCTATTTTTTTTTCTTCCAAGCTTTTATTTAAAGTCTAGTTAGAGGATGCCTGTGTGGCTCAGGTCGGGTTATGATTTCATGGTTTGTGAGTTTGAGTCCCACATCAGGCTCTCTGCTGTCAGCACGGAGCCTGCTTTGGATCCTCTGTCCTCCTTTCTCTCTGCTCCTCCCCTGCTCTCTCTCTCTCTCTCTCTCTCTCAAAAATAAAATAAACATTAAAAAAATAATAAAGTTCAGTAAACATACAGTGTAATATTAGTTTCAAGGTGTGGGATTTAGTGATTCATCATTTATATACAATATCCAGTGCTCATCACAGCAAGTGCCCTCCTTACTATCTATCACCCATTTAACCCATCTCCCTATCCATCTCCCATCAAACCCTCAGTTTCTTCTCTATAGTTAAGAGTCTATTTTATAGTTTGTCTCTCTCTCTTTTTTTTGCCCTATGTTCATCATGTGCAGATCTATTTTAAGACACTCTATTCTGCTCTATTGGCCTTTTGTCTATCATGGTATCAATACCACTCTGACTTAATTAATTACAATGGCTTAATTGTAATAGCAATCATATGCTTTTTTTTTTTTTCATTTAGGCCCCTGGACTTTAATTTTTTAAATATTTTAATATGAGTATATCTGACATCCAATGTTACATTAATTTTAGATGTACAACATAGTGACTCAACATTTCCTTACATTATGCTATGTTTACCACAGGTATAGCTATTGTCTTTCACCATGTAACACTCTTGTAATATCATTGACTACATTCCTTATACTGTACCTTTTATTCTCATGACTTTTACTCATTCCATAACTGGAAGTCTGTGTCTCCCAGTCCCCTCCACCCATTTGGCCCATCCCCTCACCTCTTTCCCTCTAGCAGCCATCAGTTTGTTTGTATTTATAAGTCTGATTCTAGAATAATAAGTCTTGGTACCTGGTAGAACATGCCTTCCTACTCTTCTTCACTAAGTGTCTTCCTTGTTCTTGGCCCTTTAGCCTTCTCACATAAATTGTAGAATTAGCCTATAACATTTCATAAAATAACCTTTCGGAATTTTGGTTGAGATTGCTTCAAATTGATAATAAATTTTGAGCATTAGCATCTTTCCGACATAAATTCTAGAATCAGTTTTCACATTCCACAAAATCTTTTAGGATTTTAATTAGGAATGTGTTAAACAGGGGTGCCTAGGGGGATCAGTCAATTAGGTGTCCAACTCTTGATTTTGGATCAGGTCATGATGTCAGGATTTGTGAGATTGAGCCCCACATTGGGCTCTGCGTTCTCTCCATCTGTCTCAAGTAAATAAATAAACATTTTTTAAACAAAAAAAGAATGCATTAAATAGACAGAATCGTCTCATTTACACATGGGGTCTTCCAATTCATGATATATCTTTTGTTTATTTGCCCCCTTTTTAACATCTCTCAGTATTTTACAATTTCCTCCATACATATCTTTTTTAGATATATTTTCAGGTACTTAATATCTTTTAATGTTAAGTGATATCTTTAATTTTTAAAATCTTTTTATTACTGGAATACAGAAATATAATTAATTTATAAAATAATTAATAGACTTTATTTTTTCGAATAATGTTAGATTTAAAGAAAACTTGATCAGATAGTATAGAAAGTTCCCATGTTACATAGCCCCCAGTGCTCTTCATACTCCATTTACTCATTATAAGCATCTTACACTAGTATGTTATGTGTATTAGAATGAATAAACCAGTATTGATACATTATTAACTAAGGTCCACAGGTTTTTCAGTTTTTCTTACTTTTTCCTTAATGTCATTTTCTGTTTTAGGAACCTATCTAAGCCACTATATCTAGTTGTGTTTTCTTTTTTTAAATAATTTTTTAAACATTTATTTCATGTTTAAAATGTTATTTTTGAAAGACAGAGAGAGAGTATGTGAGTGGGGGAGAGGCAAAGAGAGATGGAGACACAGAATCTAAAGTGGGCTCCAGGCTCTGTGCTGACAGCTCAGAGGCTTGATGCAGGGCTTGAACCCACAGATCATGAGATCATGACCTGAGCTAAAGTTGGTTGCTTAACCAACTGAGCTACCCAGGCACACCTCTAGTTGTGTTTTCTTGGGCTCCTCTAGCCTCTGATAGTTTCTCAGATTTGTTTTGTTTTTTAATATCCTTGATAGTGTTGAGAAGTATGGGTCAGGTATATCATAGGATGGCCCTCTGTTGGAATTCATCTGATGTTTTTCTTTAAAAAAAATTTTTTTTTAATGTCTTATTTATTTCTGAGAGAGAGAGAGTGTGTGAGCAGGGAAGGGTCAGAGAGAAAGGAAGATACAGAATCTGAAACAGGCTCCAGGCTCTGAGCTAGCTGTCACCACAGAGCCCAACATAGGGCTCGAACCCACGAACTGTAAGATCATGATCTGAGCTGAAGTTGGACACTTAACTGACTGAACCACCCAGGCGCCCCTGATGTTCTTCTCTTGATTAGACTGAGGTAGTGGGCTTTTGGAAGGAGAATCACAGAGGTTAAGTGTACACATATCACATCACATCACATCACATCATATCAAGGGTACATATTATCAACATGATAACTGTTAATGTTGACCTTGATCACTAGTCTGAAGTAGTGTTTATCAGGTCTCTCCTGTCTTTTCTCCCCTTTCTGTGATGTCCTCTCTGGAAGGAAGTCACTATATGCAACCCACTCTTCAGAATTGGAGAGTTAGGCTCTTCTCCTTTACTGTTGAGTAGCTACATAATTTATTTGAAGTCTTTCTGCATGAAGGATTGGTCTTCTTCTCCACTTACTAGTTTATTCAATTATTTATTCATATCACTATGAACTAAGGGATATTTATTTTATACTGTGTGCTATAATATAAAGTATATTGTTATATATACCTTAATATCTATCACTAAATTTTTTAATTTTTGAGGCTTCTTTTTTTTTAAAAAAAACTTTAGCTTTAAAAATGTTATATATGTTTTATTTCTATTCTTCATCTTAATAGTTGAAATTCTTTTGGAATGTCTACATAAACCATCATATAAATTGCAAATAATAAGAGTTTTGGTCCTATCCTCATAAACATTACATGTTTCCAAAACCTTGTTTATTTTCTTTGCTATGATGGACTGGCTAGGACTATAATACAGTAGTCACTTGATCCCAACCTCAAAGGGAAAGCTTTCAATATTTCAGTATTAAGTATGACATTTGGTGTGTGTGTGTGTTTTTAATAGGTACCTTTATCAGATTAGTATGCACTCTTATATTAGGTGTTATTTATTTGTTTATTTTGAGATTTCTTTTTTTCCTTTTTTAAAAAAAAATTGAGGTATAGTTGACACACAGTGTTACATCAATTTCAAGTATACAACATAGTGATTCAACAGCTCTGTACCTTGTGCTGAGCTCATAAATGTAGCTACTATATTTGCACAATACAGCACTATTACAATGCCATTGACTATACTCCCTATTCTGTACCTTTTATCTCCATAACATATTCATTCCATAACTGGAGCCTGTACCTTCCAGATTTTTTAAAATATTATAAATGGATGTCAAATTTTATAAAATTCTTTCTTTTTTGCATCTATGCTTTTTCTTCTTTAATCTATTAGTATAGTTAATTCCATAGATCAATTTTTGAAAGTTATATTTCTACATGCAATATAATATGCATTCTATACATTATCTGTATATTATATACATATATACTACATCTGTCATACCAAAAACTTATAAATTAGATCTTTGGGTCTATATTTCAATTCTTAAAAATTACATCACTGTATATGAATCAATGAAAGCTGTAGGAGGTAAAGGTGCTCAATTTCTCTACTCAGGTCAATATACTAGTTTTAAAGTTATTTTTCCCCTTTGCAAAGGGAAAAATATGTAAGAAGAACATATGCTTACTATGGCAAACAGGGTCTATCACCCTTAAACTCTTCCTGAACAATTGCTGTATGTCAGTAAGAAAGGTGGTAATGCCATTGAAGATACAAAACAAAGCAAAAGATGCTAAAATCTATGTCCCTAAAGATTCAAAATTAAATACTTAAGAATAAAAAATATAAAATTCTTAAAAAAAATTTTTTTTGATAGAGGGGTGGAAGGAGGAACAGAGAGAGAGGAAGACACAGAATCCGCAGCAGACTCCAGGCTCTGAGCTGTCAACACAGAGACCAACGCGGTGCTTGAACTCACGAACTGTGAGATCATGACCTGAGCTGAATCCAGATGCTTAACCAGCTGGGCCACCCAGGCACCCCCGAAATATAAAATTCTTTTAAGTCAAAAGTTTAAGGTGTCAAACAAAAGCTCATTTTTGATCACATTTTTCAGTCATGCACAAGGGAGACCAAGAGTACCTTTATGTTAAGTCAACTTCAAGATGAAACCGTTAGGCACACCTGGATGGCTCAGTTGGTGAGGTGTCTGACTTCACCTCAGGTCATGATCTCACAGCTCGCAAGGTGAGGTCTCTTTTTGGGCTCTGTGCTGACAGTTCAGAGCCTGGAGCCTGCTTCGGATTCTGTGCCTCCCTCTCTCTGTGCCCCTCCCCTGCTGATGCTATCTTTCTCTCAAAAATAAACATTAAAATTTTTTTTAAAAGATGAAACCTTTAAAATGTTTTATTTCCAGTATAGAAATCTACAGCTGTATGGTGTGAAGCCAAATAAATAATCCTACAGCTACTGAAATGCCCATGTGATTTGGGTGATATGAAATATCAGTTAATATTCTGAGTCAAATTAAAATTTGAAAGAGTATTAGAAGTTGTTGGTTCTTCTCTTTTCCACAATGCCTTTGTTTTCTTTCTTTTATTTTTTTAAAAATATTTTTATTTATTTCTAGGAGAGAGAGAGAGAGACAGCATGAGCAGGGGAGGGTCAGAGAGAGAGGGAGACACAGACTCTGAAATAGGCTCCAGGCTCTGAGCTGGCAGTCAGCACAGAGCCCGATGCGGGGCCCAAACCCACAAACCGCGAGATCATGACCTAAGCGAAAGTCGGACGCTTAACTGACTAAGCCACCCAGGCGCCTTTGTTTTCTATATGGTGTATTATATCTGGAGTTTCTTTTGTAGGAATCCAAACGCCGAATGAGTTACTTTTTAGATGTTTTCCTATTTCCTCCAGAAGACTTAGCTTTAAATTCAACCGTCCTTATGTGGCCTTGGAAAATTAATCCTGTCTTTGATGAAAATGATGAGGTGAATATATTTTTCAAAATGTACTTTTGTATTCTGATGTTTTAAGCACACTTATTTAATCTACCTTTAAAAAGATGTGGTTTATCTATACCATGGAATACTACATGGCAATGAGAAACAATGAAATCTGGCCATGTGTAGCAACATGGATGGACCTTGAGGGTGTTATGCTGAGCGAAATAAGTCAGGCAGAGAAGGACAAATATCATATGTTTGCACGTATAGGAGGATTAGGAGGAACTTGACGGAGGACCAAGGGGGAGAAGAAGGGCGGAAATGGTGGGGGAAAGAGAGAGAGGCAAACCATGAGAGACTCTTGAATGCTGACAAAAACTGAGGACTGATGGATGTGGGGGGGAGGGGGGGATGGGCATGAAGGAGGGTACTTTGGGGATGAGCACTGAGTGTTATGTAGAAACTAATTTGACAATAAACTATTTGTAAAAAAAATAAATAAATAAAAATAAATAAAAAAAAAAAAAAGTAACGTGTGTCAATATGAGTTTGGGGCTAGCAACATTTATGGTCCTGCAGGCTTAGGACAGGTTGTTAGGTTTAATATAGGGTCTGGTAAGAAGTGGGACTGACGTTAAAGAGGTCAGAACTATTCTAAGTTAAAAATAAAAAGAACTATTGTAAGTTAATAATAATAACAGTAAACACAGCCTTAAGTGCTTTGCACTTAGTAATTCATTTAATACTCACAAAAATCCCAGGGGCTCCCATTTCCCCCATTTCATAGATGAGAAAAATGAGTCTCAGAGAAGTTAAGTAACTTGCCTAATATCAGAATGATAAGAAGAAGCAGATGCAGAATTTTATATCAGACTGAGTATACTTTAGATTTTTGGAAAAGTTTTAGTGTAAAACAGTTTCTCCTATAGTGGGAAATGAAATGGTACAGTAATAAAAAGCATGGGCTTCAGTCAGATAACGCAAGTTCTAAAGCAGATTTTGACTTTTATGACTTTGTGACATTGGATATGCCTCTTGATTTCTTTAAGTCTAAATTTCTTCATCTCTGAAGTGAGGATGATAATAACAATAACTGTGCTAATATAAGTAACATGTTGAATAGTTCTTGACACATGGACTCTGTTAAATAAAGTATCTCACTAATATGTAAGAATTGTTGCCGTCACTTCAGAGAGCTAGGAAAAAATGTTCTGTGTGGTTTATTATTCTTTGTATTTTTATACCGGTCGGTGTGTCATTCTTGTACTCATTTTTACTTCTGTGGTGGTTTTTTATTACTACACAAAGCTCTCAGACTTCTGATTTGATAAATTTCCTTTGTAACAAAATAATTAACCTGATTAAATTGTCTCTTAAAAAGCTTATCGAGAATGCAAAACATAAAAAAGAAAATGAGTTGATAGCCAAGAGAGAGAAACTGATTTTGGAAATAGAAAAGGAATCACGCCGCATGGAAGAGTTTATGGAATTCGCAGAACTGGATCGCATGCAACAGGTGTGATGAGCACAGAAGACAGTAGCTACGACAAGCCTGTAGGTTAACGTGGGGCATGTTTGCATATACATAACAACACGGAAAAACACATGCTTGCTATGCCAAACAGGGCCTGACTCTTAGGCCTGAACTGGCACTATTTATGTGTGTTTGTTGTGACTTAGTCTTCTACCTGTAAAATAGACAGAACCATGCATTTTGCTCTGTACTCTATACCATAGTTCTGTTGTGAAGTTGACAGTTAAAGCCTTAATATAAATGCAAGGACACAGCCTATGCAATGTCATATAATCTTATTTTAATAACGTTACTTGGCTATTTCTTAAGATAAACAATTATTTGCTTTCAGTACGTGACAGATGTAAGGCAACTACAAAAACGTATTCAGGAGTCCGAAGAAGCAGTTCAGTTTATTAATAAGGAAGAGGAACTTTTCAAATGGGAATTGACAAAATATCCTGAACTGGATAAATTAAAAGTGAACATTGAGCCCTATCAGAAGTTTTTTAATTTGGTTCTCAAGTGGCAGCGAACAGAAAAACGGTAATTTCTGTTAGCATAATAAAAGTTAAGCAAATCTGGGGCACCTGGGTGGCTCAGTTGGTTGAATGTCTGAATTCAGCTCAGGTCATGGTCTCATGGTTCATGGGTTCGAGCCACGTGTCAGGTTCTGTGCTGACAGTTCAGAGCCTAGAGCCTGCTTCCGATTCTGTGTCTCCTTCTCTCTCTGCCCTTCCCTTGCTCATGCTCTCTCAAAAGTAAATAAATATTTTTTTTAAAAAAAGTTTAAGCAAATGTTATGAAAGGATTTGTAAAATGTTGCAGTGATATTTGATAATGTTGTTGGTTATGTGTTTGAAAGTAAGACATATTCATCCATTTGAAAGAGAACCAAGTATCACACAGGCAAAGTGTCAACCATTGCTAAGGTAGCACCTACCCTTACCTTAAATATAATATCTAAAGTCTCACTTGGGTTTTCCAGAATGGATTCACTTTTTTTAATGCAATTAATGAATTTGACTAATATTTCTAGAGTCAAATCTGCATTTTACTTGGCTACTCTTACTCATCCATTTACAGTCCGATATGTGTTTTAGCACACGTGGCATGGCTGAGATGATGGAGTTAATCTTCTCTCTCTACCGTCAGCTCTCCCTTTGTGATTAAGAAAAACAGCTCTTCCCCCCACAGTTGTTTCTCTTTTGAGGAGTTGAGCCTAAAGAATCTTAAGTTCCTCTTTACATTCCAGACATTTCTGAGTTTAGTATTTTTCCTTTCAATCCAGGTGGATGGATGGAGGCTTTTTGGACCTTAATGGGGAAAGCATGGAAGCTGATGTAGATGAATTTTCCCGAGAAATTTTTAAGACCCTGAAATTTTTCCAATTGAAGCATAAGAAAGAATTGCAAGAAAAAAGGAAAGCAGCAAAAAAGCGGTCTGTGGGAGAGGACAAACTTGAAGAAGAACCAAAAGAGAATCCAACTATTACTATGTGCTCCACAGTAATGGAGCAGATTAAAGTTTTTAAGGTATGAACACATTTAATGACTTTGTAGAAAGTCCTGACAGGAGCTGTTTACATCATCCAGTGCTAATGAAGAGAAAGAGAAAGATTTGGAAGCAAAACCAAAGCTGAATCTGGAAAATTTGATCTATTACTAAATCCATGCTTCATGCTTTCCTGATAAAGTCTTTGAAACCAATCCTTTCATAGAACTATGCATGGCAAATAGAAGAGACTAGAATGACTAGCTACAATGACATAAAGAGGGTAAAAATTTACTTGAGTGGACCAGTCAGCCTATGTAAGGGCAACAACACAGTGTAGCAGTTAGTTGGGAGAGCTTTAAAGTCACACTGCCTAGATTTGTCTCACAATTTCATGCTTGGTAGTAGCATATCTTAGGCAACATATTTAGCTTCCCAAGCTTCAAGTTGTTGTTGTTTTTTAATGTTTATTTATTTATTTTGAAGGACAAGGGGAGGCAAGGGACAAGCAAAGAGAGAGGGAGAGAGAAAGAATCCCAAGCAGGCTCTACACACCCAACAAAGAACCCAAGGTGGGACCCGAACTCACAAATTGTGAGATCATGACCTAAGCCAAAATCAAGAGGTGGATGCTTAACTGACTGAGCCACCCAAGCACCCCTCAAGTCATTTTTAATGAGACGATACTCACAGATTTTGTGACAGTTAGTAAGGCCTCCAGCTTCCCTAGGCAGTAGTGGCCAGATTCCAGGGGTAGTGCTGTTTCCATTGTCAACGCAGTGGAAACTTGGATGGGATTTTAAGCATTGTTCGTGTCTGTGTCTAGCACTCTCAGAGATTCCATGAACTGCCTGAAATTAAAAAAAAATTTTTTTTAATGTTTTATTTATTTCTGAGAGAGAGAGAGAGAGAGAGAGAGTGTGAGCAGGGGAGGGTCAGAGAGTGAGGGAGATACAGAATCTAAAACAGGCTCCAGGCTCTGAGCTAGCTGTCAGCACAGAACCCGACGTGGGGCTTGAACCCACGAACTATGAGATCATGACCTGAGCCGAAGTCAGATGCTTAACCGACTGAGCCACTCAGGTGCCCCCGCCTGAAATTTTTTTAAAGAAACTTTTAAAAATTGTTTTCAATATATAATATAATTTTGTGGCTTAAAAAACTGAAAGAGACATATCTGATTTGTCTTTCCCATATTCTTTCCCATGTTTTTACCTGTATAACTCAGGTTATCAATGTTACTACTTTCATGTATATACTTCGAGTTTTGTTACATACACAATCATGTAAATACATATTCTTATTCTTTCATCTTTTTACATAAAATATAGTGTCCTATATGTATTATTTTCCATCTTTGTTTGACTACTTCATCTTGAAGACCTTTTCTCATCATATATAAACTTTTCTTTCTTTTTTTTCTTTTGTTACACCTATATAGTGTTATATACCGGTGTAAGATCTCATGTGTGTGCATGACTTGACTTGTAGGCTTGACTACAAGGCAGATTCCAGAAGAGCAAACACCTGGTTAAAATCTATACTCAAATTACCTTACACAGGGGCTATACCAACTTCAACTCTCACCAGCCTCAATAAGACATTATCATTGAACTTGAGTTTTTGCTGATCTAAGAGAATTTTCATTTCTCTTATTAGGTAAAATGTTAAGCATATATTTAAAAAAATTTTTTTTACTGTTTATTTATTTTTTGAGAGAGACAGATAGAGTGTGAGCAGGGGAGGGGCAGACAGAGAGAGGGAGACACAGAATCCAAAGCAGTCTCCAGGCTCCAAGCTGTCAGCACAGAGCCTGACCCGGGGCTTGAACCCACAAGCTGTGAGATTATAACCTGAGCTGAAGTCGATGCTTAACAGACTGAGCCACCCAGGTGCCCCCTTTTTAAAAAAAACTTTTTTTTAGTGTTTATTTTTTTTTTGAGAGAGAGAGAGTGAGCAGGGAGGTACAGAGAGAGAGAGGGAGAAGCATATTTTTTATATATTTAAGAATGTTTTTTATTTTATCATTGTCTATGTGTATATTGAATTATTGATCTTTTCTTACTGATTTCTAGGACATAATATATAGATATTATTTATATTAATATTGATGATATTAATATTTCTAAGACACATTAATTTACTAGGGTATTATAAGTATATATATATAATCCATATATATTAAAGATATTAGGCTTTTTTATGTATGATGTATTTTGAAAATATTTGTTATTTTTTTTTTACTTTATTTATCATGGCTCTTGCCTTGCAGAAGACTTTATGTTTTAATTTGAGTTTAGATTTATTATTCCTAAAATAAATGGAAAAGGAAGGCTTTTTTATTTTTATGTAGTCATCATTCTGTTCCTTTTTTATTTCTATTTTTTTATGAAGTAATTTCTGTGTGCAGCATGGAGCTCATGACCTTGAGATAAAAGTTGCATGCCCCACCGATCGAGCCAGCCAAGTGCCCCCCCATTCTTTTCCTCTGTCTACTGAATTTAATTTAATTAATTTTTTAATTTTATGCTTATTTATTTTTGAGAGAGAGAGATACAGAGCATAAGTTGGGAATGGGCAGAGAGAGAGGGAGACACAGAATCTGAAGCAGACTCCAATTTCCAAGCTGTCAGCACAGGGCCCGATGGGGGGCTTGAACCCACAGACCATGAGATCATGACCTGAGCTGAAGTCAGATGCCCAACCAACTGAGCCACCCAGGTGCTTCCCAGCCTCTTAATGTTGGAAGTTTTTTTTTTTTTTTTAATGTTTTATTTATTTCTAGGAGAGAGAGAGAGAGACAGCGTGAGCAGGGGAGGGTCAGAGAGAGAGGGAGTGACAGACNAGAGAGAGAGAGACAGCGTGAGCAGGGGAGGGTCAGAGAGAGAGGGAGTGACAGACTCTGAAACAGGCTCCAGGCTCTGAGCTGGCAGTCAGCACAGAGCCCGACGCGGGGCTTGAACCCACGAATCATGAGATCATGACCTGAGCCGAAGTCGGATGCTTAACCGACTGAGCCACCCAGGCGCCCCTTAATGTTGGAAGTTTTTAGGGATCAGTCATTGGTCCTTTTCTCTATCTACCCTAACTCTCTTGATGATATCATCAATCTCATCAAAAATATAGATGATTTTATATATGATTATATGCTTGCAACTCCCAAATATTTACTCTAGCCCAGACTTCTCTAACCAGTCCCAAGGGTCATTTATACAACTACCTACTTTTAATCTTCCCTTGGATGTCTAAATACTTGGCAAACTCAAAAATTCTTTCTCCCATTGCCACCTCCCTGGTCCACGTTACATCATCTTTTACATGCATTTCTACAAGAAAAAGGTCCTAATGGGTCTCCCTGCTTCTACCTTTGCCCCTACCTCCATCCCATCATCTGTTAAAAATATAGCTATAGTGTAAATTAAATAAGATCATGTTACTCCTCTCCTCAAAGTTCTGCAAAGCCTTCATGTGTTACTCAGATAAGAAGTTTACATGGCAGTACATAATCTGGCTCCTCTTTATCCCTCTCACTTCACTTGAACATTTCTTTATTTCTCGGACCTTGCCTCCACCTTCTCTTGCCCCTCACAGACCATGCTCTAGCCATGCTGACCCCCGTTCTCAGTTCTCATGCCCCCCTGCCTGAGGGCCTGTGCTGCTGCTGTTCCTCCTGCCTGCGGTGCTCTTCCCTTATCTATGCTCTCGTCCCACGTCCTCCATTCTCCGCTCCTAAGATCTTTGATCAAATTGTCACCATATCCGAGAAACCTGCCCTGGGCATCTTACTTGATTCTTTTCCTGCTATAATTTTCCTATTTTCTGTAGCATTTATTACCCTTTAACATACCAGATAATTAAATTTTTATTGAGATATAAGTAACATAAAACATTGTGTTAGGTTCAGGAGTACAACATAATGATTTGACATTTGTATGTATCACAAAATGATCACCACAATAAGTCCAGTTAACATCCATCGCCAGACATAATGACAAGATCTTTTTCTTGTGGTAAGAAGTTTTAAAATCTACTCCTAGCAACTTTCAAATATACAATATGGTACTAGAGTCACCATGCTGTATGCTGTATCCCTCAGAGCATATTTACTTTATAACTGGAAGTTTGTACAAAGGATATTTGTTTAATTTATTGATATATCCTAATCACTAACAATGATGCAGATACTAAACAGTGTAGATGCTAAGTATTTGTAAATGAATATAGAAAAGTCAATAAGGAATTTACTTTCATATATTTACTTTTCATTAATTCTTCCTAATCCCATCTTCCCTATATTCTTTTATCATGAGAGTTTTTAGGACCCTACTCCTACTGTTACATACAGTTAATACTTTTTCCCTTTTAAAATAGGGGTGCCTGGGTGGCTCAGTGGGTTAAGTATCCAACTCTTCATCTCGGCTCAGGTCATGATGTCACGGTTGGTGAGATCAAGCCCTCTGTGGAGCTCTATGTTGACAGTATGAAGCCTGCTTGGGACTCTCTCTCTCCTTCTCTCTGCCCCTCCCCTGCTCACGCTCTCTCTTTCTCTCTCTCTCTCAAAATAAATAAATAAACTTTAATAGAATAAACTCAACAGCAAAGGACTCTGACAGTTGATGATTATGTTTTTACTAATAAATGGCAAAATCGCAGAATAAGGACCATATAATGATTTGGTGGTGTTGTTCACTGCTGCATCTCCATCACTATAACTGAGTTTGACATGTACTAGGTCATTAAGACTTGTTGAGTATGGAGTTTGTTTCCTCTCCTGCCTCCTACCAAGGTACTCTCCATGCAGGCTTCCTATTCTGCACTCAACTTCTTCCATCCTCTCATTTCTGTGAGAGGATAAAGAATTATTATTATTTTCTTTTGATATGACATGCTTCAAGGGTGCCTGACTGGCTCAGTGGGAAGAACACAGAATTCGTGATCTCGAGGTCATGAGTTCAAGCCACATAGAGATTGACTAAATAAATAAATAAATAAATAACTTAAAAAATATGGAACACTTCACAAATTTGCATTTCATCCTTGCACCGGGGCTGTGCTAATCTTCTCTGTATTGTTCCACTTTTAGTATATGTGCTGCCAAAGCAAGCACGATGATGATTTATTATTTTTTTAATTTCTTTTAATGTTTTTCTATTTTTAAGAAAGAGACAGACAGAGTGCTAGCAGGGGTGGGGCAGAGAGAGAGGGAAACGCAGAATCCAAAGCAGCCTCTGGGCTCTGTGCCGAACCCAACACGAGACCTGACTCGAGAGCTGTGAGATCATGACCTGAGCCGAGAGTGGACACCTAACTGACTGAGCCACCCAGGTGCTCGATAATGAATTTTTAATAAAGCTTAGTCACTTTGAGAGTATGTCCTTTCTATTTTGTAGGTGTTAAAAATTGATTTATTTAACAAATACTTATTGAGCACTTGTTACGTTATATTAAGTTCTGATGAATGCTGGAGAATATGATGGTAACACATGTTGGTGATAACAATGAAAAGTCAAAAACAAAGTCCTTACTGCCAGAGTCCCGCTCCAGCAGGGTCCAGGGGTCCCTGAAGGATGGACGGTGTTGGCGAGGGAGGGACGAGAGAGGGGCAAGATTCTTTCTGGTCACCAGCCAGGCCTCTCCACACTGTCTGAGATTCAACTTTATTTTATGATTTTGTGTTTAGGGGACAGCACAGAAGTGGCATTCTGAGGATAAATCCTTTTTTCAGTAAAAACTTTCCAGAACATGATATACAAAAGATGGGGAACAGCCCCAGAGGTTGCATTAGCATAGTAAAGGCAAAAGTTAGTTCTTTGTGAGCAGGGGTCAACAAATCGCTTAATGGGAGGTATTAAGAAAAACAGGTCTTTCAGGAACACAATGTTGCTCCCATAACCACAAAAGAAGAAGTTCCTTTAGTAAGTTCCTTCACAAGTGCAATCAGCATATCCAGGCCAGAATGAGTCACTCCTAATACCAGTTAACAAGGTGACTTGGAGGTCGGTACTCAAGCAGAAACAATTGGGTGGGGGTGGATATCAGTCACCATCTGATGGTAAGAGTCCGTGCAACTTACCTTAACCTCATAAGGAGTTCTTACTCAACCTATGAGTTCAGAAAACGGCTCCCAACACCTTACTAACCAAAATGAAAAGTTGGATAATCTGGGCACCTGGGTGGCTTAGTGGTTAAGCATCAGACTTCAGCTCCAGTCATGATCTCGTGGTTAGTGAGTTTGAACACTGCATTGCGCTCTCAGCTGACAGTGTGGAATCCTCTTCAGATCCCCTGTCTCCCCCACTCTCTGCTCTTTCCCTGCTCTCCCTCTTTCTCTCTCTCTCAAAAATAAACATTAAAAAAATGAAAAGTTGGATAATCTATGATCTTCCAATTAAAAAAAATACCTAATTATTATTTGCAAAAAAATGGAAACATGACTGTCATACAAATATAAAACTAAACATGTGTCAGGGCACTTTGGTGGCTCAGTCAGGTAAGCGTCCAACTTCAGCTCAGGTCTTGATATCACAGTGTGTGAGTCTGAGCCCTGTGTTGGGCTCTGTGCTGACAGCTCAGAGCCTAGAGCCTGCTTTGGATTCTGTGTCTCCCTCTCTCTCTGCCCCTGCCCCACTCATACTCTGTCTCTGTCTCTGTCTCTCTCTCAAAAATAAACATTAAAATTAAAACAAAATAAACATGTATCAAATAATTCTATTTATTAATTATGAGGGAACTAGTTAGGTGATAAGTCTGGTTCAAAGAGCATTTGAGGAGCTAGACTGCACAATTTAATAAAGGAACATTAGGAAAAGATTGCTGGTATTGATATAAAGCTGGTTAATGTCATACAAAATAAACCAAATAAACATATTTGGACTTACTTTTTTTTTTTGATAGAATTATTTGCACCTCTAACGGACAAAAAACTACAAGTTGTAATTTTACAATGTCTGGGACTTTGAGTAATAGTGAGTTGAACACAATACAGTCTTTAGTTGCATTTTTTCTCAGGTGGCCCTGTACCTGAGATGGCACTGAAAGAACACACTATCTACTATTTTTTTGCTTCCCCCCCAGATACAAGTTTTAAATAATTTTTATTAGCACCCGTTGTGAAACCAAAAATCGGGGGAACCAGTGCCCTATAATACGGTGCTGGAAACAAAGTTAGTGTTGGGTAATGTTGGTTGATTGCTTTAAATTTGAAAAAAGTATATTGTTATGTACCTCTAATTTTATCATTAGCTTACAGTTTTTTTCTTTGTTACTAGCTTGTATTTTTTTCAATAGATTGTTGGGATATAATCCACATATCATAACATTTGCTCTTTAAAGCATACAGCTCGGTGGCTCCTTAGAATATTCACAGAATTTTGCAACCATCGCCACTATCTAATTTTAGAACATCTTCTTCATTCCAGAAAGTTAGCCCTTAGCTGACAGCGGTCACTCCCCCATTTCCTGCTCCTCCCAGACAATGGCAACTACTAACCTACTTTCTGTCACTATGGATTTATCTATCCCCGACATTTCATATAAATGAAATCATATTACATGTGGCCTGTGTGACTGGCTTCTTTCACTCAGCAGGTTTTCGTGGTTCTTCTGTGTTGTAACATGTATCACTCATTCTTTTCAAGTTTATTTAATTATTTTGAGAGCAAGGGAGATGTGGAAGGTGCAAAGAGAGAGGGAGAGAGAGAGAGAATGGCAAGTAGGCTCCGCGCCTTCAGTGCAGAGCCTGACCCAGGGCTCAAACTCATGAACCATGAGATCATGACCTGAGCTGAAATCAAGAGTCAGAAGCTTAACCAACTGAGCCACCTAGGCACCCCTCAGTCATTCTTTTTATTGATAAGTAATATCTATTGTATGGATGTATCATATTTTGTTTATCCAGTCATCACTTGTTGTACATTTGCATTGCTTCACTTTATGGCTCTTATGAATAATGTCACTATGGTTATTCATGTGCAAGTTTTTATGTAGACATACGTTTCACTTCTCTTGAGTATATGCATTGGAGTAAAAATTCTGTGTTTAACTTTTTGAGGAACTGCCAGACTATTTTTCAAAGTGACTGCATTGTTTTACATTTCTACCAGCAATACATGGGAGTTCCAATTTGTCCACATCTTTGTCAACACTTATTATTGTCTGGTTTGGTTTTTTTTTAGTATAGCCATCTCAGTGTGATGGAGTGGTATCTCATTGTGATTTTGATTTGTATTTACCTAATGACTAATGATGTTGAGCATCTTTTAATGTGCTTATTAGCCATTTTTATATTTTCTTTAAAATTTTTTTAAAAAATATTTATTTATTTTTGAGAGAGTCAGAGACAGAGCATGAGTTGGGGAGGGACAGAGAAAGACAGAGGGAGACATAGAATCCAAAACAGGCTCCAGGCTGAGCCTGATGCAGGACTTGAATCCACAAACATCAAGATCATGACCTGAGTCAAAGCCAGATGCTTAACCAACTGAGCCACCAGGTAACCCTAAAAAAAATTTTTTTAACTTTTATTCATTTTTTAAAAGTTCTTAATGCTTTTTATTTATTTATTTATTTTTTGTTTCTGAGAGAGAGAAAGCATGAACAGAGAGAGGAGGAGACAGAGAATCTGAAATAGGCTCTAGGCTCTGAGTTGGCTGTCAGCACAGAGCCCGAAGTGGGGCCCGAACCCACCAACTGTGAGATCATGACCTGAGCCGAAATCAGACGCTCAACCGACTGAGCCACACAAGCACCCCAAAACTTTTATTCATTTTTAATAGACAGAGAGAGACTCAGGATGAGCAAGGGAGGGACACAGAGAGAGGGAGACACAGAACCCAAAGCAGGCTCTAGGCTCTGATGCAGGGCCTGAACCCATGAACTGTGAGATCATGACCTGAGCTGAAGTCAGATGCTTAACCAACTGAGACACCCAGGTGCCTCCATTTTTATATTTTCCTTGGAGATATATCTGTTTAAACCCTTTGCCCATTTTTAAATGGGTGGTTGTCTTTTATTCAATTGTAGAATTTTTTTTGTATATTCTAGATACAAGTCCCTTATGAAATATATGATTTTAAAAATCTGGGGACACCTGGGTGGCTCAGTCAGTTGAATGTCCAACTCTTGATTTTAGGCCAGGTTGTGGGATCAAGCTCCATGTTGGGCTCAGCGGGGAACATAGAGCCTGCTTGGGATTCTCTCTCTCCCTCTGTTCCTCTCCCCTGTTTACACACATGCTCTCTCTCTTTATCAAGAAAAAAAAAAAAAGAAAAGAAAAGAAAAATACTTTTTCCCATTTATTCTGTGAATTGTCTTGTATTTTTTATATATTTTGAGTATCAGGTTTTATTTAAAAGTGCATTTTGATTAATTTATGATCCAGGTAAGCTGTTAAGATATCAGTATACTCTCTGGGGCACCTGGGTGGCTCAGTCTGTTAAGTGTCCGACCACTGGTTTCAGCACAGGTCATGATCTCATGGTTTTGTGAGTTCAGGCCCCATGTCGGGCTCTGCTCTGGCAGCACAGAGCCTGCTTGGGATTCTCTCTCTCCCTTTGTTATGCTCTTCCCTCACTCATGCTGTCTCTGTCTGTCTCAAAATAAACAAACTTAAAAAATTTATAAGTTATCACTATATTCTCTGGAATAATAACTTTATAAATATTTAAAACAAAAAAATTTTAACAACCTTCACTGTTACTGTTTTGCAATACACATATCACCTTGTGAATACACACATACACACACAAACCTTATGGAAGATAATTCTGCACATAAAATACAGAATATATATATACACATATATATATATATATGTTTGTATATGTATATGTATATGTATATATATATATTTCTTCATTCTTAAGAAGTATTTTGTTCTCCACATTGGCAAGTATAGAATAGAATACTTCCCCAAACATAATTATGTTAGGAGTAAAACTTAAGAGTTATATACAGTTTCTGCACAAATATGTTTTCTCTGTTTTGTTGTTCATCAACAAAATTGTCATGAGTGTAGATAATTATTTATAGCTTTCAAGTTTTAGTTAAGTGAGCATTTTCAAAACTTTTTTTAAAATAAGGTATTCATGGCTGTTTTCATTGTATTCTGTGGATTATCTTTTAATTTTTTTTTTTGATGGCATGTTTTGAAGCACAAATGTTTTAAATTCTGATGATGTCTCATTTACTTATTTTTTCTTTTGTTGCTTGTGCTTTTGGAAGATATGAAATCTCTAAAAGATTTTCATTTAGTATGTCTTTATAAAAATCTTTCCTCCATATTTTCTTGGATAAGGACAGCCCAGGAAGGCCCCTTTTTCTGTATGATATTGCTGTTCACAGCTTTGGTTGACAGACCTAGTACAAATTTGGGAACAATGTTGCTGTATGCTGCCTATAGGACAGTAGCTCTTAACTTTGCCTATCTTAGATAGTTATGCTGTGCATATTTTATTTGTGTGCATATTTATCTGTCCCTAATATCTTGGAATTTTCCTGAGAAATGGAGCAATAATGCAGCATCAACTTATTAAAATACATTTTAAACCTCAGGAGCACCTGGGAGGCTCAGTCAGTTGAGCATCAGACTTCAGCTCAGGTCATGATCTCACGATTTGTGAATTCAAGCCCTGCACCAGGCTTACTGCTGTCAGCTCAGAGCCCGCTTTAGATCCTCTGTCCCCCCTTTCTCTCTGCCCCTGCCCCGCTTGTATTCACTCTCTCAAAAATGAATAAACATTAAAAAATACACTTTAAGCCTTAAAAAAAGGAAGCTGGGATTGTGTTGAATCTTTAGATTGATTTAGGAAGAATTGCTGTCTTAACAATATTAATTCTTTCAATATGTGAGCAAGGAGTATTTTTACTTTTATTTGGTCTTCTTTAATTTCTTGTAATTTTTGGTCTACAAACATTTCATTTCTTTATTAAACTTACTCTTCCAAGTATTTTATATTTCTTTTTTTTTTAATTTTTTTAATGTTTTATTTATTTCTGAGAGAGAGAGAGAGACAGCATGAGCAGGGGAGGGTCAGAGAGAGAGGGAGACACAGAATCTGAAATAGGCTCCAGGCTCTGAGCTGTCAGTACAGAGCCCGATGCGGGCTCAAACCCACAAACCACAAGATCATGACCTGAGCCGAAGTCGAAAGCTCAACCGACTGAGCCACCCAGGCGCCCCCCAAGTATTTTATATTTCTTGATGCTATTGCACATGAGATTCTTTCCCTTACTTTCAATTTGGGTTGTTTATCGTTAGTTTACAGAAATACAGTTAATTTTTTATATAGATCTTGTATCCTGCACTCTTGCTGAACTCATTTATTAGCTTTAATAGTTCTAAAATAAAGTCCTTAGTGAGGCACCTGGATAGCTCAGTTGATGGAGCATATGACTCTTGATGTCAGGGTTGTAAGTTCGAGCTTCATGTTGGGTGTAGAGATTACTTTAAGAAATTTAAAAAATAAATGAATTCTTTAGAATTTTCTATATACAAGATCATGTAAGCTGTAAATAGAGGTAGTTTTATGTTTTTTTCCCAATATAAGTGTCTTTATTTTTCTCACCTAATTAGTGGCTTAGATATTGACATTAGGGTGTTGTAGTTTAATATTTTTATTGTCCAGTTCACACAAATTGACTTCTGCCCCTCAGAGAGGACACAAAGTGGAAAGAGAAATAGGCTGTGAACAACTGGTTGTAGTACAAGCTAGAATGAAGAAATTCTTAGGCAAAGGATAGTAGTATCCTCTGAAAGAATAGGGCACAGAGCAATTAATTTTGTCATTTGGAAAACATATAAGGCTTTATTAAGGAGGTGACCAGAAGTGCAAGTTTGATTTTGTTGGGCTTTGAGTTGGAATGGGAAAAGGAAAAGATAAGTATTCTTTCTCTTTCTTTCTTTGTTAATACACTTTTATTATCCAATACTGGGAGATTATATGTAACATATATGTAAGCTATGAAGAAAATGAACACCCATGATCCCTTCCCCTTCTTTAAAATTAAAAGATTATCAATACTCTTGCTTCCCTCTATGTAATCCTTCCCTATTTTAAAAAGGTTTTTTTAATGTTTTATTTATTTCTGAGAGAGAGAGAGAGGGGGGCAGTGTGAGCAGGGGAGGGTCAGGAGAGAGGGAAGTGTAATCTTTATACTATTGAGGTTTCATCTATAAAATCTATGTATGTGTGGCAGTCAAAAGAGTGATTCATTATTGTTTATACTTTCACCCTTAGGATTATATCCCTACTGTCTCCATCCTGTGCAATCCAGGAATGAGAGCTCGTCACTGGACTCAGATATCAGAAATTGTAGGCTATGACTTGACTCCAGATTCTGGAACTACACTGAGAAAAATTTTGAAATTAAACCTTACACCATACTTGGAAAAATTTGAAGTAATAAGTGCAGGTGCAAGTAAGGTAAATATGAAGATCAACTGAAACACTTTATTTGATGAGTTTGTTAATAAAAATAATCACAGGGGCGCCTGGGTGGCTCAGTCGGTTAAGCATCTGACTTCAGCTCAGGCCATGATCTCAGTTTGTGGGTTCAAGCCCCACATCAGGCTCTGTGCTGATGGCTCAGCCTGTTTCAGATTCTGTGTCTCCCTCTCTGCCCCTTCCCCGCTCATTCTCTGTCTCTCAAAACTGAATAAATGCTAAAAAATTTTTAAAAAAATAAAATAAAATAAAAATAATCACAGTTTTTGTTGGGTATCCAGTGTGTGGTACTGGATAGCAGTGGGAGGAGATGGGGGAACCTGATTGAAAACCACTCATTTCCCCCCCCAACAAGGTATGTGCTTCTATATTACTTCTTTGTTTTGCATCTGAATAGAAATGGCTCCTTTGACCTCTTCATGTGTGTGTTGGTATGTGATGTGTCTGTATTCTAATAGAATAAGTAAGGTCCTCTGGGCTCTTGAAATATACATAAGTATTTCAGAAAGGCCACTTCAGAGAAGGTCCAGCAGCTATTTTATTCTAGTGTCTATTTTAATACTGGCAGCGGTAGTTTTCATAGCAAGTGAATTTTTTTTAAACTACACTATTATTCTCAAGAATTTTTAAATTGTTTAAGAAATCTTTCTAAACCTAAAGACAGTTACAATGTCACCACAGATTATGTTAAGAGAGTTACTGTGTAATGCACTCATCACTGGATTCACCAGGGAAAAGGCAGTACAGTAAATAAGGCCTTTCTTCACCATCCCATTCTTTCTTCTTTTCTCCCTTTTAGGAATTTTCACTAGAGAAAGCCATGCATACAATGATCAGAACCTGGGATGATATTGCTTTTCATATAAGTCCATATCGTGATACTGGAGTCTCTATTCTTTCTTCAGTAGATGAGATTCAGACTCTCCTTGATGATCAAATTATAAAAACTCAGACAATGAGAGGCTCACCTTTCATCAAACCATTTGAAAAAGAGATTAAGGTATGTCAAATATGATGGTTTCTGGTTATTTATAAAAACTATAATCTTGGAGTGCCCAGGTGGCTCGGTCAGTTAAGCGTCCAACTGGATCTCAGCTCCGGTCTTGATTTCAAGGTTGTGAGTTCAAGACCCATGTTGGGCTCTGTACTGGGTATGGAGGTTACTTAAAAAAAAAAAAGAGAGAACAAAAACAGGGATCTTATTACAAATATATTACTGTGGAAATAAGTCAGTTTTTTTATTGCTTTGGTGAAATACAGGAACAGATATTTAAAAATTAATGTGGAATCATATAGAACATATCTTGAGACATTAATCATTTTGAAAAGAGAAAATTATGTTTTATTATAAAAAAACCTCCCCACTGACAGTGATAGACTTAGAAGGAAAACAGTCCTATTGATTCTAACTTTAGACAGCCTAGACCCTGTTTTATGCTATATTCTTGTAACTTGCACTGAAGTCCTATATGCCAGACTCCAGTTATATTTATAAACAACCAGCTTGAGGGTCTTTTAGAATAATTAATGAATTATTGTCCATTTGATATCAACACAAACACTATAAGTAAGATTATTTCATAATCTTATAGTTGATACAGGTAAATACAGAAAGCAAACAAATTATATTAATAGCTTCCTAAGTAGTATCAAAATTCTAACTGGGGGCTATAGAAAATGGGAGAAAAGACAAAACAACAAATGGATATTTGTTGCTTCCCTGATATTTACAGATTTCTAACTTTGTGCCGGATACTGCTCCAGGGGCTTTACATTTCTTATACCATCTAACCCCCGTAACAGACATTCAAGATCAGCATTGTCATTATCTGTACTCAGAGATAAGGAAACCAGGGCAGAGCAAGATAGGTAATTTACCTATATTCACCTAGCTAATAAAGGACAGAACTGGGATTCAAACCAAGGTAGTCTGGTTTTAATTTGAACGTAAATAGTGCTAGCATAGAAGACCTTGGCTCTCCATATTTGGAGAAGACAGATTGCTGCTCTTCCAAAAGGACATAATGCTACACATTTTCCCATGAATCAGGCTGGTCTACCTCTTTTTTGCAGACATTTCTTATCTAACAAGGGAGAATTTACAAGACAAAATTAAAAGCTCTTTGAGAGCTTTTAAAACTAAAAATATGAGACCTAGTCCCGAGACATAGGATCTTAAGCCACATCTTTATGAACCAAAGATATTGTATCATGATCTTCAGTTAGTGAAATATTTTGTCAATTCTAGGAGAACTGTGAGAATAAGGAGACTTGTTTGCTTGTTGCTCTCCCCCACTCCCCAAGTTGTGTTGTCGTAGAGCAGGGTTTCTTAACCTGGTACGGATGACATTTGGAGCTCAGTAATTCTTTGTCGTGGGGGCTATCCTGTACATGGTAAGAAGATTAGCAGCATCCCTGCCCTCTACCCACAAGATATTAGTAGAACCCTCACTTCATCAGTTGTGACAAATGAAAATGTCTCTAGACATTGTCAAATGTCCCTTGGGGTGGAGGGTGAAATAGCCACTAGGTTGATGACCACTGGTATAGAGCAGAGTATTACTGGATGCTTTTCAGGTTTGGGATGATTCTCTAGAGATTAGGAGTTTGGTCTAAGTAACTACAGTCATTTGAGATGCTGAGTTTCAATGATTTAGGAAAACTTTGGACTTCCTAGAGTTTTTCTAAGTCCATGTGATACCCGTAAGTGACCTTGAGCTGTTTGGCACTGGTTTAAAAATAACAGGGTTTTAAATAAGTATTCTTTGCTGTAATTTGTGACTTTCCTTTAATAACTGGAATTTAGTAGAGTATGCTTTTCATTAAGGCCTGGGAGGACCGTTTGATTCGAATACAAGAAACGATTGACGAATGGTTAAAAGTACAAGCTCAGTGGCTGTACTTGGAGCCCATTTTTTGTTCTGAGGATATCATGCAACAGATGCCAGAAGAAGGGCGTCAATTTCAGACAGTAGACAGACACTGGAGAGATATCATGAAGTTTTGTACAAAAGATCCCAAGGTGAAATGTTTGTTTTCTCTCTTACAAATAATAAGGACCTTTAATTTTGGCTATTAAAGAAAGCATTTGTTTTGTTTTTTTTTTCTGATTACAAAAATAAAACCTGCTGCTTGTATACAAACTGCAAAGTTCAGAAAAATATAAGAAAGCACAAAGCATTAAAATAATTTTACTTTTCAATTCATATAATGCACTACTTATAACTCTAACAGTGGAGCTGCCTCTCAAATGTACATTTAATTCACTTGACTGTGGCACGTACTCACTGCTTTTCTTCTCTTGTAAAATGAACTATAAAATAAAATAAGATAGAAAGAGAAAGGAGGGACAAGGAGAGAGAGAGACAAAGGATGAGTATAGGTGATTCACCTGACATTCCACCCAATGACTCCATATGCTTGGGAGTGATAGAAATAAAGAATCTGCAGTTCTGGGATGCCTGGGTGGCTCGATTGGTTGAATGTCCAACTTTTTTTTTTTTAATGTTTACTCATTTTTGAGAGAGAGTGAGCAGGAGAGGGGCAGGGGGAAAGAGGATCTGAAATGGGCTCTGAGCTGAGAGTAGTGAGCCTGATACGGGGCTCAAACTCACAAACTGTGTGATGATGACCTGAGCCAAAGTTGGAAGCTTAACCGATTGAGCTATGCAGGTGTCCCAAATTGTCCAAATCTTGATATCACCTCAGGTCGAGATCCCAGGATCGTGGGATTGAGCCCCATGTCGGTTTCTGTGCTGACCACGGAGCCTGCTTAAGATTCTCTGTCCCTGTCTCTCTCTCTCTCTCTCTGTCTCTTTCTCTCTCCTCCCCCTTCTCTGCTCATGCACTCTTTCTCTCTAAAATAGTCTTTTTTTAATAATAAAAGAAAAGAATATGCAGTTCTCTCAGTTGACTTCACTTGCTGTGTGTCTCTCCTAGTAACTATAGCACCTTGTTGTGTGTGATTCTCATGTTCAAAGACAGACTATGTATTTTTCATGCACACACGATGCATAGGCCACAGATGAACATCCACGTTTTTATCTGGCATTCAACTTAAGAAATAACTGTTTGTTTCAATACTGGGTGAAAATTAGCCATGCTGGACTTCTGGAGAGTCAACAGTACACTGAAATTTATGAGTTTTGAGGATTTTGCCTCACATGTTGACCTTAGAACCTTTGTGAAACATGATTTCTTGTAGACCAGAAGTCAGTAAATTTTTTTCTGCAGTGGGCCAGATGGTAAATATTTTAGACTTTGTGAGACAGACAGTCTTTTTTGCAACTACTCAACTCTGCCATTGTAGTAGGGAGAAAGCAGCCAGAGGCAATATGTAACTGGATGGATGTGTCAACTGTTATCCACAGTGACATTTTCATGTGCCATGAAATATGATTTTCCTCTTAATTCTTTCAACCTTTTTTTAAAAAAACTTTTAAATGTTGATTAATTTTTGAGAGAGGGAGAGAGAGAGAGAGAGCAGGTGAGGGACAAAGAGAGAGAGAAAGAGAGAGAGAGAGAGAGAGAGTGAGACACAGAATTCAAAGCAGACTCCAGGCTCTGAGCTATCAGCCCAGAACCTGATGTGGGGCTTGAACTCAAGCTATGAGATCATGATCTGAGCTGAAGTCGGACGCTTAACCTACTAAGCCACCCAGGTGTCCCAATTCTCTCAATCTCTTAAATTAAAAATTTTTTAAACATTTATTTATTTTTGAGAGACAGAGAGACAGAGCATAAGCAGGGGAGGGGCAGATAGAGGGAGACACAGAATCCAAATCTGACATGGTGCTCAAACTCACGGACTGTGAGATCATGACCTGATCTGAAGTCGACTGTTTCACCTACTGAGCCACCCAGGTGCCCCAATCTTTTAACAGTATAAAAATAAATGTTACCTCACAGGTCATACAAAAACTGGCAGTGTAGTGTATTCATATATCGAAACATCAAGTTGTGTGCCTTAACTGTATACAATTTTTGTCAGTTATATCTTATAAAGCTGAATTAAAAAAAAAAGAAAGACGCTGGCAACAGGTTGGTTTTAGCCCATGGGATACAGTTTGCCAACTCATACGTGGATTGTTAAGTTTATAGTTGATGGTTGTAAATGTAATAATTAAACCACACACCAATCTGATAGACGTTTCCCACATCATTCAGAACAATATAGGAGAAATGAAAATGTGTATGAGAGTCATAACTTCTCATTTGTAACTTGCATCCTTGGATAAGAATATTTATGATTTATTGAATTATAGTAGTTTTACATTACATAAAAATTTTACAATTTTTCATAAGCTTTTGACATTTCAACATTTTTGACATATACTATAAATTAATGCATACATCTTATAATTAATTATATCTGCTATATAAGTGCTAACTTGAACAAATGTGTATCTTTTAGGTTCTTGCTGCTACTTCTTTAACAGGTTTATTGGAAAAATTGCAGAACTGCAATGAACTTTTGGAGAAAATTATGAAAGGGCTCAATGCATATCTTGAAAAAAAACGGCTTTTCTTCCCTCGGTATGATGGATAACTAATTATTCTGTAATTAAAATGATTTTCCAATATGTGATGAATTATAACCAAAGCATTTGTTTTTGCATGTTTTTCTCTAGTTTTTTCTTCTTATCTAATGACGAAATGTTAGAAATTTTGTCAGAAACCAAAGATCCACTAAGAGTTCAGCCTCATTTAAAAAAATGCTTTGAGGGCATTGCTAAACTGGAATTCCTTCCCAATTTGGACATTAAGGCCATGTATAGCTCTGAAGGGGAGCGAGTGGAACTGATCGCACTTATTTCCACTTCTGCAGCGCGAGGGGCTGTGGAAAAGTGGCTCATTCAAGTGGAAGATTTAATGCTCCGGAGTATTCATGATGTGATCGCTGCAGCCAGGCTGGTGTGTTTCCTGAGATTTAATGTACACCGTATATTCTGAAAACGCTCTCTTTTTAGGAGGTTTTGAATGTGTGCTGGTAAATTAACACTTGCAGTTCTTACTATTTAAAACCGTTATTTTTTATTCTTTATTTGTTTCTAACATTATTATTAAGATAATAATATTAGTGAGAATTGATAACAGTATGTAATTAAGGACTACAAAAGACAAAAGGTGTTATGAGAAAGAATAAGCAAGGTATATATAATTTAGAATAGGAAGAGGGGGATGCTTTGAGTGATAGGTTCTTAGAGGAAGTGAAATTGAAAGTGAGACCCAAAGTAGGAATTAATCAGGTAAAGAGCAAATAGAAGAACATCCAGTAGCCTGTTATAGCCACGGGGATCAGAGAAAACCTCAGACGGGGGTGTTAAATGCATGGTCTACTACTGTTTACACCTAAACAATTACTTAGAAACTTGAAATGAGATGAACAAACATTCAAAGAGGGTATATAATATATGAAAGAAATGTAACACCTAAGTACTACATGTAACTTACTTATGCTAATCCAATTAACCTAATCTTGAATAATAAAATTCAGTATATTTCTGTCATTAGGACCACAAAGGAACAGGTATGTCGTTAAAAAAACAAAAGACATTTTAAAAGGCATTGCAGCTTTATAATCCAGCAACTCACTTTGTATGAGTGAGGTATGCATTTTCCTTCACCCTATGACACTCATCTTACTGCAGTGGATATTCTATTCAGCTTCAGTGTTCCCGCAGATAAATCTTGACTTTTTCTCTCCTTTTTTCCATTTATGCTCCCAAACATATTAAAACACATAGGGGGGAAAAATCAACATTATCCGTGAAAGTATTTCCTTTATTAACATAGAAATTTGTTTTCTATGTATTTGGCAATGGCTCATACATTCTTTGAAACTTACTTTCTTTGAAACTTATTGTTTTTATTTCTAAATATTTCTAATTTGGGGCCTTTGGGTGATTTGGTCAGTTAAGCTTCTGACTTCGGCTCAGGTCATTATCTCAGGGTTTGTGGGTTCGAGCCCTATGAAGGCTGTGCTGGCAGCTCAGAGCTTGGAGCCTGCTTTAGATTCTGTGTCTCCCTCTCTCTGTCTCCCTCTCAAAATAAATAAAACATTAAAAAAAATTTTTATGTTTTATTTATTTTTGAGAGAAAATTTTTTTTGTTTTATTTACTTTTGAGAGAGAAGAGTACAAGTGGGGGAGGGGGCAGAGAGAGAGGGAGACATAATTCAAAGCAGGCTCCAGATTCTGAACCGTCAGTACAGAGCCCAACAGGGGGCTCAAACTCGTGAACCACAAGTTCATGACCTGAGCCAAAGTCCACGCTCGACCTACTGAGACACCCAGGCACCCCCCAAAAATAAATATTTCTAATAAAACATATTTAAGTAATAATATATTTCTATCCTTATGTTTAACATCATTTTGCCTAAGATGGTGTTATTGTATTAAAAATATAGTTTCTGGGGCGTCTGGGTGGCTCAATTGGTTAGGCAGCTGACTTTGGCTCTGGTTATAATATTTAAAAAAAATTTTTTTTGATGTTTTATTTATTTCTGAGAGAGAGAGACAGACAGACAGACAGACAGCATAAGCAGGGGAGGGTCAGAGAAAGAGGGAGACACAAAATCTGAAGTAGCCTCCAGGGTCTGAGCTAGCTGTCAGCACAGAGCCTAACACAGGGCTCAAACCCACGAACCATGAGATCTTGACCTGAGCTGAAGTCAGATGCTTAACCAACTGAGCCACCCAGGCACCCCAGCTCTGGTCATGAGACAACCACTTGCCAGTTCAAGCCCCAGAGAGGGCTCTGTGCTGACAGCTCAGAGCCTGGAGCCTACCTCAGATTCTGTGTCTCCCCCTATCTTTCTGCCCCTCCCCTGCTTGCACTCTGTCTCTCTCTCTCTCTCTCTCTCTCTCTCAAAATAATATACATTTAAAAGAATTTTAAAAATATAGTTTCCATTAGTGTCAACTTCAAATTTTGTTCTGCAGTTGTTGTTTTTTTCAGTTTTTAATTTGAATCTACTATTATCACATGAAGTAGGTTACATTTTTAAAAAGGTTAAACTCTGCCCCACTCCAAATCCATTTAAATGCATTTTGAACATAAAAGTATTAAGTGAGAAACGAGAGCATGCTTTGAACTCAAAAGCACGGATTGTTAAATTATGTATAATTCAACAAATATATAATTGTTCAAAATATATACTCTGGTCATGTAAGTTTTTAGAAAAACTATGGATAAATCATACAGAGGTTCTAACTACTAATCGAGTTTTCCACTAGATTGTATAGTCTCCTTTTAAATTAAATCTGGCATCAATATGTATAATCTATTAGACTTATTTTTTGTGGATTAATAAAACCCTGATATTTCACTATAACAGGAGTAGTATGTATTCTGTGTAGAAAAATTGACAACTCCTCATAGCAAAGCAACATAAAAATCATAGAGACATCAATTTCCAGAAGAATCAACAATAAATTCTTCCAGAGACAACTGATTGTTAACATGCCTGTTCATCTTTCCATTCTTTTATGAATAAACAAATAATTAAAAAACATAACTTATACAATTTTTCTTTTAGTATCTAAAACTTTTCATGACTATGGGATATTTAAACATATGAAATGTACCAAATATTGCAGACATTTAGCTTCCCTCCCCCCTCCCCCATCCATAGTCTTTTAAAGTTAGAAATGCATTTTAATTATTCAGGCTTATCCAGAATCTGCAAGAAGAGACTGGGTTCGAGAGTGGCCTGGACAAGTTGTCCTTTGTGTTTCTCAAATGTTCTGGACTTCGGAGACACAAGAAGTTATAAGTGGTGGGACAGAGGTAAAGCCCTTTTTTTCTTTTTAACATAACATTCTTTTTTACTGCTATGTTTCTTACTTAACTTATCTATTCTTTGTAAAGGCAGTCTCCCCACCAGTTTGTACAGGTAGCATTAAAATTATACAATTCTTGGGGCACCTGGGTGGCTCAGTCGCTTAAGCACTGACTTCGGCTCAAGTCATGATCTCACATTTCGTGGGTTCGAGCCCCGTGTTGGGCTCTGTGCTGACAGCCAGCTCAGAGCCTGGAGCCTGTTTCAGATTCTGTATCTCCCTCTCTCTCTGACCCTCCCCTGCTCTCTCTCTCTCTCAGAAATAAATAAAAAATTTAAAAAAATTATACAATTCTTTGGAGTGCCTGAGTGGCAGTCAGTGAAGCATCCAACTCTTGCCAGCTCAGGTCATGATCTCATGGTTTTTGAGTTCAAGCCCCACACCAGGCTCTATGCTGACAATGTAGAACCTGCTTGGGATTCTATCTATCCCTCTCTCTCTCTCTGCTGCTCCCCTGCTTGTGCACTCTCTCTCTCTCTATCTCAAAATAAATAAACATTAAAAATATAAAATTATATATACAATTCTTTGACAACTTGTTCTTAGTGTTTTATGAAGCTTAAAGAAATTCACTCTGTTCTGTAATTCATTTCTCTATTGAAATATATTTATGAAGTCAAAATTGTTTTGTAAAAGGGTATATAAAATACATGTTTTAGTTACTATATGCCATTAGTTTAATTGTTTTTTTTATTTTGTAGGAATTAAAGAACTACTATAAGGAACTTCAGAGTCAACTGAATGATATTGTGGCACTGGTAAGGGGAAAACTATCAAAGCAGACCAGGATTACTCTGGGGGCTTTGGTCACAATTGATGTCCATGCTAGGGACGTGGTCATGGACATGATTGATATGGGTATGTGACTCTTTTCTTTAATATTAAAGATAAAATATTAATAGCTTATAGAAACAAAGATTTTTTATTTTTATTTATTTATTTTTTAAATAGTTTATTGTCAAGTTGGTTTCCATATAACACCCAGTGCTCATCCCCACAAGTGCCCTCCTCCATGCCCATCACCCCCCTTCCCCTCCCCTCCACCGCCGTCAGCCCTCAGTTTGTTCTCAGCATTCAAGAGTCTCTCATCGTTTGCCTCCCTCCCTCTCCCCAACTATTTTTCCCCTTCTTCTCCCTCATGGTCCTCTGTTAGCTTGCTCCTAATCCTCCTATATGTGCAAACATATAGTATCTGTCCTTCTCTGCCTGACTTCACTCAGCATAACACCCTCAAGGTCCATCCATGTTGCTACACATGGCCAGATTTCATTCTTTCTCATTGCCATGTAGTATCCCATTGTATAGATAAACCACATCTTGATCCATTTGTCAGTTGATGGACACTTAGGCTCTTTCCACGATTTGGCTATTGTTGAGAGTGCTGCTATGAACATTGGGGTACATGTGCTCCTATGCATCAGCACTCCTATATCCCTTGGGTAAATTCCTAGCAGTGCTATTGCTGGGTCATAGGGGAGTTCTATTGTTAATTTTTTGAGGAACCTCCACACTGTTTTCCAGAGGGGCTGTACCAGTTTACATTCCCACCAACAGTGTAGGAGGTTGCCCTTTTCTCCACATCCTCTCCAGCATCTAGAGTCCTCTGATTTGCTCATTTTGGCCACTCTGACTGGCGTGAGGTGGTATCTCAGTGTGGTTTTGATTTGTATAGAAACAAAGATTTATAGTATATGTCTTTCCCTCTCCCCACAGGATTTTTTATATATGATCTTTTCTATAAACTGGAAAACAAATTATTTTAATGTTTGCTATTATAAAAAATGATAGAATACCTATTTTTCAAATATTTTTACATTTCAGGATGGTCTCTTTTACTTTATTCTTTCTAGGTGTCTCACAGGATACAGATTTCCAGTGGCTTGCTCAGCTTCGATATTATTGGGAATATGACAATGCTCGAGTTCGTATCGTTAATTGCAATGTAAAATACGCTTATGAATATCTTGGTAACTCGCCTCGACTTGTCATTACTCCTCTAACTGACAGGTGTTACAGAACATTGGTATGCATTTAAGTTATTTTAGTTCATACATTAAAGATTGCTTTTTGGTGTGGTGTCATGTTCTCTTGTCCAAATTTAACATGGCTGTCCTCATTTTATTCTCCTATCTGCAATAGTTGAATAAGCTATCCCTTCCTAGTCCCAATCCCCTTTATGTGAAACCATAGCAATGAGTGTTTATTTCTGGGTGCTTTTGTAGAATACAAGAGTGTTTGGATTCTAATGTTTGAAAATCATGAGTCTTTCCCATTCGGGATAATTAGAAAAAGAAGGTATTAGAGATTTAAAGAGAAAATTGGAGCTTCAGGAGACAGATTTGGTTTTTGCAGCGGAGCCCTGGGTCACATGACCGGAAGATGAGTAAACTCCATCTGGGCCTTGGAACTCCAAGTTAGTTCTTTTTCTTTTTTATGTTTTTGAGAGTGAGAGAAAGCACAAGTGGGGGAGGGGCAGAGAGAGATTGAGAATCCCAAGCAGGCTCCACACTGTCGGTGTGGATTCTGATGTGGAGCTTGAACTCACAAACTGTGAGATCATGACCTGTGCTGAAGTTGACTTAACCTACCGAGCCACCCAGGCGCCCCAGGTTTTCTTTTTCTTAATGTTTTTTTATTTTTGAGAGAGAAACAGAACATGAGTGGGGAAGTAGCAGAGAGAGGCGGGAGTGGGCGGGGGGTACACTGAATCCTAAGCAGGCTCCAGACTCCAAGCTGTCAGCACACAGCCCAAGGCAGGGCTTGAACTCACAAACCACAAGATCATGACCTGAACCAAAGTCGGACACTTAACTGACGGAGCCACCTAGGCGCCCCTAAAGACTGAGTAGTTCTGTTGAATAGGAGGGAGAGAGCTGAAATGTAGGGGGTGGTGATAAGGTCAGTGCTTGTTGAAAAGCTGTGGAAGATGAAGTTATGACTATTAAAATACTCAAACACCTGGGAAGAAGGTTGCCACGTAAAATGCAGGACTCTCCGGTAAATTTGAATTTCAAATAAACTATAATTTCTTAGTATAAGTGTATTCCAAATATTGTACAGGACATACTTACACTAACAAATTATTCATTGTGTATCTGAAATTCAGATTTAACTGGGTATTCTGTATTTTCATTTGCTAAATCTGGCAACGCTTCCCGGGAATTGAGGAGAAGCATCAAGAAACACCATTCCACCTGTGCTGAGTAAGTAAAATTAAAGTATGTTTGACTGAGTTCTCTAGAAGCGGAGACAAAACGGGGATTCTTGGCTAAATGATTTACTAGGGAATGCTTTCAGTAAAAGCCTGTAGGGAAGTGAGGAAAACAGGAGGGAAAGTAAAGGTGAAGTTTCAACAGATGTACAGATTTAGCCTGATCTCAGGGGGAGCTTTGGAGCATGGATAGCATCACGGGGTACCCCTCTTTAAGGCAAGGGGCCTGGCTTTTATATTCCTTATAGTCCGTGTCTATCAGTCACCCTTGGGGTTAGGGGTATGAAAATTAACAAAGGCAAACCTCACTAAAATGGAGTTGGGAGGCCATGAAGGAGAAGCTCTTAAGCCCTACTACCATTCAGCATCAATTACAAAACCAACAGGAGAAGACGTACTTTACATTCCTGACAGGAAGAAGCATGTGCTTGATTACCTCAACAGGAATAAGGATTCTGTTCTTGTCTGGCAAGATCTTAGCCAATGAGAGACTGTCACAACTCAGCCAATAAAAAGCCACTACACTTGGAACTCCCAGTTTCCTCCAATGGATTTCTGGTTTATAATGGCTCCTCCCAAAGGACCCCCCCCCCACCCCTTCCTCTATAAAAGAGCATTCCTCTCCTCTGTTCCTAGACTTGCTTATGGTTTTGTGGTAGTTTGTGTGTCTGGAATTGCAATTGTTTTTGCTGTTTCCATGTAAGCCCATTTTTGCTGGTAAACTGACAGGTTTACTTTGAAGAGTAACACGGCTGTGAGTAAGCTTTCAAGTACTTGCTGATAAGGTCGCTCCGGTTAGTCAAGGGCAATTCTCAGGAGGAAAGGACAGTTGTGAGCTATTTGTAGCTGATTCAACAATTGGCAGATGGATGCAATGGCCAGTAAAGGGTGCCAATACATCTATGATAAAATGTTTCACCAACCGTCTATTTTCTCAGGAAGCTACCTAAGGGCAGGGACCATGTCTGTCCTGTTTTCTACTCTAGTAGTGAACAGGTACATGGTCAGGCCCTAAATACTTGTGTAAGTGAGCCTCAAGCTTCTGTGTCCTATGTGGGACCTCGATGAAATCAGAAGCTGTGAATACTTGTGGAAACTCACAACTTCCAGTTGTAAGATCAGAATCCAATTAAACTCGACATTGAAAAATTTGTAAGTATTTTCTTGAAACCATAAAGAAGGGAAAACCTGAGGTTTCCAGCAATTAAGTTAATGGGCATCAACAGTATAGCATTTATTACAAACTTAAGGTGGGTAAAATATTAATATTGCCTTTCTTTAATAATCTGTTTTATTTTAGTAAATGTAAAAATATAATTTGTTAATCAAAATTTTTATTTTTTATTATTAAAGTATTTAATTTTTTAATGTTTATTTTTGAGAGAGAGAGAGAGACAGAGTGTTAGCCGGGTAGGGGCAGAGAAAGAGGGAGACACAGAACCCGAAGCAGGCTCCAGGTTCTGGGTGGCTGGCACAGAGCCGGATGCGAGGCTTGAACTCACGGAGTGCGAGATCATGACCTAAGCCACAGTCAGATGTTTAACCAACTGAGACACCCAGGCACCCTTTAAATTATTTTTTAATAGACCTTTCTTTAAAGCAATTTCAGTTTCACAGCAAAATTAGTAGAGTAAAAGAAAGTACAGAGAATTCCCTCACCTACTATCCCTTACCTACTAATATGTACAGCTTTGGTCCCTTAGCCCTATTTTTTCTAAAAGAAGTTAAATTTCACAAACTTTTATACTAATTTTCTTGAAACAAAGTCGATAGTTGGAGTTGACTGTAATTTATATGCTTCTAAAAAAATCTCCAACCACTGTTCTAGTCCTCCAACCACTGTTGGAGTCCAAAAGAACTAGAATTCAGGAAGAATTCAGATACTGCTGATATTGTTCTTAAGGAGCTTAAAGACTAATTGAGAGAAAAAACAATGTACGAAATTAACTGTAAGGCAAGGTAGACAGTGATCCTGCTGGTAAGAGAAGTACAGAACAGTGTTGTAGGAATGGAGAAAATGGAGAACATACCAAGAGTGGAATGCAGTAGTCGGGGTGAATTATAAACAAATATAGATAATAGATATTCTGTTTCTCTTCCACCTGATGGGCCCCCATTTACAGCACTCATTACCCGGTGTTGACTTTCGACAGGGAGCCACTGAGGTTGTTGATGATCTCCACTAATGTCCACAACGATCTCTAATCAAACCTTTCTGACTAAATGTTACTACCTCCAGGCTAGATTCTTAGGGCTTTTAAAGGCAAATGGGATACACATGAAGAATTGTAATATAAGGAGATTTTGATACATTTTTACCTTTTCTGGAATTTTTCCTTGTGCAGCTGAAAAATTGCATAGTAAAAATTAACTGAACAATATGATTGTTATTAGTGCCTCTTTGAAGGTACACAAATAAGACTCAATCCATTTTGTAAGCAAGGGTTTGTTCCCTAGCTATTTTTTCTCCCAGTTATGCAAGGATTTCTTTGAATGTTGTATGTTTCTTTTCAGATTGGTGCCTTCTATTTAAACCTTGGAGGGGCTCCAGAGGGGCCAGCAGGCACTGGAAAAACTGAAACCACCAAGGACTTGGCTAAAGCGCTTGCTGTCCAATGTGTGGTGTTCAACTGTTCCGACGGGCTAGATTATCTAGCCATGGGAAAGGTAAAGTTGCATATTAAATGTTACAAACCTACAGCTAGTTGTCGAACTGATCAACTGAAATAAACTTACGTTTAAACATGTGAACGTGGTTTACACATTGTGTGAACTTCAGTTTTAGGGGTAAAGACATTTCTTTTTAGGATTTTATTTATTTATTTATTTTTAGAAAAATAAAAATTGTGACCAGTAAATTTTTTAAATTAAATTAATTATTTTTTAAGTTTACCTCCAAGTGAGTTAGCATATAGAGCAACAATGTATTCAGGAGCAGAGTCCAGTGATTCATCCCCTATGAATAACACCCAGTGCTCCTCCCAACAAGTGTCCTTCCTTAACGCCCCTCACCCATTTAGCCCTTCCCCCCCTCCCACACACCCCTCCAGCAACCCTCTGTCCTCTGTAAGACATTCTTTTTTATCCTGGAGAGGGGGGTCATTAGACTTCATTTTCAGTTTTGACTTAAAAGATTAAATGTTTAACAGATGACGCCCCTTTGTAGGAAAACTCATCTCCTTTTCTCTTGTCCTTAGTTTTTTAAAGGATTGGCCTCTTCTGGTGCTTGGGCTTGCTTTGATGAATTTAACCGAATTGAGTTGGAAGTGTTGTCCGTGGTAGCTCAACAGATCCTTTGCATTCAGAGAGCCATTCAGCAGAAACTGGATGTGTTTGTTTTTGAAGGGACAGAACTTAAGCTCAATCCAAACTGTTTTGTAGCTATCACGATGAACCCTGGCTATGCAGGGCGGTCTGAATTGCCAGATAATCTGAAGGTAATATTTTATGAGTGTAAATTTGTTCATCAAAAACAACATCCACTCAAAATGGTGTGATTTTTCTCACATGTATTTGTAAATCTCCCGTTTACCTTTTCCGATACCTATAAGTAAACCTCTAAAAACATTTTTTTGGGTGTCTAATGCATATTAGAGGACATGACACCATTACAGCACTACTGAGAAAAAAAATCACAGAATTAATAAAACCTTGCTATATTGGGGAAATAAACGTGAATATCACTGCATTCTGTTGGTGTGCTTGTGCTCAGCCTTTAAAAATGGTTTCCTTTATAAAACCAATGTATTTTGTTCATTATATACTTCAGGTTCTTTTTAGAACTGTGGCTATGATGGTTCCAAACTATGCCCTCATAGCAGAGATCTCCCTCTACTCCTATGGATTTTTGAATGCAAAACCTCTGTCTGTGAAAATAGTGATGACCTACAGGCTTTGCTCAGAGCAGCTCTCCTCACAGTTTCATTATGACTATGGAATGCGAGCAGTAAAAGCGGTTTTAGTGGCTGCTGGAAACCTTAAACTAAAATTTCCAAATGAAAATGAAGATATACTTGTAAGTATTAAATATATACATTGTGAAACCTTCAATAGAAGATCTTTTTTGTCTTTTTTTTTTTTTTTTTTTTAGGAAGGTTGATCAGGAGCTATAAATAGGCAAATAAGAAAGTTGTTGCTTTGAATCTTTTTATGTGAGGCTGAAATAATAGTTTGGGGTTATGTTATTCATTATACTTTATAGGAATATCAGGTTGGTGTTTTAGTACAGGGATTCCATAAATCATAGATTCATAAACTTTTGGTGGTGAGGAGGTTGAGGAATAAGGGCAATTAACTTCTGTTGCACTATTTGAATGATTTTAGCTTCTTCGATCAATTAAAGATGTAAATGAACCGAAGTTTCTATCACATGATATACCCTTATTTAATGGAATAACTAGTGATCTGTTTCCTGGTATTAAACTTCCTGAAGCTGACTATCATGTAAGTAAACCAGTGAGAATGACTTATTTTGCAAATAAATCTATCTGATGACTCCGTCATTTCCAAAGTTTCAGATGAGTGAAATTATTCTGTTTGGAGGATAAACCCCTACTTTGCCACTTTGATCGATGAGGATGAGTAAAATTTAGTATCTTCTGTTATATGATACCAATGTTAAGATTCAGATCAAAGATAATGTTCTTTCTAAAAGAATGAATACTCTTTTATTTCCTATGTTGTGATTTATAATATGTTCTACAATGTATACTATAATGCTGTTGTGTACTTTGGCAGATAGAAAGATGGTAAACTGCAAGTGGCAAAACATCCTATAGTTAACATAAGGATTTCTCAAATTTAAGTAATAGGCTGACTTTTTTTAAGATTTTATTTTTAAGTAATGTCTACCTGCAGTGTGGGGCTTGAATTCACAACCGTGAGATAAACAGTTGTGTACTCCACTGACTGAGCTAGTCAGGTGCCTCCTGACTTTTTTTTTTTTTTTTAAAGGAATCAAACCATGTGCATTTCCAATTTCATAAATTATAGACATTATAATGTACATATATATACTTATGTATACACATAAGAATAAGTATTTGCTATTTATAGCTGTTATATTATGTAAAATCAAGATACACATTTTTAAGTGTTTTTGTTTTAATTCTAGTATAGTTAGCATATAGTATTAGTTTCAGGTGTACAATATAGTGATTCAACTATTACATATATTCCTCACTGCTCATCATGATAAGTATACTCCTTAATCCCTATCACTTATTTCACCCATCCACGCCCATCCCCCACCTCCCCTCTGGTAACTTTAAGTTTATTCTCTAGAGTCTGTTTCTTGGGATTTTTTTTCTCTTTTTTCCGCTTTGCTCCTTTGTTTATTAAATCTTACACATGAGTAAAATCATATGGTATTTGTCTGACTGACTTCTTCACTTAGCATTATACTCTCTAGCTCCATCCATCTTGTTGCAAATGGCAAGATTTCAATTCTTTTTATGACTGAGTAATATTCCATTGTGTGTATATACCACATCTTCTTTATTCATCTATCTGAGGACATTTGGGCTACTTCCATAATTTGGCTATCGTTAATATTGTGATAAAAATAGGGGTGCATGTATCCCTTTGAATTAATGTTTTTGTATTCTTTCGGTAAATACCCAGAAGTGCAATTGCTGGATATAGGGTAATTCAATTTTTAACTTTTTGAGGAAACTCCATACCGTTTTCCAGAGTGGCGCACCAGTTTGCGTTTCCACCAACAGTGCAGGAGGGTTCCTTTTTCTCCACATCCTCACCAATATTTGTTGTTTCTTGTGTTTTTGATTTTAGTCATTCCAACAGATCTGAGGTGATATCTTATTGTAATTTTGATTTGTATTTCCCTGATGAGTGATGTTGAACATCTTTTCATGTGTCTGTTGGCCATCTGGATGTCTTCTTCAGAGAAATGTCTATTCATGTCATCTGCCCATTTCTTCACTGGGTTATCTGTGTTTTGGGTGTTGAGTTTTGTAAGTGCTTTATATATTTTGGATATTAACCCTTTATCAAATAGGTCATTTACAAATATCTTCTCCCATTCAGTAGGTTGCCTTTTGACTTTGTCATTTCTTCTGCTGTGCAGAAGATTTTTATTTTGGTGATTTCCCAGTAGTTTATTTTTGCTTTTTGTTTCCCTTGCCCCAGGCATATTTAGAAAAATGTTACTTTGGCTGATGAGAGACATTACTGCCTGTTCTCTTCTCTAGGATTTTAATGGTTTCAGGTCTCACATTTAAGTCTTTAATTCATTTTGAGTTCATTTTTGTGTTTGGTGTATGTAAGAAAGTGGTCCCTTTTCATTCTTTTGCAGATAGCACCATTTGTTGAAGAGACTTTTTCCTATTGCATATTCTTGCCTCCTTTGTTGAAGGAGGCTAATCACCTATATAATTGTGGGTTTATTTTGGTTTTTCTATTCTGTTCTACTGATCTATATGTCTATTTTTGTGCCAAAATCAAAATAAATTTTAAAATTACAAATAAAACAATCTTAATGAGATAGGTCATATGTGGCTGATATTAAATGCCACTTTATGGCAATTTAAATGGTAAAATGTACAGTGAAGATTTTGAGTTCAGCATGTATAAACTCCCTTTTACTATTTGTTGATTCAATTCTCCCACCCCTTCTTTCTATTGATATTACTATAAAAGTTTCAATATCATTAAAGTGTCACTTGATTTAAAGACATCCTGTACTTTTTTAGTCTTTTTTTAAACTTCAAACTCAAATACTAATCTACTTCCTACGGCAGTATCAGGTTAGTGTGATCCCAGGGTGTCTTCCCAAACCAACAACCAAGTCTCTTTCTCTGGACATCAACTGGGTGTTCAACAGTTCAATTCTGACACTAACTGGCACAGATTAAGGGCTCTGTCCTACAAGACTTCCCCTCACTTCAGAGAGTCTCAAGTCTCAGGTCACCTATACTTGTGACTGGCTGGACTTTTCTACAACCTCCCCACCAGCTTTGATAATTTGTTAGAACAATTCACAGAACTCAGGAACACAATTTATTATTAATGTTTACTAGTTTATTATAAAAGATACAACTCAGAGGGGTGCCTGTTTGGCTTAGGCAGTAGAGCATGTGACTCTGCACTTCAGGATTGTGAGTTCAAGCCCCATGCTGGGTGTGGAAACTACTAAAGTAGCAAGTGGCAAGGGACATCTGAGTGGCTCAGTCAGTTGAAAGTCTGACTCTTGATTTTCAGCTCAGGTCATCGTTGCAGGATTTTTCACCTCAGTACCCAGGATTCATTGTCTTGCTGCTTCAAAGAATGAAGAGGTGGATGCAGAATAAAATGAGCAGCAGGCAAAAGTTTATTAGAGCATGAGATCAGAAAGTAAGAATAGTATGAAAGCTCTCTTTACAGAGACGGGGTTTTCAAAAGTGAATGCCTGTAGACTGTAGGCAAGGGACTTAGTTTTTTTTTTTTTTTATAGTCTATGTTCTTTTTTTTTTTTACAAATAGTTTATTGGGACTTAGTTTTATAGGGTTTTGGTGGGTCCCTTACCTTCCTGCTTGTTCCTTCTCAGGTCCTACCCTTATTGGCTAGGTAACTAAATGCCTAGTCATTCCTTTTTGATTGGCTTGTTTCCATTGTATGAGGGGTAGTCTGTGGCCAAACCAGTTCCTGTGGGCCTTAATATTTTAGGGTCTACCACTTATTTTAGTTAGGTATTTTGTCATATTCCAGAGGGAAACGTGAGGGGAAGTAGGTGGTGTCTGTTACATTCACAAGAGGAACCTTAGAACCTTACACCTGAGAGAGTTAGTAGTTCATGGTCAGATGTTCCTAGCATTGTTTTAAAATATGTGTTTTCCCCATCCAGGGACCTCAGGTCCTAATCTTTCCCTCTCTGCCTATTTTACCCTATAGTTTTCTATCATATGATCCCAGGGTCATGCCTGCATCCAGATCTGCTCTGAGCAGGGGCAGCCTGCTTAAGATTCTCTGTCTCTCTCTCTGTCTCTCTCTCTGTCTTTCTGTCTCTCTGTCTCTCTCTCTCTCTCTCTCTCTCTCTCTCTCTCCCTCGTCCCTGCTCTCATACTCTACCCCCCCTTCTTTAAAAATAAATTTTAAAAAATAGGAAAGATCTAATGGATACAACTCAAGAAGAACGAAATGTAAGAAATGTATAGAGTAAAGTATATGGGTGGATGGCACCATGCTTCGAGGTAATGTCATTCTCCCTCCATTTCAGTGTGCTCACCAAACCAGGAGCTCTCTGAATATCATTGTGTCAGAGTTTTTTACAGAGCTCAGCCTTCTATCCCGTCCCTCCCTCCTTACCACCCAATACCTTCACCAAAGGCTGGGAAGTAGGGCTGAAAGTTCCAACCCTCTAATCACTGGGTCTTTCTTGTGACCAGCCCCATCCTGAGGCTATCTCAGGTCCCCAGCCTGTCACTTGATCAGCATAAATTGGGTGTGATTGCCAAGGGCTCATTAAGAATCACAAAGACACTCCTATCACTCATGAAATTTTAAGGGTTATAGGAGCTCTGTGCCAGGAACTGGGAATAAAGACCATATATATTGTTATGTTATACCACAGGTAATAAGATGATTCAGAGTATGCTAATATGATTTTTAAAAATCAGAATAAAAATACAAGAAGTGTAACATTGTCAAGGAAAATTCTTGTACTTCTGTGAATATAGCAACAAATACATGGACCCACAGCTTTCAGTTTGAGAAATGCTACTAAGAGTCAGTGCTGGGAGGGGTGTGGCCAAGTGGCTCAGTGCATCTACAGATGGGGCAAGAGGAGCCAGGGCCACAGGAAAAAACTCCTAACTGTGTCATATTGCTTTTTAACATGGACAATATTCCTTTATTTTCCCTTTACTGACTTCTTTTGGGTTTCAGATAATGTTTATTTCTCTATGATTCTTTTCTCTTACTGCATTTTTAGTTTTACCTCAGTGGTCATTCTCTAGGATATAATGAACATCCTTGAGTTATTACAATTTACCTTAAGTTTGTATTTTACCATTTCAGAAACAATGTAAAAATTTTCTTTTATTTTTTTATAGTTTGTTTATTTTTGAGAGAGAATGCACACGTACCAGCAGGGGTAGGGCAAGGAGAGAGGAGGAGAGAGAATTCCAAGTAGGCTCTGTGCTGTCAGGTCCCATGTTGATCCCATGAACCATGAGAGCGTGACCTGAGCTGAAATCAAGGCTTAACCTACCGAGCCACCCAGGTACCCCACGATATAAACACTTTAAATGGAGTAATTTTATTATCCACTCACCCTACCCATTGGGTTATTGCTGTCATTTATTTTACTTCAACGTATGATAAACTCCACAATACATTATTAGTTTTTGCTTTTGGTATTAGTATTTGAAAAAATAATCCTTTTTATTTACTTTTCCTAGTGTTTTTTTTATCCCTTCTGGTAGGTATAAGCTTTCATCTGGGATCTTTTTCCTTCAACATCAAGAACTTCCTTCAGTATCTCTTGTGTACATGTGGGTCTTCTGGCAACAAATTCTTGAAGCTCATTTGTTTGAAATGCCTTTATTTAGTCTTCATTTTTGAGGAACATTTTCCCTAGAAACGGAAATCTAGATTGGCAGTGTCTGTCCCTCTTTCCACATCATTTTATAGATATTATCCTATTAACTCCTGGCTCTCCTGGTTATACTTAGAAGGCAAGAGTTTTTCTTATTTATGCTTGTCTGAATGTAATGTGTTTTTTCCCTCCAGCTATTTTAATATTTTTCTTTGCCTATGTGCCTGGGCTTCTTAGTTTTGTATTTATTTGAATTTATTGCACTTCTTGAATCTGTGGATTCGTGTATTTCTCCACAAAATTCTCAGTAATTATCTCCTTAAATATTTTGTCTGCCCTATTTTGTCTCTCCTGTGCTTCTGGAACTCCAATTAAATGCATGTTAGATCATTTTATATTATCTCACACATCTCTTATGCTCTGTTTTTATTATTTTTATATTCTGTTTTGTAGTTTGATTACTTTTTATTGACCTGTCTTTAAGATAAATCATTTTTCTTTTTTTTTTTTAGTCTGCTGATAAACCTATCCAATGAATTATTCATTTCACATATTTTTTTCAGTTTTAGTATGTCTAATTTGGTTTATTAAAACCAAATATTTCAAAAAAAAACCCAAATATTTCATTGTTTGAATTCTTTATTTTTTCATCTTTTTTTTGTCATTGTCTATTTTCTTTCATACATTTATAACAGTTATTTTAATGTTCTTGTCTGCTAATTATGACATCTGGGCTATCTGGGAGTTTATTTACTGTTTATTTCCTCTTGATCTTCAGCTATTCTCATGACTTGTAAAGTTTGATTTTATGTTAAAAAACTATGTATAAAATAATTGTAGAGACTAAAATGATATGATGTTTTGTAGAAAAACTGTGCTTTCCCTTTGCTAGATAACTAGACTGACTGGTGATCAAGTCAATTGAGAGTTGACCAAAGCCAGAGTTTTACTGAAGCATTATTGAGCTTTAGTTTACCTCTGGTTTCAAAAGACTTTAGGGTAAGAATTGTCTTATTGTATCATAGAGCCCTCCCTCTAGCAGCATTCTAAGGTATGGCAGGCCCAATGCAATGCCCACCTATGTTCATACCTAGAAAATGCTCCCCCAGGCTGAATTTGCTGTTGATTTGTGCTCATCTGGAAAGGCTTATCCTTTTCTGATATTTAGTTCCTTTAGACATATTTGTATCCAAAGCACTCCTATATCTTTAAATTTTTTGATTTTTTTAGACTGTTTATGTCTAGTTACTACAGTGTGAAGGATTGTTTGGCATGTCCTTCTGTATCCTAACTGAAAGTGAAATTCTGGAAAATCCTATTTAAAGGGGTTGCTTCTGGGGCACCTGGGTGGCTCAGTCAGTTGAGCATCTGACTTTGGCTTGGGTCATGATTGTGAGTTCAAGTCCTGCATCTGGCTCTGTGCTGACAGCTCGGAGCCTGGAGCCTGTTTCAGATTCTGTGTCTCCCTCTCTCTCTGCCCCTTCCCTGCTCATGCTCTGTCTCTCTCAAAAATAAATAACATTAAGAGGTTGTAAAAAAATAAAAGGAGTTGTTTCCATACAGCCTGCAGCCAGTGCTATGGTGCTATGATCATTAACTTATAATAGGAAATAATATTTTTAAAGTAATTTAATTCTATTCTTCCTTTTAATTATAAACATTCAGCTTTAAAACATCTTTAAGAAACAATTTATCAATATAAAAAGATACAGTTTTTTATTTTAAAATGAAATCCTACATTTATAAGACATGGATATAATTTATAATACAATTTTATAAGAATGCATTCCATTTTTCTTTTATTTTAGGAATTTTTGGAATGTGCTCATGAAGCCTGCAAAGTACATAATCTTCAGCCAGTTAAATTTTTTCTTGAAAAAATGATTCAGACATATGAAATGATGATTGTTAGACATGGGTAAGATTACAGATTATCTTTGTCTGCCATGGTTAGATGCTGTTTTCAAATTAAACTATTAAAACAACTACAATTTGTTAACTAAAAGATTCAGCTACTCAAGTAGGCTGAGGGACAAAGAACCCCATCTCCCATTTCCCATCCCAGTGGCTTAAAAACAAAAGTTTATTTCCCTGTCATGCTACCCATCCAATAAGGATTGGTAAGGTGTGCTCATTCAGTGATGTAGTGCTAATGACTACCACAATTTGCCCTTTTGGTCATCAAATATGTTATTTGCTCTCCTTCATGCCCATGAAACATACTCTTCGCTTCCCAGGAATATACCTGAAAGGTTCTAGTCAATCAATGAACCATACTCAAAGTTCAGGATCTCTAGGTGATGCATGATGGTTTCTGTATCAGATTTGGAAGTTGTTCCTCATGATCCAAAGACCTACATAGTAGAAAGACAAGTTACCTGCCCTCCACACATTCAGTCTTTATTATAATACTGGGCTTACCAGAACAGGTTATTGGAGCAAACACTACCATCCAGAAGTTTAAGAACTGGAGACACAGCCAACAACTGTGGGTAGCAATTCTCCAACCCAGCTACACTGACTGTGAAACTGATAGTTTAAACTTCAGGTTCTCTCACTTGTAGAAGGCTTTCCAAGGAGTCATAATCATTTGCTATACATACTTCATTATATAGGGTGTCATTAAAGTGGCTGTGGAAGTTTTATATCAGTAGTTACATATATATATATATATTCCAACCCCCCCTTGGAGAGCCTACTCCACCAATTGTATAAACTTTAGACCCCCTAAAACCTGGATCTACATTTGCATGGTTTTGCTCCTTGGAAGGGGATTTCCTGTTAACTGTTCTCTGTGGACCTTGGTTCAACTTTCTTGAGAGATCTTTCCATCTTCATTTTCTTCGCCGGTCACATGTGAAGTGGACAGTAGAGAATATGTCCTCGGGAGCTGAGAAATGTTTTCAGCCTGCTTCCTGCCTATAGAAAGCTGAGGTCTCAAAAGTCATGATTTTTTTTAAAGGCAGGATTAAAAAAACTAAACAATTTCACATTGTGTAAATTGTCAAACATAGGCAAAAATAGATGGAATTGAAAAAAAAAAAAAAGAGGGACTAGTACAATCAACCCTTATGAATCCAATATGCGAGGATCATTTTTAAGTCTTGAACATTCACATGTGTGTTAATCTAGATTCATGGTTTGTCAGTAAACTCCCTCAAATACTTGATATACTCATCTATTTGATTCCAGGCAACTCTATGTGCCAGTAGCCACAACTACAGTCCTTACTAAGTGATACCTTTATAAATTTCCTTGCAGTATCCTTGAATCAATCAGGCTTAACTGGGAAGGCCACAAACTTCATCTATTTTCCCTGAATTATTTTATCCTCCTGAAATGATTAATGTGAACTATATTAATCTCATACATTTTAATAAAGTGAAACAATGGCTTTACCCTTAATTTGATCCTTGGTGCCAGGCTGAGTAGATTTTTCTTGTTCAAAGGCTTTCTCAAATTGTCTTTATTTACCAGTTAGGAATGAGAATAAATTACTTGCAGGTTCTGGAATTTCTGGACTCCCTCTCTCCTCTTTCATTCCAACTTGAAAACTGGCTATTTCTTTTTTTCTGGGCTCATTTCTTTCCTATAGTTCTTTGTTAAAAGCAGCCATCAACTACCCTCATATATTAATAATCATCTGTTTACTATCCTTTTTCCTAAAATGACAATTTTATTACATATATTATCTGTATTCCAAGTTATCTCAAGGAACAAATCTACCAAGTGTTTCATCATTGCATAATATTAATTGACAATCTTTTAGCCTGTAATAATGGTTAATTTGCCACCCACAACCTGGCCTCAAAGCCATTGCCACATATTTAGGTCTTAAGAATACCTTGCCCCCTTCTAGGAACCAATTTCTGTCAGTAATGATGGACCAGATTATTCTTTAGAAATGATCAGTCACTAAGACCCAAATCTTAGTGACTTAAAAAAACAAAGGTTTATTTCTTATTCATGCTGTGTCCACTCTAGGTTAACAGGAAGGATCTGCTCATCATGATTACTCAGGGTCCCAGGCTATTGGAGCATCCACCATCTCAACATGATGGGTCACAGCTCTGCTAGAGGGAAAAGCCCTGTTAGAGGAGAGCTCTGTAGGCTCCCTCGCTGGCAATGATCTATACCCTGCTAGGACGTAACACCCATGTTTCCACTTGTTACTCATTAGTCACCTAGTATTTCCACAAGGGACTGAGGAATCCTACTATGTGCTGGGAGAGAGGAGATTCAGAAGTATTTGGCAAAGAGCACTAGTACTTACCATAGTAAGCAAAGACTTCGGGAAGGGGAGTCTTTTCCATTTCTCTCCTTGGGATGCCCAAAGTCTTTTTTTTTTAGTGTATCATTAGGTTTTCATTTTCATTTGGAGATTTTTATTCTCTCTTGTAGGTCGTGGTATTAATGAAGAGAATCTTAGAGGTAAACCAGTTCAGAAGTTAAATGTATTCTCGAAGTCTGAGAAAAATTCATAGAATGTCAAAAATGATAAATACCAGTAAAATATGAAAATAATTTATCATTTTTTAGAATAATACTGCATAATTCTTTTCCTTAATAGTTTTATGTTGGTAGGAGAGCCTTTTGCTGCTAAGACAAAAGTTCTGCATATGCTGGCTGATACTCTAACTCTTATGAATGAACGTGGCTATGGAGAGGAAGAAAAGGTTATTTATAGGACTGTAAACCCCAAGTCCATTACTATGGGCCAACTTTTTGGACAATTTGACCCAGTGTCTCATGAGGTAATCTACAGTATATTCTCTTATTGACTATGTACTTTAAACCAAGAAATTTGAAATGTTTCTGTATGATCACTTTATAGTCTTGTAAAGAAAGCTTTCCAACTCTTTTTCTTCCCCAGTGGACTGATGGTATAGTGGCTAACACTTTTAGAGAATTTGCCTTATCAGAAACACCTGACCGGAAATGGGTTGTATTTGATGGTCCCATTGACACTTTGTGGATAGAGAGCATGAACACAGTATTGGATGATAATAAAAAGGTAAATCATCATAATTAAAAGCAAAACTGATCACAATATGAATATACCAAACACTACCAAGATGTAAACTTGAAAAGGGTTAAAGTGGTAGATTTAATGTAAAATGATTTTTTTGCCAGTTTTTGAAAAAGCAAAATAGATGCAAATATGCTTAAGCAATGTTATGTGTTCAACAACTAATTGACTAGGACTATATATTTAAAGCAAAGGATGCAGCAAGTTTAGTAAGTTTATAAATTATCTTTTCAATGAATACTATGCTATAGTAAATCCTTTGCTTAATTTTTTTATAGAATAAAAATATATTAAAACCGCATGTTAACAGGAAAATGTGGTATTGTAGTAGATGTTAAGTTGTTAAGTGATTCCTGTATTATGGTTTCTTACAGAACTTTAATATATTAGGAGAAAATTAAAGGGCCTCATTCCTTTTTGAAAACATTAAAGGCAGGGCACCTGGGTGGCTCAGTTGGTTAAACTTCCCACTTCAACTCAGGTCATGATCTTTCAGTCCATGGGTTCAAACCCTGAATCAGGCTCTGTGCTGACAGCTAGAGCCTGGAACCTGCTTCAGATTCTCTCTCTCTCTCTCTCTCTCTCTCTCTCTCCCCCCCCCTCCTTCCCTCCCTCTACCTCTCCCTCACTCGCACTCTGTCTCTCAAAAATAAATAAACATTTTTAAAAAAAGAAAACATTGAATGCTTCAGTGCACTTTCATGTGCTGCATTACCTTAGAAGCTGTGAAATAATACTAAAGAATTAGAAAATGGAAGTCCTCTAGTATTTAATTTAATTGAGAGACTATATGTAAACTATAAAATGTGACTAATTTTAAGTTTAGGTTCTGTGCTTTTTTAAAAACTTACATGTGCATTCACATAACCATAATTTAAATAAAGATCCATGAAATTTTTGCACTCTACAAGCTACACTCACATTCCTTCTGAATCAGTATACCCTCCTCACTAGGGCAATCGCAATTCTGACTTCTGTGATAAATTAGTTTTGCTGGTTCTTGAACATTATGTATATGGAATCATACTGCTGAGTATTTTCCTTCTTGTAGTCAATGTGGTATCTGTGATACTCATGGTGTTGTACTTCCATTTGACTTCATTTATTCTTCTTATATCTGTAGGTATTCCACTGTATATATCACAACCTATTTTCATACTTAAATGAAATGACCACACTACTAAACAAGCAAATTAATTAGCATTCAAACAAATACACTAGCACACATTTTCATAGGTGATTGGTCATTTGTTCATATTCTTTCTTTCAGTTACATTGATTGAGCTAAGAAGTAGCAATGATTCAGAAGAGAAGAGGGGTTATTCAAAGTCCAATTAAGAGCCAGGTGGGAGGATTGTCTCATAGTGGATGAGAGGAAAGTAGGAAGAGGATAGGTATAGATACAGATGGATATATGGATTCGATAGTGGAAATCTAAAGGCAAATCCTTTTGATGATTTATTTCTTCTTTGTGAAGTGGTAGACCCTGGTTCTTGGCACACTGGAAGAGAAAAGGAGGAAGGTTTAAATTAGCCATTATGGCAAATGGGAAAGATAACTGCCTAGGAAAACACAGAAGCCTGTCTGAGGATTAGTAGTAGTAGTGCCAAAGTCTGCCTTTGTGAGATTTTCCCTAACAGTCTAAGCAGCTTGGATTTAAGTGTAGATTATGTTTCTGGACTGAAAGTACAGAAACACTTTAAAGATACTGGTAGGAGAGTGCTGGAAGAGCTAGGCCATGGGAAAAAGCTGCTTAATAATGAAGGACGTGAAAACAGCAGGGATATGAAAATGGAGAGTAAGTGGAGAAGATGAGTGAGTAGATGAGTAAGAGCACTGGATGGTTGGAAACTGGAGGCAGAGACTGGGAAGCTTGAGGTTAGTATTTCAGAATTGTGTAGTGTTCCAGGAGAGAAGGTCCCAGAGAAATAAACTGGATGGCTGGAGTGCAGTAGGAGAAACATGAGCGAAAACAGGGTAGTCAAGGATCTGAGGGGCTGCCTTTTTGAAATGCTCCCCACTCACGAACACTGGATCAGGCCAGAGTGAAAAAAAAATTGAGCCATGTATCAAAGGGAATGCTTGGGTGCTGGTGAGTGACAGCAGGAAGCATGGATTGTCAAAGGAGCAGAAGATGGAAAGAATGGGGTAGAGTATTAGGAAACACTGTGAGGGAGTAAAGAGAAAGCTGACTCCATCTCCCAAATATGAAGTAAATAGGAGAATGTTTCCTGAAATAATCTGGTAGAAAATTAAAAGTTTTCTAGACCAACACTGTCCAATAGAAATTTCTGCAATGATGGAAATGTCTGCACTGTCCGGGAAGGTAGATACTAGTCACATGTGATTATTGAGCATTTGAAATTGGGCTTAGTGCAAAAAGTACTGACTTTAAATTTAATTTTAATGACTTAAGATGACGTTATTTAATTAAATTCATTTGGTTTAATTAGTAAAAAATGTAAATAGTCACGTATGACCACTGGACTAGCATATCAGACAATCCAGCCCTAGGCCATTCACTTAGTCTACAGAGGTCCAGGAATGCTAAATGCCACATTGTTGACATTTAACTCGATAGGGGCAAAACTGGGACTAAAGTGATGGTTTTAGAGAAGAAACCCTGAAAAATAAATGAAAAGGAAGAATTGAAAAAAAAAAAAAGACTTAGAAATGAAATTAAACTGGGATATCAACAATTAATTTTTTAAAAATTTTAAAGTTAATGATAATTCCAAAGGTAGAAGCCATGGAAATTGAGAAGTTGAGATGGCTTTCATAATAATGAACAAGAAAGGAATTGGGCAGAAAGGAAGCAGTTGACAAATTGAGGTTTTTTTGTTTTTTTTTTTTTTTTACATATTTGATTGAAGAGGAATATTTTATTTTTTAAGTTTTTATTTAAATTCCAGTTAACATACATACAGTGTAATATTAGTTTCAGGTGTATAATATAGTGATTCAACACTGCCATACCTCACCAGGTGCTCATCATCAGTGTACTCCCTAATCCCCATCGCCTATTTCATCCCTCTAGCCCACCCACATCCCCTCAGGTTACCCTCTGTTTGTTCTCTATAGTTCTGGGTCTGTTTCTTGGTTTGCCTCTCTCAAAGAGGAATGTTTTAGATTAAAAGTGATCTATGCCCCATATTAAACACAATGCATGGTCCTTGACTGAATTTTGGCTTGAGTAAATCAGTTGAAAAGACATTCCTAATGTAATTGAGGAAATTTGAGTACTGGCTGAGTATTAGTTGATATTAAGGAGTTATTGGTAATTTTGTTAGGTGTGATAATGTTATCGAAGTAATATTTTTTTAAGTTTGTTTGTTTTGAGAGACACAGAGAGCAAGTGGGGGGAGGGGCAGAGAATCCCAAGCAAGTGCTCTGCACTGTTGATGCAAAGCCTGATGTGGGGGCTCAATCTCACAAACCATGAAGTCATGACCTGAGCAGAAACCAAGAGTTGGACATTTAACTGACTGAGCCACCAGGTGCCTTGAAAACCCCTTATTTTTTAAGAACTGAATATTGACATATTTGGATGTGAAATGCCATGGTATGTATAATGCTCTTAAAAATAGTGTTTTATATGCAGAAGAATGAAACTAGATCATTTTCTCACGCCATGCACAAAAATCAACTCAAAATGGATAAAGGACCTGAACGTGAGACAGGAAACTATCAACACCCTAGAGGAGAAAGCAGGAAACAACCTCCTTGACCTCCACCGCAGCAACTTCTTACTTGACACATCCCCAAAAGCAAGGGAATCGAGAGCAAAAATAAACTGTTGGGACCTCATCAAGATTAAAAGCTTCTGCACAGCCAAGGAAACAACCCAGAAAATTAATAGGCAACCAACGGAATGGGAAAAGATAGTTGCAAATGACATATCAGATAAAGGGTTAATATCCAGAATCTATAAGGAACTCACCAAACTCCACGCCCGAAAAACAAACAACCCAGTGAAGAAATGGGCAGAAGACATGAACAGACACTTCTCCAAAGAGGACATCCAGATGGCCAACAGACACATGAAACGATGCTCAGCATCCCTCCTCATCAGGGAAATACAAATCAAAACCACACTGAGATACCACCTCACGCCAGTCAGAGTGGCTAAAATGAGCAAATCAGAGAACTCTAGATGCTGGCGAGGATGTGGAGAAACGGGCACCCTCCTGCACTGTTGGTGGGAATGTAAACTGGTACAGCCCCTCTGGAAAACAGTGTGGAGGTTCCTCAGGAAACTAACAATAGAACTCCCTTATGACCCAGCAATAGCACTGCTAGGAATTTACCCAAGGGATACAGAAATGCTGAGGCATAGGAGCACATGTACCCCAATGTTCATAGCAGCACTCTCCACAATAGCTAAAACATGGAAAGAGCCTAAGTGTCCATCAACAGATGAATGGATCAAGAAGATGTGGTTTATCTATACCATGGAATACTACATGGCAATGAGAAACAATGAAATCTGGCCATGTGTAGCAACATGGATGGACCTTGAGGGTGTTATGCTGAGCGAAATAAGTCAGGCAGAGAAGGACAAATACCATATGTTTGCACGTATAGGAGGATTAGGAGGAACTTGACGGAGGACCAAGGGGGAGAAGAAGGGCGGAAATGGTGGGGGAAAGGGAGAGAGGCAAACCATGAGAGACTCTTGAATGGTGACAAAAACTGAGGACTGATGGATGTGGGGGGGAGGGGGGGATGGGCATGAAGGAGGGCACTTTGGGGATGAGCACTGAGTGTTATGTAGAAACTAATTTGACAATAAACTATTTGTAAAAAAAAAAAAAAAAAATGTTTTATTCCTCAGTATCCTTTTTTCTAAATTCTGCACCCAGTATGAGGCTTGAACTCACAACTCCAAGGTCAAGAGTCACATGCTCAACTGAGCCAGACAGGTGCCCCTTAAAAATACTTTTTTTAAAAAAGGAAGCAAATGTGGGAAAATGTTAACATTGGTTAAATACAGGAGAGGGGTACATTAATGTTTATTCTTCATTTTCAATTTTTCTTATTTTATTAATAAAGAAGCCTTTTGACAATTTTATGAAGTCAGGTGTATTTCACATAATTTTTAAATATTTAGGGAATCCTGGGTGGCTCAGTTGGCTAAGCGTCTGACTTCATGATTTTGCGGTCCATGGATTTAAACCCCACACTGGGTTCTGTGCTGACAACTCAGAGCCTGGAGCCTGCTTTGGATTCTGTGTCTCCCTCGCTCTCTCCCCCTCCCCCACTCACGCTGTGTCTCGCTCTCAAGAAAATAAACATTAAAAAAATTAAATATTTAAATTCAAGTTCATATACAATGTAGTATTGGCTTCAGGGGTAGAACTCAGTGATTCATCACTTAACATATAATACCAAGTGCTCACTTCAATGAGTGCCCTCTTTAGTGCCCATCACCCATTTAGCCTATCCCTACCACTCAACTCCCTTTCAGCAATCCATGTAATTTTTAAAAATGTTTGTTTATTTTCAAGACAGCATGATTGTGGGAGGGGTACAGAGAGCCGGGAACAGAGGATCCACAGGGGGCTTTGCTCTGACATCAGAGAGCCCCTTATGGAGCCCAAACTCAAGAACTGTGAGATCATGACCTGAACCAAAGTCAGATGCTTAAATGACTGAGCTACCCAGGTGCCCAACCCATGTAATTTTATTAATAGCAAGAAATGAGACTTGTATAGGATTTTTGCAGTATGTTATGTAGTTCCTTTCTTGCCTAACTCTATGGGAAAGAAGTTATCTCAGTTTATAGATGAAGAGGCTGGGAGTCAGAGATGCTATGTATTTGCTTATCTAGTAAGTAACTGACTGAGCTAGATGTAGGTTACAATTTTCTGGCTTTCATTATAATACTTATATCACAGGCTATATATTATCTTATACATACAATATATTTTTACTTGAGAGGTTTGAGTTTTTAAGAAATAAACATTTGAAAAACAATTGCCTTTAGCTTTGCCTTATGAGTGGAGAAATCATTCAGATGTCCCCTCAAATGAGCCTCATCTTTGAAGCAATGGACCTTTCCCAGGCCTCGGTAAGTTCATGTTTTAATAGAAGAGTAGGTTGTTGATTTGTTCATTTGGTCAATAAATATTTTCTATTAATATGTCAGAAGACTAGTTAGGCACCAGGAATACTAAGACGAATAAGGCACAGCGTATAACTCCTTTAAGGAGGATGAGAAGCATGCTAATAAATAATCCCACTATACTGCTACATGTAAGTGCTCTAAGAATACGGAAGGGGTGGGTGCCCAAGAAGCGAATGGGTAGAGGAGGACCATGGAAAATGTTTGAGCATTTGATCTGGCTGTGAAGGGTAACTCTTCTCTAGGGAGACTAGTTGGGGCTGGGCATCTCAAATCATGACAACATGATATGTGAAGACCCGCAGCCATGACACGTGTAGGGGGGCTGTAATTTACAACATTTCATCTAATGTCTGTGAGGCTATGGAGGAGGACAGGCCTTGAAGGTCATTCAAAGAAGTAGTTAATGATTGCCAGGTACTACTGGAATAAAAGCAATATTGGAAAAAGAAAACTTGTCTTTTTTTTTCTAGCCTGCCACTGTAAGCCGCTGTGGCATGATTTATTTGGAACCCTCTCAGTTAGGGTGGGAACCGATTGTATCCTCGTGGTTGAATTCCCTGAAAGGACCTCTACAAGAACCAGATCATCAAGCTCTTCTGAGAGGACTCTTTGACTGGTTAATAAAGCCCTCTTTAATGCTTCGTAAGAAAAAATGCAAGGTAACACTGGAATTATCTGACCCATTCAAGTTTGTTTAACTCGACTAAGGCTAATGTCACAATAGCAGGATAAATAACCAAAATCAGTTTTCCCTTGACATTTAGTATCCACTTTTAAAAATTGAATATTTATTGTGATAATCAGTGGTTCACATGCAGTTGTAAGAAGTAATAGATCCCATGCTCACTTTACCCAATTTCCCCCAATAGTAATATTTTGCAGAACTATATTATATCACAAGGATATTGACATTGATACGATCTACTGATATTGTTCAGATTCCTCTAGTTATATTTGTACAGCCATATGTTTATCGCTCTGGATTTTAGTTTAAAATTTTTAATAATTTATAATTTTAAATATAATGCAACTTTGTACCCTTTGCCCAATGTCTCCCCATTTCCCTCACCTCCCCACCCTCAGTAACTGCCATTTTACTCCAGTTCTATGTATTCACCTTTTAGATTGTACATATAAGTGACATCATGCAATTTTTTCCTTTCTGTGTCGGGCTTTTTTCACTTACCATAATGTCTTATAGTGCACCCATGTTGCAAGGGCTCTCTTAAAAGAGACTTTAAAAAAGGCTCTCTTTTTTAAGCCTTAATAATATTAATAATTTAGTATTAATATTAATAATTTAAGTATTAATAATCTGTGATATACCTATGTATATATATATATGGCAATTTCTTTATCCATTTGTCCATCAGTGAACACTTAATTTATGTCCCTATTTTGGCTATTGGGAATAATGCTGCAATGAACATGGTAGTGCACATATATCTTTAAGGTACTGATTACATGTTCTGAAGAGGGATTGCTAGATAACATGTTCTATTTTTAGTGTTTTGAGGATCTTCCATATTGTTTTCCACAGCGGCTGTGCCAGTTTACATTCACACCATCAATGCACAAGGGTTCTCTTTTCTCCACATCCTCACCAACACTTGGCACCTTTCATCTTTCTATTCGTTCTAAAAGGTGTGCAGTGATATCTCAGTGTGATTTTGATTGCATTTTTCTGATGATTAGTGACGTTGAGTGCCTTCTCCTATATCTGTTAACCATTTGCATGTTTTCCCTGGAAAAAGTGTCTATTCAGACCCTTTGCCCATTTTTAAATTGGATTTTTTTTTACTATTGTGTGAGTTTTTATATATTTTAGCTATTAATCCCTTATCAGATATATGGTTTGCCAATATTTCCTACCAATTTAAATATTGCCTTTTCAATTTGTTGATAATTTCCCTTACTGTGCAGAAACTTTTAGTTTGATGTAGTCCCGCTTTATTTTTGCTTTTGTTGACTGAGCTTTTGTCTTATCCAAAAAATCATTGCCAGGGTCAATGTCAAGGAGATTTTCAAGGCAAATATTGTTAAAATATCTATACTTCCCAAAGCAAACCACACATTCAATGCAATTCCTATCAAAATAATGCCAGCATTTTTCACAGAGCTAGAACCAACAATTCTAAAATTTGTATGGAACCAGAAAAGACCCTGAATAGTCAATATACTGTTGAAAAAGAAAACTAAAGCTACAGGCATCACAGTTCTGGACTTCAAGCTGTTTTACAAAGCTGTAATCACCAAGACAGTATGATACTGGCACAAAAACAGACACATAGACCAATGGAACAGAACAGAGAACCCAGAAATGGAGCAACAATTGTATGGCATGGCTAACTACTCTTCAACAAAGCAGGAAAGAGAATCCAGTGGAAAAAAATTTCTTCAGCAAATGGTACTGAGAAAACTGGAAAGCAACATGCAGAAGAATAAAACTGGCCACTTTCTTTCACTACACACAAAAATAAATTCAAAATGGATAAAAGACCTAAATGTGAGACAGAAAACCATCAAGATCCTAGAGAAAACAGGCAGCAACCTCTTTACCTCTTTGTGACCTTGGTTACAGCAACTTCTTACCAGACACGTCTCTGGAGGCAAGGGCATGAAAGGAAAAACGAACTACTCGGACCTCATCAGGATAAAAAGCTTCTGTACAGCAAAAGAAACAACCAATAAAACTAAAAAGTAATTGACAGAATGGGAGAAGATATTTGCAAATGACATATCAGATAAAGGGTTAGTAGTCAAAATCAATAAAGAACTTAACAAACTCAGCACCCAAAAACCAAATATAATCAATAAAGAAGTTATCAAACTCAGCACCCAAAATCCAAAAATAATCCTGTGAAGAAATGGGCAAAAGACGTGAATAGACACTTTTCCAAAGAAGGTATACAGATGGCTAACAGACACATAAAAAGATGCTCAACATCACTGATCATTAGGGAAATACAAATCAAAACTACAATGAGATACTACCTTACACTTGTCAGAATAGCTAAACTAAAAACACAAGAAACAGCAGGTATTGATGAGGCTGCAGAGAAAGGGGAACCCTACTGCACTGCTGGTGCAGCCATTCTGGAAAACAGTATGGAGCTTCCTCAAAAAGTTAAAAATAAAACTACCCTACAATCCTGTAGTTGTACTACTAGGTATTTATCCAAAGAATACAAAAATACTAACTTGAAGTGTGACATGCACCCTGAAGTTAATAGCCGCATACACACACACACATATATATACATACACAAAGGAATATTACTTGGCAATCAAAAAGAATGAAATCTTGCCATTTGCAACAATGTGATGGAACCTGAATGTATTATGCTAAGTGAAATAAGTCAGAGAAAGACAAATACCGTTTCACTCATGTGGAGTTTAAGAAATAAGACAGATGAACATCGGGGAAGGGAAGGAAAAATAAGATAAAAACAGAGAGGGAGGCAAATCGTAAGAGGCTCTTAAACACAGAGAACAAACTGAGGATTACTGGAGGGGGTGGGGGGGATGGGTAATGGGCATTGAGGAGGGCACTTGTTGGGATGAACACTTGGTGTTATATGTAAGTGAAGAATCACAGGTTCTCTACTCTTGAAACCAATACTACACTGTATGCTAACTTGAATTTAAAATTTTTTTTAAAGGAACTTTTCCCCTATATTTTCTTCTGGGATTTTTATGGTTTCAGGTTTTACGTTTAAGTTTTTAACCTATTTTTACTTAATGTTGGTGTATGCTGTAAGATAATGTCCTGGTTTCATTCTTTTAAATGTGGATATCCAATTTTCCCAACATTATTTATGGAAAAGACCATCCTTTTCACATTGTGTATTCTTGTTGCCCTTATTGAAGATCAGTTGACTGTATATGCTTGGAATTACTTGGGATTTTCTACTCTGTTCCATTGGTTTATAGGTCTGTTTTTTTGCTAGCACCATACTGTTTTGATCACTAGAGCTTTGTAATATGATTTGAAATCAGGAAGTGTGGTGCTTTGAACTCTGTTCTTCTTTCTTAAGATTATTTTGGCTATAGAGAGCCTTTTGTGGTTCCAGACAAATTTTAGAATTGCTTTTTTATTTTTGCAAAAAATGCCACTGGAATTTTGATAGGGATTACAGTGAATCTGTAGATCACTTTAGATAGTATGGACATTTTAACAATGTTAATTTTTCCAGTCTATGAGCACAGAATATTTTTCCATTTATTTGTGTCATCCTCAATTTCTTCCATTAGTATTTTATAGTTTTCTTTTTTCTTTTTTTTTAATTTTTTTTTTTATTTCTAGGAGAGAGAGAGAGAGACAGCGTGAGCAGGCGAGGGTCAGAGAGAGAGGGAGACAAAGACTCTGAAAGAGGCTCCAGGCTCTGAGCTGGCAGTCAGCACAGAGCCCGACGTGGGGCTCGAACCCACGAACCGCGAGATCATGACCTAAGCGAAAGTCGGACGCTTAACCGACTAGGCCACCCAGGCGCCCCAGTATTTTATAGTTTTCAATGTACAGATCTTTCATGCTCCTGGTTAAATTTATTCCTCAGTATTTTATTCTTTGTGATGCTATCATAAGTTGGATTGTTCTCCTGATTTCCTTGCCAGATAGATCATTGTTGGTGTAACACATGCAACTGATTTATTTTTCAAATGATTTTTGTATGTTGGTTTTTGTATCCTGTAGCTTTACTGAGTTAGTTTGCTCTTAAAGGTATTTCTTTGCATGTGGTCTTTAGGGTTTTCTACATATAGGATCATGTCATCTGCACATAGAAATAATTTTACTTCTTTTCTGATTTGGATGCATTTTATTTCTTGTCTGATTGCTGTAGTTAGTACTTCTTGTTGAAAAGAAGTGGTGGGAGTGTGCATCCTTGCCTCATGTCAGATCTTAGTGGAAGAGCTCTCAGTTTTACCTCCTGGATTATGATTTAGCTGTGGGCTTTTCATAAATGTTCTCTTTTTCATTGCAGATATTTCCCTTTATATCTATTTTGTTGAGAGTTTTCATTATAAATGGATGTTGAACTTTGTCAAATGCTTTTTCTGAATCTCAAGATGAAAATGTGATTTTTGTCCTTCATTCTGTTAATGTAGTGTATCACATTGATTAATTTGCATGACTCTTGGATTCCAGGTATAAATCCCACTTGGTTATGGCATGTAATCTTTTTGGTGTATTGAATTCAGCATGCTAATATTTTATTGAGGATTTTTGCAACTATGTTCATCAGAGATATTGGCCTATACTTTTCTTTTATTGTGGTATCCTCATCTGGTTTTAGTATCCTGTGATTCTAGCCTCCTAGAATGACCTTGGCAGTATTTCCTCTACCTCTAATTTTTACAAGAGTTTAAGAAGGATTGGTATTAATTCTTCTTTCAATGTTTGGTAGAATTCAGCTGTGAAGTTATCTGGACTTTTCTCTGGGAAATTTTTCATTATTACTTCAGTCTCTTTGTTATTGATCTGTTCGGGCTTCCTAATCTTCTTTGTTCAGTCTTGGTAAGTTGTATATTCCATAGGAATTTATCTATTTCCTTCAAGTTATCCAACTTATTTGCATATAATTTTTCATAATTACCCCTTATAATCCTATCCATTGTGTCCTTTCTCTTTCATTTCTGATTTACTGATGGGAGTCTTCCTTTTATTCTTAGTCTAGCTAAGAGTTTATTGTTTTTATCTTTTCAAAAAAACCTTAGTTTTGATTTTTTCTATTTTTCTATATTTCATTTATTTCTGTTCTGATCTCATTTGTTTCATTATACTGACAATGGGTTTAGTTTGTTCCTTTTCTAGTTCTTTGAGGTTTAAGTTAGGCTGTTTAAGATTTCTTTTTTAATTTTTATTTATTTTATTTTTATTTAATTTTTTAATGTTTATTTTTGAGAGAGAGAGAGACAGTGAACGAGCAGGGATGGGGGAGGGGCAGAGAGAGGGGAAGACACAGAATTCAAAGTGGGCTCCAGGCTCCATGCTGACAGCACAGAGCCTAATGTGGGGCTGGAACTCACGAACTGGGAGTTCAGGATGTGAGCTGAAGTTGTATGCTTAACTGACTGAACCACCCAGGTGCCCTGAGATTTCTTTTTTCATATAAACATTTATTGCTGTGAACTTCCCTCTTAGTACTGCTTTTGATGCATCTCATGAGTTTTGTGCTTCATTTGTCTCCAGATATTTTTTTATTTTCCTTTTAATTTCTTTTGGACCCGGTGGTTGTTCAAGACCATGTTTTTTATACATGTATTTGTGAATTTTCCCATTTTCTTATGGTTACTGACTTCTAGTTTTATTCCACTGGAGTCAGAAAATATATTTGATATAATTTTAATTTTATTGACTTGTTTTGTCAACAAACGTCGTCTCTCCTGGAGAATGTTCCATGTGAGCTTGAGAAAGGATGTGTATCCTTCTACTATCGAGTGAAAAGTTCTACATATATCTGTTAGGTCCATTTGATTTACAGTGTGGTTCAAATCTACTGTTTCTATTCTGAGTTTCTGTCTGGATAGTCTATACCTTATTGAAAGTGGGGTATTGATATCCACTACTATTTTTATACTGCCATCAATTTCTCCTCTCGGATCTGTTACTGTCACAGACTCTGGGTCTAGTTCTTTCTTGTCCAGCAAGAAAGCGGATGCAGGATTAAAATGTGAGAGATGGCAAATGTGTGGGGAGAGACAGGAGCCCCGAATAAGGATCCTTACTCTGTATTTATTAAGAACAGAAGGCTTATAAATGTGATGGGTGTGCACAAAGAGACAATGAATCTGTGAATATTAACTCTTGGGCATGAGGAAAAGGGGGTTTTGAAGATGTACAGTGTTAGAGATTTGGGTCGATATAAAACAAAATCCTGGTGCCAGGCAGATGGGCAGATGGTTGTTAATGGCAGACATGAGGCGCTGTGTCTGTTTAGCTTAGCTAGCTGAGGGGATAAGACAGATAGAACATGTAACCTCAGGGTTAACATGGCACCTTTCTTTTGCTAATCAGCTCCACTCTGGATGACCTTACTGGCAGAGGTCTATAGCCCTATTTACCTGTTTACCTAATTTGGTCCTTCTTTCCTATGAAAGCAGCTTTCTGCTGTATTACTAAATTGGGGGGCATTTTTGCCCTGAAAACTAATCTTGCTTACTTCATATACCTTTGTATTGGGGCCTTTGCCCCACCCTCTGTATTCTGGGGGCCTTTGCCCCCTCCTACCCTATTCTGGGGGCCTAATCTTGTTTACCCAAGCTTGGGTGTGTGCATTCTATGGCTTTGTAATTCTTTTTGCCTTGTTAATCCATTAGTGCAGGCTCAGGGAATTCCTAAGCTTATTCCCCACGTGTTGATATTTTTAATATTTTTTAAAAGTTTTTATTTATTTATTTGGAGAGAGAGATAGAGTGAGTGGATGAATAAGTGGGGCAGGGGCAGAAAGAGAGGGAGAGAGAGAGAATACCATCAGCATGGAGCCCCATGTGAGGCTCAAACTCATGAATGATGAGATCATGATCTGAGCCAAAAACAAGAGCCTGATGCTCAACCAACTGAGCCACCCAGGTACCCCAGGATCTGTCAGTATTTATTTTATATACCTAGGTGCTCTGATGTTGGGTGCATATATATTTACAATTGTTGTATCTTCCTGTTGAATTGACCTTTCATTACTATATTATGAAATTCTTTGTGTCTAAAGACAGTTTTTACTTACATTCTACTTTGATACAAATATAGCCACTCCTGATTTCTGTTGGTTACCTTTTCCTATTTCTTCACTTTCAGCCTAGGTATTTCTTCTAGACAGCATACAGTTGGACATTGTGTGTTTGTTTTTTAATGTTATTTATTTATTTATTTTTGAGAGAGACAGAGTGCAATCAGGGGAGGGGCAGAGAGAGAAGGAGACACAGAATCTGAAGCAGCTCCAGGCTCTGAACTGTCAGCACAGAACCTGACACCAGGCTCGAACTCATGAACCTTGAGATCATGACTTAAGCAGAAGTCAGCTGCTTAACTGACTGAGTCACCCAGGCACTTTTTTTTTTTTTTTAAATTTTATTGGGAAGAGTTTAACATGTTTACCTTTAAAGTAATTTTGATAGGGAAGGATTTACTATTGCCATTTTGTTAATTGTTTCTTTTCTCTCTTGATGTCTTCCTTTGTGTTTCATTGGGTTTTTACTGATAGGTTTTGATTTTTTTTTTCCTTATGTGACTTCTATTGGTATTTTCTTAGTGGTTACTAAGGAACTTACATAAAATGTCTTATAGTTATAACAGTCTTTTTTAAGCTAACAACTTATCTTCATTTGTGTACAAGAACTCTCCACTTTACCTCTTTTCCTATTGATTTCAGTTAACATCCATTTATATTACATCTCCATTAACATAATTTAGTTACAGTTACTTTAATACTTTTATCTTTTAACTTTTACAGCAGAATTTAAAAGTGATTTACCTACCACCATTATAGTAATATCTACCTTTGGTTTTGTGCTTTTGAAGTTATATCTGAATAAACCAAGAAGAAAATTTATTCCTGCTAAATTCTTTAGATAAAACTACAGTAACTAAAGCTTTTAAATTCCCAATTGTTTTCCATATTTTAAAAGTATTTTAAATGTGTGGCATTTAAAACTCACATGTATATTTAGTATTTTATGAGAAAACTTTACATGTTGTATTAGTTTCTCAGGGCTGTCATAACATATTATCATAAACTTGGTGGTTTAAGGCAACAGAAATTTATTGTGCCACAGTCCTGGGGCTAGAAGTCTGAAAGCAAGATGTTGACAGGGCCAAGCTTCCTCTGGAGGCTGTAAGGGAGAATCTTTCCTTACCTCTCCCAGATCCTTTTGGCTCAAAGCATTTCTTGACTTGGCTGCATTATTCCAGTCTCTTCCATGTTCTCCTGGCCTTTACTCTGTCTCTTTACTGTGTGACTCTTATAAGGATTTAGGGTCAGATACTCCGGAATGATCTCCTCATCTTGAGATCCTTAACTATGTCTTCCAAGACCCTTTCTCCAAATAAGATCACATTCATGGGTTGCTGGGATTAGGATGTGGGCCTCTCTTTTTGGGGATTCAACCTGCTACACACATACACTCACACACATTAGTTACTTACATACAAGTTCATATACTGATATTGAGAATGGAAAGAGGGTTTTCAGTAGGTTTTTTTCATCCTAAAATATTATTTTAGAGATAGGAAAAATCTTCTGCACACAGAAAATAAATGAATTCCACTTTATGAAAATTTTGTCTTCTGTCTTCGTAGAGAAAATATAAAATCATTTTTCAGTTTTTAAAATTTTAAAACTCGAATAGTAGGAGTACCTGACTGGCTCAGTTGGTGAAGCATGCACCTCTTGGTCTTGGGGTTGTAAGTTCGAGCCTCACATTGGGTGTAGAGACTACTTAAAATCTAAAAAACAAAAACAAACTCTAATAATATATGCTGCAAATAATACAGAGCAGGCTCCATCTTTCTAATGAATGATGGATTTTCTTCTTATAATTTATTCCCATATTTTCCACATCTAGTTAATCCCCAGGATCTATTGACTTTTCCCTCCTTGCTAACTTTTATATCTGTCCTCTCCTCTCCATCCAGGTTCCTCTGACCACCCCTCCTTCCTTGTACGTTAGCCTTAGTTCTGACCTTCATAATTTCCTGCCTGAATCAATATGATAGACTGCTCTGGTCCAGACTACATCCTACTGCCAGAATGAAGATTCCAAAACACAAATTCATTCCATGACTTCTGTACTTGCCCTTCATTGGAACCCTCCTCCTCTTGGTAGGAGATCCTTACACACAGCCTTTAAAACCTTTCTGTCCGCTTTTCAAGACTTATTTCTTGTCATTCTCCTTTCACTCTCTATCGTTATATCCCACAGGATCCTTCTAATACTCCAGGCCTGCTTACACCCTCATTTGTGTGTATATATAGTTCCCCTGCCTTGAATATCCTTCCCCTCTGCACCTGACTAACATTTTCCTTCCAAATTTAGCTCAGCTAATGCTTTATCTGGGAAGCCTTCTTTGAATTACTCCTCTCCTAATTTCCCTTTTTGTCCTTTTCCCTGGGTCTGGGATCTGGGAGTCTAGTGTCTTCTCCCACCCACACACTTCCATGGGACTTCCTCTATCATGTCATTATTACACCATATTATTTTTTGTCTATTTAATTTCAATATCCTTTTCAGGGATCTTGCATTTTATTTGTATATCTCCTAGCCTGATATATAGGTATAGTATGTTTTCCATAAAATTTTTTTTAAAAAATGAATGAATGGCTGTTAGAGACTTCATTGCTGCGATCCTTAGAACACTTTATTTTCTTAGAGTAGCTAATTTTCATTTCTCAGAGAATTTAGAGTAAGAACATATTATATACAATTGTGTAATAGGATAAACTAAGATCTATGAGAGATGTTTTTATCACACCTACAGTTTAAATTCTTTAAGTTTAAATATTATAAAAACCTTATAAAACCATATGTACTTTTATCAGTTTTTATTTTATTCTTTTTAATCCCCTTTACCTGTTTTGCCTACTCTCTCACCCCCTTCCCTCTAGCAACTACCATTTTTTTCTCTATATTCAATGAAGAGTTTCAATTTTGTTGCTGTTGTTTGTCTGTGAAATCATTTGTCTTTTTCTGTCCGATTTATTTCATTTAGTATAAGACTCTGCAGGTCCATCTGTGTTGTTGAAAATGGCAAGTCCTTTTCATGACTGAGTAATGTTCCATTGTATATATCCCACATATCTTCTTCATTCATCTGGACACTTGGGTTGTTTCCATGTCTTGTCTATTGTAAATAATATTGCAATAAGCATAGGTGTGTTTTTTTGAGTTGGTGTTTTTATTTTCTTTGGATAAATGCCGAGGAGTGGAATTACTGGATCAGATGATGGTTCCACTTTTAATTTTTTCTGGAACCTCCATGATGTTTTCCAGAGTGGTTACACCAGGTTATATTCTCACCAACAGTGTGTAAGGGTTCCCTTTTCTCCACATCCTTGCCAATACTTGTCATTTCTTATCTTTTTGATACTAGCCATTTTGACTGGTGTGAGGAATTTTTTAATGAATTATTTATCATTTCTTATTCTCCAAGTAAGATGAAGGTAAACTGTCTTACCCTTTCACTTTGCAGGAACTGATTCCTACAAGTGATAGCAACGTGGTTGTATCTCTTACACGCCTCTTTGAAGTACTACTCTGTGACGTGCTGGAAAATGATCCTACAAGCAAACATATTCGTGTTTGGATTATGGTAGGTTTTATGCTTAATGGGATTTTTATTTACAGAATCAAATGTGCTTCTGGAAATAATCATTGTGCTGAGGAAGACATAAGATCCAGAGCTGTTTTTTGGTGAGCACCGAAAGAATAGCTGAAGATAATGAAGTTGCCCTGACCTGGTATTCTGATTTGAAAAAAAATTTTAAAGAAAGTAAAACATTTCCAAATGAACCCAACCTATCCTATTCTTACGAAAGATCACAATTTGATAAACACTTAATAAGGTGATTTAATCCAGTATCAACTTAAGTGAATTAATTTTGTCTTAAGGTGAAGCCAGAATGTAGGCTGCTACAAGCTGGCTCTAAGAGACCAGAAACAGGCATCCAACCAGCGGGGTGATTAGGGAGAACATAGTTAGGGAGGAGTCAGTGGTCCAGGTCGTAATGTGACCGAGAAGGCCAGAGAACAGGGCTCTGAGGGAGCCAAAGGGAAGAGGCATTTTGTTCTCTTTCCTGCTCTGTGCTTCTTTATCATCTGGCACCTTATTCAGAAATCCCTTCATCTTCTCTACTGAGTCTACCTTCTCTTCTGCTCTGTGGTAATAGCGGTTCCCTCCCGTTACTTCACCTTGTCACCACAGAAAATCTTATACCTCAGTCACCTCACTTTCCAGGGTTTCCTGCTCAGGGCCACTCCCTTTCCTCCTCCCTTTTCACCTTTATTAGAAGAAATGGAACAGACATGTTTGAAGCATAATTTGTTTGTATCCCCTTTTCTCCTGGAGTTTAGAACTGCCTTTTACAGAAGCTAGTTTTTAATATTGTTCATTACCTATCAATGTTACCTGTTTATAAAATAAAAGTATTTTAGGAATAGTTCATCTGTATAACCTTTAGAGTATGTATGTATATGTATATATGTATGTATATGTGTGTGCACATATATAGCACATACACATATACACATGTGTATATGTGTATATATATGTGCGTATATATATGTGTATATATATAATATATATACAAATTTCATGTACATATATGTGTATATGTGTATGTGCATATATATAATATATATATACAAATTTCATTCTGTTGGTAAGCCTAAATTCCCTCTATGTTTTTAGTGGTTTAGAATCACTTATAAAGACTAATATAGGGGCACCTGGGTGGCTCAGTCGGTTGAGTGTTCAACTTTGGCTCAGGTCATGATTTCATAGTTAGTGAGTTCGAGCCCTGCGTTGGACTCTGTGCTGACAGCTCAGAGCCTGAAGCCTGCTTCGGATTCTGTGTCTCCCCCTCTCTCTCTGCCCCTCCCATGCTCATGCTCTGTCTCTCTCTGTCTCTCAATAGTAAATGAACATTTAAAAAAAGTTTTTAAAAGAGACTAATATAAATTGGGGCACCTGGGTGACTCAGTCAGTTAAGGGTCTGACTCTTTATTTTGGCTCAGGTTGTGATCTCACAGTCATGAGATCTAGGCCTGAGTCTGGCTCCAGGCTGAGTATGGAGACTACTTAAGATTCTCTGCCTCTCCCTCCCTCTCCCTCTCTCTCCCTCCCTCTCCCTCTCTCTCCCCTCCCTCTCCCTCTCTCTCCCTCCCTCTCCCTCTCTCTCCCTCTCTCTCCCTCTCTCTCCTTTCTCTCTCCCTCTCTCTCTCTCTCCCACCTCCCACCTCCAGCTCAAAAAAAAAAAACCTACTCTAAATTGATAGTTGGTTAAAATTTTTTGATATATAAGGCATGTACCTAGAGTAAAATTCAAAAGGCAAAAGAAGGTTTTCTTTTCTTTTTTTAAAAAAAAAATTCATAGTTTTTATTTATTTTTGAGACAGTGAGAGACAGAGCATGAGCGGGGGAGGAATAGAGAGAGAGGGAGACACAGAACCTGAAACAGTCTCCAGGCTCTGAGCTGTCAGCACAGAGCTGGACGCAGGGTTCAAATCCATGAACCGTGAGATCATGACCTGAAGTATCTGAAGTCGGACGCTTAACCGACTGAGCCACCTAAGCGCCCCAAAAGAAGGTTTTCTATCCATATTAGTGCCCTAGCCATTCTCAAGGAAACCACTATTACCAGTGCCTTAAATAGCCTGCTGGAGATATTTGATCCATACTCTTTTATAGGAATACATTTTTTTACACATGTTAACGTACTATACATACTATACACATGTTAACATAAATTCATAAGGATTTGCACCTTTTCTCACAATACACCTTAGAAATTGTCCCATATCTATATACTTACTGAGTTAACCTATTTAACAGCTGCATGTATGCTAGTATGCATAGCATAATCCAATTAAATAGAGCCCTAATGAAGAACTTTTGGGTTGCTCCTTTCCTTTGGCTGTCACCAGCAGTGATGCAGTAAATATTTTTACATATGCATCATTTTGGCAGGTGGTAATCTACTCAAAGCTAAACTCCTAAAAGAGAAATTCCTAGATCACTTGGCATGGGCATTTTAAATTCGGATAGATAGTACCAGAGAGAGAACACTCTCTGTGACTTAGTTGTGCTCCATTCCACTTTACCTGGAGATCTGACCTTTTCCAAATATGTTAATCAGGCCTCCTTAATATGTAAAATTTTAGTTAATTTGTTAGAAACTTATTTTATTTTTAAATTTTTTAAGGTTTTTTTATTTATTTCTAGGAGAGAGAGAGAGAGACAGCGTGAGCAGGGGAGGGTCAGAGAGAGAGGGAGTCACAGACTGAAACAGGCTCCAGGCTCTGAGCCGGCAGTCAGCACAGAGCCCAACGCGGGGCCCGAACCCACGAACCATGAGATCACAACCTAAGCGAAAGTCAGACGCTTAACCGACTAAGCCACCCAGGCGCCCCTGTTAGAAACTTATTTTAAATAATTCCTTTAAATTAAAACAATTTTTTTTTAACCCACAGGCTTCCTTCATATTTTCTTTGATTTGGTCCATTGGAGGGAGCTGTGATGCAGAGGGTAGGATTATTTTTGACACCTTCCTACGGTTAATCATACTGGGAAGAGACATAAACAACCCGGTACCGGACTCTGTGGGCAAATGGGAATGCCACTTTGATGAAAAAGGCCTGGTCTATGACTACATGTATGAGGTATGGTGGATTGGCAGGTAAAATGGAGTTCCCAGTTGCTTTGACCCCTGTGGTTGGTGTTTTAATCCCTTCTCATTGGCTTCTCCTCCTTTAACTTGAGGACACTGGAGATAAACTTTCTTTAAATACATTTTATAATTTCAGATTTAAGTTAAATCTCTTTTCTCCACTTAAAAATAATAATTGACGGGGCGCTTGGGTAGCTCAGTCGGTTAAGTGTCTGACTCTTGATTTCAGCTCAGGTCATGATCTCACAGTTCGTGAGTTTGAGCCCCGCATCAGGCTCTGGGCTGACGGCGCGAAGCTCGCTTGGGATTCTTTCTGCCTCTCTCTCTGCCCCTTCCCCACACACTTGTTCTCTCTTTTTCTCTCTCAAAAATTGAATGGACATTAAAAAAATAATTCTCAAAAAGATTCTTTTAAACAGCAAGCATCTGAATAATCAGAACTGTTTACTAGTAGAACTCTTACTAGTGGTAAACTTTGATTCACGCACATTTTACTTCACAGAGATACAAAATCTATGGAGAGTGTAGTTACAACTTTACCTAAATCTCAAGATTTATAGATAAAGAAGTAAGCCCAGAAAGGTGAGTGGCTAGCAGAGCCAGGACTTGAGTCCAGCTCTCCTGACTGCTAGTGTGGAAATTTTTACCCAACACCATGCTAACACAGAGGTTTAAGAATACGGCCAGAGAGAGTGGGAAGTCAATAGAATAATCTCCAAAACTAAAAAGAAAAGAGATGATCACACAAGCAGATTCTCTGAGTTGGAGGTGAATCTCAAAATGTCCAGCTTAAAGGGGCAAAGGTTGTTGCTGCTGGAGAGAAAACGAGAGTGGAACAACGCTCTTTTTCTTAACCTTTTTGTAAAAGTTGTGACTCTAAGGTATGTGCATACGTAACTTTGATAAAAGTAAAAGCTAAAACCTAAAAAAATAAGAATAAGAATTACTAAAGAAATATACACCCAAACTTGGAAAATTACCACCATCTAGACACATACTGTATACATACGCAATTTTCTGGAAAACAGGAAAAGATTCTTCAACGACAGCTATAGCGCTGACCCAAGGGGATAATTCAGAGATAAATGTGTGTTTCTTAAATTGGGTGGTGGATTCATAGGTGCTTATTAATCTATTGCACAACTATAAAATGTTATATATGTTATTTTAGATTAATTATTCCTCCAAAAGGTTTTATTATGATGATAGACTAAGGTTTTTAAAAGCAAATATGATAACAGTGTGTTAAAAAGAGACTTTCAGATACCTATTTTAAAACTTATGTTCTCTTGTAGTTGAAAAACCGAGGTCGCTGGGTCCACTGGAATGAATTAATTAAAAGTACTAATCTAGGAGAAAAACATGTCAAGATTCAAGATATCATAGTCCCTACAATGGACACAATTAGATATACATTTCTAATGGATTTGAGTATTACCTATGCAAAGTAAGAAACTCTGTTATGAAAATTCATTTTAAATATAACAGTGCCATTCTAATAGAATCATAGGATTTTTGAAGTAAACTTAAAGGTCACTCATTTTCAGATAATGGATACCCTCGGGAACTAATTGACATGCCAGGAGTGAACTGTTACTAGTGGTAAACTTAGAATCCAGGTTTTCCACTGCCTCCTCCAAAAAATTACCCACCATACATTGTTGCCTGTCATAAATCACTTTGTGTTTCTTATATTTGTAACCAAAGGCCAAAAGTCGGTTGCAGTAGATGAAAGGCATGCATTCTACTCAAAGTTCTTTATGCTTCTGACTGTTGGATGCACTATGATCTACATTCTCCCATTTAGAATTTTTCAAGTATGTCCTATGCCAGTTCTTCACAGCTTAAGATTAACATGGAAATCTCAGACTTAAATCAGAAGAGCACATCAAAGAAGAGGACAGGAAACTGATCAAAAGCCTACTCTGTACTGTAGGCATATCCATACCAACTTTCTTAATAACGGTTTTATAGTTATTTTTATCTTAAAACAGTAGGCATAATTTATCATTGATACTATTTAAATGAGACAAGTTTACATAGTGTGCATGAATGTCACGGTTTATTTGTTTTTGATGAAGAACCTATTTCTAAGTGAATTTTGTGACAATTTTATCTTGTTTAATTATTTTTTTTTTAATATTTTTATTTATTTCTACGAGAGAGAGAGAGACAGCGTGAGCAGGGGAGGGTCAGAGAGAGAGGGAGACACAGACTCTGAAATAGGCTCCATACTCTGAGCTGGCAGTCAGCACAGAGCCCGATGCGGGGCTCAAACCCACGAACCGCGAGATCATGACCTAAGCGAAAGTCAGACGCTTAACCGACTAAGCCACCCAGGCGCCCCTTATCTTGTTTAATTAAAATAGCCCGTGAAGGAACATGATTTTATTTCTATTGTTACATTAAAATGTTTTTTAATCCAGTATAGTTAACATACAGTGTTATATGTTTCAGGTGTACAATATAGTGGTTCAAAACTTCTATACGTTACTCAGTACTTAATTGTTAAATTTTTACATTTAGAGGCTAATGTTGAAAAAGGAAAGGAAGGCACTTCCCAATTCTGCAGAATTCCTAGTATAAGAATTCTTTTACCTTTTGTGCCATGAACCGTTTGTCAGAATAATGCTTTTAAATGAATACATACAAATACAAAATTAGAAAGGAAAGGACATATAGAAATACATTTATTAAAATACTGAACAAATTTAAGCTGTTCATAAGCAGGTGTTTCTTTATTGACACATTAAGATCTACAATCTAGCAGTGGGTCTAATGCTCATCACAATTTTGAAGAATAAGCATAAGTGATATTTTTGAGATATCTGTAATCATTGTAATATTTAAAATAGTTTATGTGACTTCTAGTGACAAAGACACAGTTACTATTGATACAATTGCTCCATTTTAGTTAAGGATAGTAAAAGCAAAGACACAACTTTTTTTGTCATCCAAAGTTCACAGATTCTCTGAACACTAGGAATTTCTTCCATTGGTCCATGGGCCCCAAGTTGAGAACAGTATTTTATTTACTTTTTATTTTTTTTAATGTTTATTTATTTTTGAGAGACAGAGCATAATCGAGAAAGGGGCAAAGAGAGAGGGAGACACAGGAATCTGAAGCAGCCTCCAGGCTCTGAGCTAACTGTCAGCACAGAGCCCGATGCAGGGTTCAAACCCACGAACCGTGAGATCATGACCTGGTCTCACCTGAAGTCAGATGCTTAACCGACTGAGCCACCCAGGTGCCCCTAAAAATTTTTTTTAAATAAATTGTTTTATGTAAGGCAAATGTTACTCAGACTGAAACATATAGGTGAAGTTTCAGGGGCCACTGTAGTTCTAGAAGAACTTTAGTTTTATGGTGCTTAGGTGGTAATTTTTAAAATTAGCATAATTTGGGTCCCTTCAACGACTGCTTACAACAGGACACTGCTCCTCAGCTTTAGCACCCGTCCTTGTGTTTGTCTTCATGCCAAGTTATCACTCAGAGTGTCAGTATTTAATTTTTAATTCTAAACAAGATTTCCGCTGTGATTCCCCACAGTTCTGAGAACATAAACTCATAGGATATTTTTCCTTTATAAATTAGTTATGATCATTCAAGAATGAGAGACCCTGGGGCTCCTGCGTAGCTCTGTGGGTGGAGCATCTGAGTTTGGCTCAGGTTCATGGATTCCAGCGCCACATCCAGCTCTCTGCTGTCAGCCCAGAGACCCCTTCAGATATCTGTTCCCCAGTCTCTCTGCCCCTCCCTACATGCACTCTCTCTCTCAAAAATAAATAAAACATTAAAAAAAAAAAAAAAAGGAATGAGAAACCCTGCTTGAGGCCCCACTGAATGGAGAATTCCTTAGTGTTTGTTTTTAGACAAATATTTCTAAAGGCTTTTCTAAAATGCTATTTTATGCTGATGCATAGGAGCACATGGACCCCAATGTTCATAGCAGCACTCTCCACAATAGCTAAAACATGGGAAGAGCCTAAGTGTCCATCAATTGATGAATGGATCAAGAAGATGTGGTTTATCTATACCATGGAATACTACATGGCAATGAGAAACAATGAAATCTGGCCATGTGTAGCAACATGGATGGACCTTGAGGGTGTTATGCTGAGCGAAATAAGTCAGGCAGAGAAGGACAAATATCATATGTTTGCACGTATAGGAGGATTAGGAGGAACTTGACGGAGGACCATGGGGGAGAAGAAGGGGGGAAATGGTGGGGGAAAGGGAGAGAGGCAAACCATGAGAGACTCTTGAATGCTGAGAACAAAATGAGGACTGATGGGTGTGGGGGGGTGGGGGGGATGGGCATGGAGGAGGGCACTTTGGGGATGAGCACTGAGTGTTATGTGGAAACTAATTTGACAATAAACTATTTGTAAAAAAAAGATAATAAAATAAAATGCTATTTTAGATTCTAAAATGCTGTTAAGTGGTATATATAACTAGTAGCTTTAGACTTCATGGTCACCTAGTTTTGTGTGTGTGTGTGTGTGTTTTTACTAGCTGTGAAACAGCCTAATCCTGTCTTAATGTTTCACCGTATTAGTCTCTTCCACATTGTACCCCCTTGCCCATACCTCCAACTAAAAGTAAAAAAAATACATCCCTTTTCTGAGGAGATAAGCTTTAGTTTTCTTTTCTGAAAAGCAAAGCATGTTATTACTTGTTTATGAGGGTTTTTGCACACAGTAATGTTACATCTGTCCAAAGAATTGTTTGTTACTATTACAGTCCCAATAACCATAAGTGAAGTACCTGCCAGTCCTCACTTTTTCCAGCCTTACATGAAATAACAGTTGGGATTAAAATGCGAATTTTTAGACAAAGGTGATTTGATTACTTAAGTTTTTAACCAAGTTTAGCCTTCTTTAGTAAAAATGTTATTCTGACTTTTTCCCTCTCAAACAATATGTTCATTGTTTTCATAAAGGCCATTGCTTTTTGTGGGTCCAACTGGTACAGGAAAATCCGTGTACGTGAAGGATAAACTAATGAATCACTTGGAAAAGGACCGGTATTTCCCTTTTTACGTTAATTTCTCTGCACGGACCAGTGCCAACCAGGTTCAGGTTAGTTTAAAGCCAGAAACATGGGTCAATAATGAATTTTTTTTGCCTTATTTCATTAGTTTTTGAAATTGTATATTAAGTGAGTAGTGTGTAAATCTTCTATAAATTTAAATAAAACTAAAGAACTCTTGTTTTTTGCATTGTAAGTAAGTTTTTAAAAACAAGTTTTGAGGACAAAAGCTCAAGAGAACATTTAAAAAAATTTATGTTCCTATTTGTATTAATTAAATTTCTGGATTAAATACGGATTATTATGTTAAACACACCTATTTAAAAACAAAGGATAAGAGACACCCCAGTTGGGACAGTGGCTCAGTCAGGCGCCCAACTCTTGGTTTGGGCTCAGGTCATGGCCTCATGGCTCATGGGATGGATCCCCACATCTGGCTCCACGTTGACAGTAGTGGAGCCTGCTTGGGATTTTCTCTCTCTCCCGCTCTCTCTGCCACACCCCGGCTCACACACACATGCATGAGCTCTCTCTCAAATAAATAAAATTTAAAAACATCAAAAAGAAATCCCAATTAACTAATAATTTCCAAGAGAATAGTAATGTTCAAACCACATTCAAAGGAACATTTTTGCACGGATACTGGTTTATTGAGCTTTGCCATCCTTTTTTATAAGCCCCAGAAGAAACCACAATTGATTTCTTAACTGGAAAAGAGACTAAGGGAGAGAGAGAGAGTGCGAGTGAGAAATTTCATCTGTTCTTTTTAGACTTTCCTGGATGGTCCCTAAGGGTGTTTACTGCCTACTGAAGCTCTGTCCGTGAAAGAGCTTTCAAACCATGGACTATTGTATGAACTTAGGTGACAATAGGTGACAGGAACCTTGCATCTGGGCATCCCCACCTTTGTGCCAAGTTGGAAGTACTGCATGAGACTTTTTTTAGTCACCATTTTATTATATTTAAATTTTTTTTAAATGTTTCTTTATTTCTGAAGGAGAGAAAGAGCATGAGTGGGGGAGGAGAAGAGAGGGAGACACAGAATCTGAAGCAGTCTCCAGTGACATCATGACCTGAGCTTGACGCAGGGCTTGAACCCATGAACCATGAGATCATAACCTGAGCTGAAGTTGGACACTTAACCGACTGAGCCATCCAGGCATCCCTCCCTTTTAAAAAAAAATTTTTTTTAATATTTGTTTATTTTTGAAGGAGAGACAGAGCGTGAGTGGAGGAGGAGCAAAGAGAGAGGGTTCTAGTCACCATTTTAAATCATCCATGCCTAAATTTGTCTATCCATTCTCACCTGACCTATGGTGAGAATTTCTTTTAAGTCTATAGAATTCCCTTAATTTCAAAATTGATAAATTTAGATTAGTGCTTTTAGATATTAAGTTAAAGTTAATAGATATGTTGGGGTGTCCACTGAGGAAGATATTTTGTGTTTGTGTGCAACATAAATATATAAATATGTGTGTATGTAACAATTCTGAGGCCATAGGATTTCAATAAATGCTTTTTGATGTTGAATATAAGGTTTCATATCACCCTAAAAATGAATGAATATAAACACAGAGTGCTTCTTGCCATTATTTAGACTTATATAATTAGACTGTAAATTCTTTTTTTTCTCCTGATGTTAAGTTTGGCTTAAACACTACTCTTCTTTATATTTTAGAATATTATTATGGCTAGATTGGATAAAAGACGCAAAGGAGTTTTTGGACCACCTATGGGAAAGAAGTGCATAATTTTTATAGATGACATGAATATGCCTGCATTGGAGAAATACGGAGCTCAACCTCCTATTGAATTACTACGACAGTTTTTTGACTGTGGGAATTGGTAACTATTTAACTGAACTTTTAATTAGCCATGCTGAAGTCATTTTTGTTCCCTTTTTTTATTTGACTCACATCAAAATAATAGATTTTTTCAAGTTATTTATGGGAAAAATGGTTGCTTAGATTTCCCTATACAGAAACTTTTAGAAGATTTTTCTATACCTTTTGATGACCTCCTTTCCTCTGAATGTGTGAGTTAGATCACTGAGATGGATAATCTAGTATTGGAAATGTGTTTATTCAGTAATGTAATAAACTCTTTCCTTTTCCACTATTATTTTCAATCACAGAAAATAACGTCCAGATTCTATCTTTCCAAGTCCTATTCTCCCAGGCTGAGAATTTGTGGGTAGGCTTCAACCTAAGTACCATAATCAGTACCATATGTTTCTGCCACTTTAAATTCTCTGTATATTATATGACTGCTTAGGATGGCCATATCTTTGAGATAGCTTTGACAGCACTTTCGTAGATAAGTCTTCTGCTCCCTCCATCCCATTTTTATGATAGAATGATTAGTTCCCAACATGTGAGACATTTTAATTTTTAGTTAGGGTTAGCAATTCTTCATTCCCTCCTTTTAAATATACTTCCCTAAGGCCCAGTATGCAACTGAACAAGATTTTAGAACAATAATCTTAAAATTAATCGCTGGGCTTGGAAAAAGCATAGAGGACCTCAAAGAAACTATGGCTACAACCAACATGGAGAACAAAAATAGGCATGATGAATTAAAAAATGTGATAAATGAGATACATAATAAACTGGAGGCGTCCAAAGCACAGATTGAAGAGGCAGAAAGGAGAATAAGTGATTTAGAAGACAACAATTATAGAAAAAGAAGAAACTGAGAAAAAGAAAGATAAAACTGATCCAGGAACATGAAAGAAGAGTTCAGTGATACAGAGAGAGAGCTCAGTGATACAATCAAACGGAACAATATCTGTATCATAGGAATTCCAAAGAGGAAGAGAGAGGGAAAGGTGCTGAACGAGTCCTGGAACAAATTATAGCAGAGAACTTCCCCAACCTGGGGAGGGAAATAGATGTTGAAATTCAAGAGGAACAGAGAACTCCCCTCAGACATAACTTGACTCGATCTTCTGCACGACATATCATAGTGAAACTGGCAAAACATAAGGACAAAGAGAATTTTGAAAGCAGCTAGGGAGAAAAGAGCCCTAACATACAAAGGGAAACCTATCAGAGTGGTGACAGACCTATCTACTGAAACTTGGCAGGCCAGAAAGGAATGGCAAGAGATCTTCAATGTGATGAACAGAAAAAACAGGCAGCCAAGAATCCTCTATCCAGCAAGCCCGTCATTCATAATAGAAGGAGATAAAAGTCTTTCCAAATAAACAAAAATTAAAAGAAATTGTCACCACTAAACCAGCCCTACAAGAAATCCTGAGGGGGACTCTCTGAGGGAAATGTTGCAAGGAATGCAAAATACTAGAGACACCACCACAAGCATGAATCCCACAAAGGACACAATGACTCTATACCCACATATTTCAATAATAACACTGAATGTAAATGGGCTGAATGCTCCAATCAAAAGACATAGGGTAGCAGAATGGATTAAAAAACTAAATCCATTTATTTGCTGTCTACAAGAAACACATTTTAGTCTGGAAGATACCTTCAGATTAGAAGTAAGGGGATGGAGAAATATATATCATGCTACGGGAAGTCAAAAGAAAGCTGGAATAGCTATACTTATATCAGATAAGCTGGACTTTAAAGACAATAACAAGGGATGAAGAAGGGCATTATATAATAATTACAGGGTCTATCCATCAGGAAGAACTAACAATTATAAATGTCTATGTACCGAATATGGAAGCACCTAAATATTTAAAACAATCACAAACAGAAACAATCTTATAGATAAGAATGTGCTAATAGCAGGGGACTTTAATACTCCGCTTACAGCAATGGATAGATCAACCAAAGAGAAAATCACTAAAGAAACAATGGACTTGAAAGACACATTGGACCAGATGGATCTGACAGATATATTTAGAACTTTACATCCTGAGGCCAGGGAATTTACTTTCTTCTCAAGTATCCATGGCACATTCTCCAAGATAGATCACATACTGGGACATAAAGCAGCCCTCAATAAATATAAAAGATTTGAGATCATACCATGCACACTTTCAGATCACAATGCTTTGAAACTTGTAATCAATCGCAAGAAGAAGTCTGGAAAACCTCAAAAACATGGAGGTTAAAGAACACCCTACTAAAGAATGACTACTTAAACATCATAAAAGCCATCTATGAGAAGCCTTCAGCTAACAGCATCCTCAACGGGGAAAAACT